>NC_080038.1:102006510-102318281 GCF_030020395.1 Manis pentadactyla | reverse complement strand
AATTGGAAAAAGAAGAACAAATGAGGCCTAAGGTCAGCAGACGGAGGGACATAATAAAGATCAGAGAAGAAATAAATAAAATTGAGTAGAATAAAACAATAGAAAAATCAATGAAACCAAGAGCTGGTTCTTCGAGAAAATAAACAAAATAGATAAGCCTCTAGCCAGACTTACTAAGAGCAAAAGGAGAGTCAACACACATCAACAGAATCAGAAATGAGAAAGGAAACATCATGACGGACTCCACAGAAATACAAAGAATTATTAGAGAATACTGTGAAAACCTATATGCTAACAAGCTGGAAAACCTAGGAGAAATGGACAACTTCCTAGAAAAATACAACCTTCCAAGATTGACCCAGAAAGAAACAGAAAATCTAAACAGATCAATTACCAGCAACGAAAT
Organism: Manis pentadactyla; assembly: GCF_030020395.1. Lineage (NCBI taxonomy): Eukaryota > Metazoa > Chordata > Mammalia > Pholidota > Manidae > Manis > Manis pentadactyla. The sequence continues at coordinate 102,317,875 of NC_080038.1, read as the reverse complement.
TGAAGCGGTAATCAAAACACTACCCAAGAACAAAACCCCCGGGCCAGATGGATTCACCTCGGAATTTTTATCAGACATACAGAGAAGACATAATACCCATTCTCCTTAAGGTTTTCCAAAAAATAGAAGAGGAGGGAATACTCCCAAACTCATTCTACGAAGCCAACATCACCCTAATACCAAAACCAGGCAAAGAGCTCACCAAAAAAGAAAACTACAGACCAATATCCCTGATGAACGTAGATACAAAAATACTCAACAAAATATTAGCAAACCAAATTCAAAAATACATCAAAAGGATCATACACCATGACCAAGTGGGATTCATCCCAGGGATACAAGGATGGTACAATATTCGAAAATCCATCAACATCATCCACCACATCAACAAAAAAGAAGGACAAAAACCACATGATTATCTCCATAGATGCTGAAAAAGCATTCGACAAAATTCAACATCCATATATGATAAAAACTCTCAGCAAAATGGGCATAGAGGACAAGTACCTCAACATAATAAAGGCCATATATGATAAACCCACAGCTAACATCATACTGAACAGCGAGAGGCTGCAAGCTTTTCCTCTGAGATCGGGTACAAGACAGGGAAGCCCACTCTCCCCACTGTTATTCAACATAGTACTGGAGGTCCTAGCCATGACAATTAGACAAAACAAAGAAATACAAGGAATCCAGATTGGTAAAGAAGAAGTCAAACTGTCACTATTTGCAGATGACATGATATTGTCCATAAAAAACCCTAAGGACTCCACTCCAAAAGTACTAGAACTAATATTGGAATTCAGCAAAGTTGCAGGATACAAAATTAACACACAGAAATCTGTGGCTTTCCTATACACTAACAATGAACTAATAGAAAGAGAAATCAGGAAAACAATTCCATTCACAATAGCATCAAAAAGAATAAAATACCTAGGAATAAACCTAATCAAGGAAGTGAAAGACCTATACCCTGAAAACTACAAGACACTCTTAAGAGAAATTAAACAGGTCACTAAAAACTGGAAAGTCATCCCATGCTCCTGGCTAGGAAGAATTAATATCGCCAAAATGGCCATCCTGCTCAAAGCAATATACAGATTCGATGCAATCCCTACCAACAGCATTCTTCAATGAACTGGAACAAATAGTTCAAAAATTCATATGGAAACACCAAAGACCCCAAATAGCTATAGCAATCCTGAGAAGGAAGAATAAAGTGGGGGGGGGATCTCGCTCCCCAACTTCAAGCTCTACTACAAAGCCACAGTAATCAAGACAATTTGGTACTGGCGCAAGAACAGAGCCACAGACCAGTGGAACAGAATAGAGGCTCCAAACATTAACGCAAACATATATGGCCAATTAATATATGATAAAGGAGCCATGGACATACAATGGGGAAATGACAGTCTCCTCAACAGATGGTGCTGGCAAAACTGGACAGCTACATGTAAGAGAATGAAACTGGATTACTGTCTAACCCCATACACAAAAGTAAATTCAAAATGGATCAAAGACCTGAAAGTAAGTCATGAAACCATAAAACCTTTAGAAGAAAACATAGGCAAAAATCTCATGGACATAAACATGAGTGACTTCTTCATGAACATATCTTCCCGGGCAAGGGAAACAAAAGCAAAAATGAACACGTGGGACTATATCAAGCTAAAAAGCTGCTGTACAGCAAAGGACACCATCAATAGAACAAAAAGGTATCCTACAGTATGGGAGAATATATTCATAAATGACAGATCTGATAAAGGCTTGACATCCAAAATATATAAAGAGCTCATGCACCTCAACAAACAAAAAGCAAATAATCCAATTAAAAAATGGGCAGAGGAGATGAACAGACAGTTCTCCAAAGAAGAAGTTCAGATGGCCAACAGACACATGAAAAGATGCTCCACATCGCTTGTCATCAGAGAAATGCAAATTAAAACCACAATGAGATATCACCTCACACCAGTAAGGATCGCCATCATCGAAAAGACAAACAACAACAAATGTTGGCGAGGTTGTGGAGAAAGGGGAACCCTCCTACACTGCTGGTAGGAATGTAAATTAGTTTAACCATTATGGAAAGCAGTATGGAGGTTCCTCAAAAAACTCAAAATAGAAATACCATTTGACCCAGGAATTCCACTTCTAGGAATTTACCCTAAGAATGCAGCACTCCAGTTTGAAAAAGACAGATGCACCCCTATGTTTTTCACTGCACTATTTACAATAGCCAACATATGGAAGCAACCTAAATGCCCATCAGTAGATGAATGGATAAAGAAGATGTGGTACATATACACAATGGAATATTACTCAGCCATAAGAAAAAAATAGATCCTACCATTTGCAACAACATGGATGGAGCTAGAGGGTATTATGCTCAGTGAAATAAGCCAGGCGGAGAAAGACAAGTACCAAATGATTTCACTCATATGTGGAGTATAAGAACAAAGGAAAACTGAAGGAACAAAACAGCAGCAGACTCACAGAACCCAAGAATGGACTAATAGTTACCAAAGAAAAAGGGACTGGGGAGGATGGGTGGGAAGGGAGGGACAAGGGCGGGGAAAAAGAAAGGGGGCATTACGATTATCATGTATAGTGTGGGGGGGCATGGGGAGGGCTGTGCAACACAGAGAAGAGAAGTAGTGATTTTACAGCATCTTACTACGCTGATGGACAGTGAATGTGAAGGTGTATGTGGGGGGGACTTGGTGAAGGGGGGAGCCTAGTAATCATAATGTTCTTCATGTAATTGTAGATTAATGATACCAAAAAAAATTTGCAGCTTGAAAATGAGGTTCAAGAGCTTCAACTGAAATTTCAAGTACTGCCTGAACTATATATCAAGAGCATGTAATGAAACATTGCAGAAAACCAATGAGGAGGTAATTTACCTCTTAGAAATAGAGAAAAAACTTCCTAAAATGTAGGAAAATACCAGCAGTATAAACTGGACACACAATTCCAAGGGGAAGATGGCTGGAGACGTGGAGAAAGAATTGCAGTGAACAACTTCCTTCTTTGAAAGCTGGATCATCTCCCATAGGAAAAATCTCAAGGAAGTTGGTTGGCAGGTTTGTGAACTGAGAGAAAGCTCAACAAACTAAGAAAATGAAGTGGCCACAACAGGCAAAAATTGACTGAAACAAACTTTCAAGTCTGTTTTTCTCAAGTGGCCCTATAATGGGTTGACTAATGTCCACACTTTAATGTCTGGGTCCTGTACATATGTTATGCTACAAGGCAAAAGGTACATCATAGATGTAGTTAGAATTGTGGATCCTGAAATGAACAGACTAGCCTGATTAACTAGGTGGATCCAATCTAATCACCTGAGTCCTTGAAAGCAGAGAAATTTCTCCTGCTGGAGTCACAGGGATGCAGCAGCAGAAGTCAGTGAGCTTCTTCTGAGTGTGGGAAATATTCAGGCACTATTGCTGGCTTTGAGAGAGCGGTGTCCACGTGCAAAGGTTGAAGTGAGGCCTCTAGAAATGATGGCTAGTACCCCAGCTGGCAGTTAGCAAGGAAATGAGGACCTCAATCCTACAGCTGCAAGGAACTGGATTTTGCCAGCAGCAACCCGAATGAGCATGGTCTAAGCCTCTCCATAAGAACACATTCTATCTATGCTTTGATGATAGCCTTGTGACACCTGGAACAAAAAACCCAACTGAGCTAATCCAGACTTCTAACCTACAAAACTGTAAAGTAGTAAATATGTGTTGCTTTGAGGCACTAAGTTGGGGTGATTTTTTTTCCAGCAGCACTAGAAAACTAATAACCCTGCTATTCAACAAGCAGCCCTGGGCACAGGCCTAAGAGAATCAGGGAATCCCCTGGATCATCAAGTCCCCAGGGGAGGAGGAGGGTTGAGCTGTGGGGACTCTGGAATCTGTGGTCACATGCAGGTTTGATTCAGCTTTCAGAGCACCTGACCGCTGCATAACAGCAGCAACTAGAGATTTGCCTGCATTCTCTCTCTTTAGAAAGTCATTTTGATTTCTCTCTTTTTACTTTAACTACTATTATTTAATTGGTGCCACATTTGCTCTTACTGAGCTCTGATAGAATTATAATTCCTAAGGTAATATATTTTAAATACAGATGGTTATTATGTAAGACATGCATACATTATTTCCACTTCAGTGGACCCTGTAAAGTACAAATCATATATAAATACTGTATTTTGCTTGAAATAAAAGGTACATTATTGATTAACTCATCATTGAACTTCGACATGACCAGATGTAAACATTCAAAAGAATAAAGACCATTTCTACAACTCTGTGAAAAAAAGCAAGTGTGTGGACTGCAAGAACTGGAGGGCAGGCTGGCTAGTTTGCTTGATAGCTGTTAGGAATTTTTTTCCCACTGTGTTTGTTAAGGTATAATTTACATACAGTAAAATTCACCCTTTTTAATGTATAGTTCTACAAGTTTTGACAAACATATATGGTTGTGTAGCCACTACCACAATCAAGATATAGAACAGTTTCATCACCCTACTGCTATGTAGGTATGCCTTTATAGTCAAGTCTCACCTACTCACCCCTTAACCTCTGGTAACCCCTTGTCTATTCTCTGTCCCTGTGGTTTTGCCTTTTCCAAAATGTCACATAAATGGAATCATTCAGGATGTAGCTTTATGTATCTGACTTCTTTCAATTAACAAAATGCATTTGAGATTCATCCATGTTACTGCATTGGCATGACACTTAAATAAATGGTCAGAGAGATGGGTGCTGTTAGGGGGTACAAAGTCCTGTGTGAATATCAAGGCAGGAATGTTTGCTTCTGACTCAGGGAATTAGGGGAGATTTCATGGAGAAAGTGATATCTAAGCAGGGCTTTGAGGGATTAGGTGGGATTTTTATAGGTACAAATGATGAGGGAAGACATGTCAGTAAAAGATATAACACGAACAAAAGCTCAGAGTCAGGAGACAGCAGAGTTGATATGGGAAATGTTATTTCAGTTTAGCTAGAGCACGAGAGGAGGAGGAGTAAGAGAGAGGGCAGAAAATGTAGGTTAGGGTTTCACTGACCTAGAATAACATATTTAGGAATTTGATCTTGATTTATTAGGCAGCAGACAACCACTGCAGGTTTTTGATTCAAGCTCTTTTTTGAGGAGAGTAATAGTTCTGCCCTCAGGTCATTCTGCTGCCCTGCCTCCTCTAAATTAGTCTGTTCTCTGTCCAGGTGAGTATACAACTGTGACTCTTAAAACAAGACAACAAATGACATCTAAATATATCAAAAACATACCAAGGATATAAAATATCTGAACTATCAGTACTTGCTAGAAAATGTATTCATGAAATGATTGAATCCAATATCTACCAAAGGCTCTCTTAGCTCTCCATTCATTTGTATTCTCTTAATTCTCTCTATAGTCAAGTTATCAAAAAGCAAAGTACTGTTCCTGTATCTTATTTTCCTAGTTATCCACAGAAACATCTTCACTGGCGTAAGTAAAAATTACTGTTTGGGCTTCTATCTCAGCAGATAGCCAATAAAAAAGTCCCACTTTAACAGTATTTCTTTCTTTTGTAAAACCACATTTCCCACTGATATTACTCAAATTCCTATGTAGAAAGAACCCATTCTTATTTTGGATGTTTTTTTTCTAAGACAAGAACAGACATTTTACTAAAGATGATATACAGATGGCAAACAAGTACATGAAAAGACATTTTAACATCATTTCACCATTAGTGAAATGCAAATTAAAACCACAATGTGATATCATGGCATACCTACCAGAATGGCTTGAAAAAATGTATTAACACCAAATGATGGTGAAGATGTAGAGAAACTGGATCACATATACATATACATTGTTGGTGGGAATATAAACTGGTATACAGCTAATCTGGATAACAGTCTGGCAGTTTCTTACAAAACTAAACACAAAACCACCATATGACTCAGCAATTCCAGTCAGGCCTCTACCTCAGATAGATGAAGAATTATGTTTACTAAAATCTGTGTACAAATATTCATAGCAGCTTCATTCAGAATTGCCCAAAACTGGAAACAACCCATATGTTCTTCAATAGGTGAATGGTTAAACAAACTGTGATACATCTGTGTCATGGAATACTACTCAGTGATAAAAAGGAATGCACTATGAATACATGTAGTAATCTCAATGACTCTCCAGAGAACTATGCTGAGTGAAAAAAGCCAATCCCATCAGTTACATACAGTATGCTTCCATTTATATAACATTTTTTAGATGAAAAAATTACAGTAATGGAAAACAGACTAGTGGTTGCCAATCACCTCATGCAGCCACAGTAGCCAATAGGCTATTTGAAATTAAATAAAATTTAAAATTCAGTTATTCAGGCACATTAGCCATATTTCAAGCACTCAGTAGCCACAGGTGGCTTTTGGCTGCATATTGGACAGCACAGAGATAGAACTTTATATTACTGCAGAATGTTCACTTGAACAGCATTACTCCAGAACATTTAAGATAATATTTATTTTTATTTTTTAATCAACTCCATGTACTTACTGCTTCAAGAATACTTCAGCAGCTTAAGAACACTGTGTGGCGTATCTGTGTGCCTCCAAGGACCCCATCCTAAGAACTCCATTTTTAGGTGGATTCTATTTTATCCATAATTTTGCCTTGGTTTTAACCAAGGGATTCATTTAAATCCCCTTTGAATCAGGTAGGCTATTTATCCTAAATTTGTATCACTTCAATTATTATATCCAACAGCAGAAGACAGGGCTGGCACTTGCAAATAGGAAAAATTGTTCAAGCTCATGAAGTATTTTTGGAGGAGGACATAGATACAGGTGAATAGATATTAGGAGACAGTCAAGAGTCAGGTTTATTTACATAATACCAAAAATACTTGGTTAAAAGTGGAATGTTCAGTTCTTTATTCAACTAGTATTTTTTATTTATTTTAGTTTCATGTAAACATACATGATACTAACTGTGGCAAAGGGTTATTCAGATAGAAAGAGGAGGAAGAGCAAGATTTTAAGGGCTGTGATGGGAAAATAGCGAGTTGAACAACATTTTAGATATGTAGGCAGAAAAAAGGTGGAGAAAATGTAAGGGAACTTGCGTCTTGGCAATAACCAGCCTCTGGTTCGTTGAAGTTTGTCAAGCATTTAGGAATAGAAGGCACTCATGCTTAAAGTAGTAGTCATTTACAGTGTTCTGATGACCTTTCTCTTATTAGAAGAATTATGTTCTTAAAACGTAAACAATATCCTTGCCTTCCTGGCTTTCTCCTTCAAATATTGAAATCATCTTTTTTTAAATTTAATTTCATTTTCCACCTAAAGCTGGGTATACATCAGAGTCATTATATTGAAGGTGTAGTATTCTCTGGGTTATTGTTTACTAGTTGTCTAAAAAGAATTAAGTCAGATGTCAATTATAGATACTAACGGATGGTAAATATTGATGTAGATGATACAAAAGAACAGATAATCAAAAATACACTTGGAGTTGGCTTTGGAATGTCTTTTTCAGCATATTTTCATTTTAATGTTTTACACAGGCATTCCCTTCAGACCCGTAAGAGATGTGAAGTAGCTTGAGTGATCAAAGAACGTCAACCTGAGATTTTAACACTGCCAGTGAGCCAGATGCATGCAGATAATTAAAGTAATGGCATAACTTAGCATACTTATATTCTATGTATCACTTTACTCCCATCAGCAAGAAACCACTAAAAAGAATCTATGGAGTCACTGGTCTTATTCATTCCAGGAATTTATTCACGTCTTCAAGGTGCCTGATTTTGAAGTAATCAATTAGATTGACTTTTGTTTTATTCAAATCTATTTGACTGACCTTGACTAAATGAGTATCTTGGTGTTCTCGTAATTGAAAGAGTCAGAAGACATTGGAAATCTTACTTCAGCTGCCCGTATAGTGTGTTACTGTTTAAACATGACTAAGACAAGTATCAAGGTGTTTGGAATTGCTATAAAAATGTTCAACATGCCCTCTGCTGGGCCTTTCTTTTATAAGGTTGGAATAGAAAAATGCTGTGTCATCTGGCTGTACAGTGGGCTGAGAAAAGGAATTCCACAGTAACTATCACATGCAATGAATCTGGCACAGGTAAGTCTGGCTTAGTTAAGTTAGTTTCAAAAGGAAGATTTAAAATGCTGTTTAGACCCAAAGAAACTAAAATTTTGTTATGTGTTAGGAAGTCCCCTATGTTTTATGAACTAAGATAACCTTGTTGTCAGATAATCTCTCCATAAATATGTAAACCAACTAAATAATTCTGCCGTAAGAGGATATCTGCGCAGAGGTTAAGATTAAATCTTAAGGGTCTTTGCAGGTTTGAAAAGATGCATTTCCACTTTCTGTCCCCATCCTGAGGGTTTTATCTGAGGCCTAATCCTATAAATCAGCATGTATTCCTATAAATTAAGTGGGTATTTTGTTTATGGAAAAGAATGAGGATTAGATCCAGTGGTTTTTTTTGTTAAAATTATTTATATATATTTTTGGATCAAAACATTTTTAACATTCTCTGTGGTAAAGTAACAAATATCCAGAAAGTATCTCTTCAACTACTTCCTTCACAGTCAAATGGGGTTGGACACAGCTGAGCTGCCCAGATTGTACACATAGCCACAGTTTAATTAGCTACATATAGCTTCAGAAGAAGCAGATCATGAAACTAGCTGAATATAAGTGGAAGGTAGCTGGCTATTTTCTTTATGAATTTCTCCCTAAGGCACTCAGATCAGCTTTTCGTGCTCCTGAGAGTCAAAAAGGTTTTCATTTATCAAAATGAAAATTCTTCCAGACTCATTTAAATCAATGCCTTCAATTACACCCTTGTTCTCTGCATTTTCTAAAACCTTGTTCTCAGTTGCTTACACCATAAACAAAATAAATAACAGGTGCAAGAGTAATGCTGGGAGCACTACAAATTTGACTTTTGGTGCATATTAGTCTTCACCGCTTCTCCTTTGTTATATATGTCCTTTCCTTTTGTTAGCGACTCAAGATTGGAAAACAAACATACAAATGGAGTTGGATTATCCGTTTTTTTCATATTTCAGTAGAATGTGGTACTTTATTATTTAGCCTCTCAGACATCAGAGCACACCCTTTACAGTAATTATGTTTATCTGAAAATCATTAACACAGTGGGGTTTTTGTTTGTGTTTACCATTTTGTTTGGCCAAAGGCAGAGAAGTCCTGAATTACCTTTCTACACTGAGTTAATATTTTCTTTTTCTAATGTCAAACAAGGGTTATGATTTGAGAAGACATTTAAAAAATATATACTATCTCCAAGATCTTACTGTAAGGAAATGGAAATATTCCCATAAGAACTTAGAGCATCAAATGTCCCCAAATCATAAAAGCCCTCAAGACACCACAACTTCATGTTTTTAAATTGTAATTATGGGTTAAGGGCATAGGTCAGTTAAATAGAAGCCTTAAATACCAGATTTGTAAGGAGCTACTACTTAAAAGAGACAGGTTTTGTCAGTATTTGTCACTTTACTAACATTTTAAGTATTCACAGAGTGAGGATTAAGGGGCTGTGGACATCTATTTCATCAGAGAAGTATTAATAGTATATCCAATAGTTTAAACAATTTTCACAAGTGAATAATGTGGAGATTCTTTTAGATTTAATTTTTTTCATTGCTAGAAGTACAGTTCAAGCATATAGAATAAAGAAGATAGAACTCTACTTTTGGTATAAAATTATTTTGCAAATGGAATAAAACTTAAGTAAATCAGACTTACCTGAAATCAGCAAGTTCTATAATTAGTAGCAATATTTCATTATTATATATAATAATAGATATAGTAATATTATTTTGGAGAAAGGCTAGGACTCATTCTATAATGAAAGGAAATTCATGGTGTGTATATAAGTTCTGCATTGGAAACAGTTACCTTGTACAAGAAAACCAATTTTTCTAGTGCCTTAGGAAGCATTCATTTACGTAAAAGCAATTGGACTATTAATTAAGATAATTTACATTGTTTTTTGAGGCAGATTCCTATATTTCATTAGCTCTGATTATATGACTGTATATGTCTGAAAAAAATGTTTAAAAATACCCTTTCATGGTTCAGAGATTTCTTGTCAGGTCTTCTTCTTACAGTTTTAACAAAATAGAAAATGAAGCTTTGTTATTTTCAAGTAACAACGACACAAATGAATTACTACTAAAATCATGCCAAAGAGAAGCACTGCTGGATATCCTTTAATGAAGACAAAGATTGTTTGCAGGAAAGTAGTTGCTTTTATGCACTGCTTAAATGGAGTTTCTATTCTCTGAAGGCAGTTAATCATCTCTCCACTTCTCTAAGTGCCAACCCCACATTTTTAACTTAGATTAAACATGGGTGAGAATTAATGAGGTTTTCATTATACTCTATCCAAATTCACACAGTATGATGCACAACACAGTATATAATAGATTATATAAAGCAAAAGAGTAATGTTAATTCTACAATATTGTTCAGTGAAACAAGACTTGAACTAGAATCTCATTCCTTCACTCTATGACCTCATGTGGGTGTAAGCATGCCTATGTAGGTGTGTGAATCGCTGGTGGCAATCTAGGCAGTTCCTATTGCTAAACCTTTATATAGAAGCAGCCTAACAAAGAAATCATGTCCCCAACTGCCAGCAGAAGGTGAGACTCCAAATAACTTCAGGGAGAGGTGATAGAGATTAAAAAGAACAGTGTTAGTAGCCAGCAAAGTTGTCATTAAGTTGAGGAACCCACTATTCCAGCAGTTACCACTCTGTCGGCTATAGATAGAATTGTGAAGTAGGTAATACTTGGGGGCATATACTCCCCTTTTCAGCCTCATTCATTCATCAACGAGGGTTAGTCACTGTGCTAAGTGCTATGTATACTGAGGTGAATCTCATGTCAACTCAGATGATCTCCATCAGTCTAGACTGCCTTTAGATCCCACTCCATTCTATCTACTATTTTGCATTCACACCATTATCAACAAATTAATCCCTGCTGTGGTATCAGTTATTAAGGTTAAGATGTTACCTTTCCCAGGGCATGTGCCTTTTAAACAGGGACTCAAAGACCCTGTAGCCCTTAAAACCCAAAGGAATGCTGCCTTAATGATGGATAGAATTTCAGATAATATAGGGAGGAGGATATTGTTGGGCAGGGGGTTCCTGGGACCCAGCAAATAACATCACATGGGTGACTGGCTCCCAAATCATTCTCTGAAACACAAAAAGTAAAGTCATTTTCACAATTCAGAGGGAATGCCCACTCCCTGTCATCAAGAGAAGAAAAAGATTTTAGTGGTAAAAACATTGACGTTCTACCACTAGTAAAAATGAAACAAAACAATCAATACCACTGATTGAGAATTGAATGGATGATATAAAGCAAATAGAGGATAACTTCATGTAGTGAATGGTCTGATGTCCTATGATGTGCAAGAGGACACAACTACTAATGATGTGTGAAAAAGTTAGAGGGAGGCACATTTTGGTGGAGTTTGAAAAATACAGGTGATCCTTGAACGATTCAGGGGTTAGGGGTCCTTGAACAATGCCAGCACCCTGCAGTGTTGGAAATGCACATATAACTTTTGACTCCCCCAAAATGTAACTACTAATAGCCTATTGTTGCTTTTATGGTGGTACATGATAAAACAGACTAGCATCTACATGTATTTTCTGCATTCATAACATACTTAACATTTTCATTTTTTAAATTATTTCTAACCTATGCAGTTTTTATGCAAGATTTTTTTAATTTTTACAAATCTCCAAAAAATTTTCCAATATATTTGTTGACAAAAATCTGTGTATAAGTGGACCTACATAGTTTATACCCACAATATTCAAGGGTCAGCTGTAACTTTCTAAAAATTTTAGCTGTCCAGCAATGAACTGAGCTGTCTTATGAGATGATGTGCTCTTTGTTACTGAAAGTGCTCAAGTAGTAAATGGATGGCTACCAGAGTTTTAGTTGAATGGATTCCTGGAGTACACTGGATATTTATATTCTTTTATGTTTAATCTATGAATCTACTAGTTTATGATAATTAGGAATCCAAGAAAGACACAAATGAATACATAAGAATACATAAAACTAGGCAAAAAGCAAATTAATATGACCTAACCTATGTTTATAAGTGTTGAATAGGTGTCAAGTAATGGAGAGGTCAGGGTAAACTGTTAGTCAAGAAAGGAGTCTAATAGGACATCAATTTGCACAAGATTTTAAAGTGAGAAAGAGACATGGACAGGTGAAGAAAAAGAGAAAATAAACCAAGAAGGGGGATGACTTCATCAGCATCATGTTACTACCATTTTTTGAGTGGCTACTATTAGAATAGGCACCATGCTAAGTGCTTTCTTAATGTGTGTTATCTCGTTTAATCCTTACAACCACTGTATAAAGTAGCACTATAGTATTCCCCTTTTACAGATGAGAAAACTGGAATTCCAAAAGGCTAAATAACTTGTCCAAGATTACACAGCTAGAAAGCAAATAGTAGATCTGATTTTCAAATCTAGGTCTGTCTCCCTACAAAGCCCATGCCGGAAATCACTACTTCATTCCACTGCTTCTCCTGGAACCCATGCTGTATGCTTGAATGCCCAGGGGAGAACTATGAAACGTAAAACTTGGGAAGATAGGACAAAGAGTTGGCCCTTAGTAAATATTTGTTGAATAAGGAAACCTTTTCTTTTTAGACTTAAAAAACACCCCTCATTTTTATGTCTTTGTTTATTCTCATGTTAGAAAACCCATTTGTCAGCCAGAGCTTGCTTTCCTGAAGAGTTTACCTCCTAACCGCAGCAGAGCTTCCCTTGACCAGGCTATGAATATGTAAACAAAAATGAATAGCACCCTAGGGTTTTCTACCCTAGGGCTTAACCTCACCCTTTACTTCCCAGGTGGGTATCTTGTGGTAATATACATCAGTTTAGAGCCCTAGTATTTCTCTTTAGGCCTTCTTTAATCTTCCCTTATTGAGCAAAAGGGCTGCAGTTTTCAAGGAAGAAAAGATAAATTCTTAGTGAAACAGAGAAACTACACAATTTCTTTAGCCAAAATGCAATTTACCTGACTCTCAATCTGAGTTCCGTTCCAAGAATTCTCCACAAAGCCCATCAGTAAACATGGCCTTTTTGCATATTCTGGCTTTTTGACAAGACTAATTTTCTAAGAGCATTTGCCTGTATGGTTGGAATGGTACTGTTTCTCAGAAATAACTACTGTAGCCTCCAGCTGCAGCTAATTTTATCATAAGTCACTGACGTTTAGAAGCTTTTTATAGCCTATATAAAGCTAATGAAAATAATCAGTGGAAAAATTATTTTGACAAATGATTGTTTGGTCCAAATAGACATTCTTAGAGCTAAAATAATGTCAAACATCCTATGTGACTGATTCTATACTCCTCCTCCACTGAAGTGACTGCTTTGAGGAAAATAACTCAATTTGTGTTTCCATTTAAAAGCTAAAAATATATACAAGCAAATGTAGACTGGATTTCATTCAATTCTGGAATGCAGGGCAGCCAGACATTTAATGATTGCAGTTTTGACATCTGTGGATAAAATGAGAGTTCCTGTGGCCAGGATTCTCACCTGGCTCTGCTTGGCTAGCTCACTATACACTGTGGACAATACGTTGCTATTGACTCTATGTAAAGATCTCTGCCCAGTGCTCTGGGCAATACAGTGGCACAGCTGCAAGACTGCAGGAGAGCAGAGCAGAGGCTGGAGTGGTGGTAGCGCTAAGGACAGAGGCCCGGAGTATGACTGTGCGAGATGACTGTGCAGGCAGAAAGGCCCAGAGGCAGAGACCGGCTTGCTGCATGTAGACTCACTCTGAGTGAATGGATTTTAGTAACTGACCTGCCACCGTGGAAATAAAATTGGGTATAACCCTTTCATGCCAAGAATGTTCTACTGTGATTTCTTTGGTCACATTGAATCCATAGTGAACTTGCCGGGAGCTGAAACCCATTGGCAAGATAATTGGCAACAGTTGGCAGGGTTCATTGGTGACCAAGGAGAAAGAACAGGGTTGCCCTCATGGAAGGAGTGTTTCAGCAGGCTGCACCTATGGATGGGGAGACATTCGAGTGAACCCTGTGGACATGTGGTGCTGTGAAGGGGTGGAGGACTGGGGTCCACCCCAAGAGAAAGCTGACTGAAAGGCCGTCAGTACAAAGTGCTGTGCCCCGAGAGGAAGCAGCATGAGAAGGAGCAGTATGGGTGTGCAGGCTGCCAGGTGCCATGGAGCAGGTGAAGGAAGGAGCTGCACGAGAAGCAGCAGCACGCAGGCTGCCAGGTGCCGTGGGGCAAGAGAAGGATGTGAGCCGTCATCCCCAGAAATGGAGGAGCGGAGGTTTGATGAAAAGGTGGGGGTGGAGGCCCTGCCCATGCTGGAGGCATCGCTCCCTCCTCGGTTGAGACCCCACCTGGTTGAAAGCTGGTGGAAAGCCAGGACTCGGTGACTGCGGGTTCTTTCAGGAGAGATGCAGCCCCTTCCTCAGGTCATGGAGCGCTCCATGCCCTGCTTCTATCCTCAGGCTCAAGCACAAAGGAAAACACAGTCTGCTTCTTGATGGAAGAATTTAAAGGACCCGTGAAGGTCGTGAGGATTGAGATGTAGGTTGGTTTGAAAAGGGAGGAGCAGAGAGAAAGAAATCGGATGACTGGAGCAGTGGTTCCGGCCGCTGAGGACGAAGCAGAAGGCAGAGATAAAGCAACAAGATCGGCCTGTGTGTCTGCAAGGCTTTTTGCTGGAGAGGCTGGAAAAGGTGGGTATTCTAAGGCCCACCCATGGTCCTTTTGGTTAACTCATTTGAGGAGAACTGATTTGAAAACAGCCAGGATGACCACTTGGTGGCAATGGATCTCCTCAGGCTTTAGGGTTATTATAATTTGTTAGAACTGGCTTGAATACAGCCAGGATGCAATGGATCTCCTCAGGTTTGAGGGTTATTATAATTTGTTGTAATTTTTGTTTGTTTATTGTCATAGCCTCTAGTTGTTATTATGGAATTTGGTTACAGTGCTCCAGGTTTCTCGCACAGGGACCATTGCAAAGGATTGAGGGCACATAGACTAAAAGGAGAGAATCCTGGAGGGGTGGACTGTGGATAAAATTAAAGTTCCTGTGGCCAGGATTCTCACCTGACACAGATCGGCTTGCTCACTGCACACGTTGGGCAATGTGTTGTTATTGACTCTATATAAAGAGCTCCGCCCAGTGCTCTGGGTGACACGGTGGCACAGCTGCAAGGCAGCAGGAGAGCAGAGCAGAGGCTGGAGTGGTGGCAGCGCCAGGACAGAGACTGAGACAACTGCGGGGGCAGAGAGGCCCAGAGGCAGTGATCTGCTTGCTGCATGCAGACTTGCTCTGACTGGATGGCATTTTAGTGACTGACCTGCCACTGTGGGAATAAAGTTGGGTATAAACCCTTTCACCCCAAGAACGTTCCATTGTCATTTTCTCAGTCTCATTGAATTCATAGTGAACTTGCCCAGGGCTGAAACCCATTGGCAAGACAGTTTAATTTGTATCTATCTCTATCTATATAGATTTTTTTTGTACAGGTCACATCTACCGTAGATTAAAAGCTGTTTGAGGACAGAATCCATGTAATACCAAACTATAGTAAGTAGAGTGTCATGCACATAGGAAACAATAAATGCCAGAGTGAGTAGTGATATTTAAAACAGATATTTAAATATAACACATTTGGGTACTGTCAGGGGACACTTGGATTGCTTCCATTTATTGGCTATTGTAAATAATGCTGCAATAAACCTAAGGTGTGCATGTATCTTTTCAAATTAGTGATTTTGTTTTCTTTAGGTAAATTCCCAGAAGTAGAATTGCTGGGTGTGGATAAAGTGAAGGATCCTGTGGTCAGGATTCTCACCTGGCCCTGGGTGGCTTGCTCACTACACGTGTGGGCAATATGTTGTTACTGACTCTATATAAAGAGCTCCACCCAGTGCTCTGGGCAATACGGTGGCACAGCTGCAAGAGAGGAGAGTAGAGGCTGAGGTGGTGGCAGCCCCAAGAATGCTGTGCATGTAGAGAGGCTAGAGAGGCTCAGAGGACGGCTGAGCAGGCCAAAGGGCCCAGAGGCAGAGACTGGCTTGCTGCATGCAGACTTGCTCTGAGTAAAGGGGATTTTAGTGACTGACCTGTCACCGTGGGAATAAAGTTGGGTATAACCCTTTCACCCCAAGAACATCCTACTGTTATTTTTTTTTGGTCACACTGAATCCATAGTGAACTTGCCGGGGGCTGAAACCCATTGGCAAGACACTCAGTTTTCCTGCTGTGCATGGAATTTTTTGGAAGACTCCAAGTTATCTTCCCTATCACATAGAAGGCCTTTCACAAATGTTAGTTTTCTTTGCTTAGATCTAGTTAGTTATAGCTCCTAGTTAGAAATCTCCAGCAGATCATCCCTTTGGTCTATCGCCCTTTATTCCTTTTCCTCTTCCCTTACACCAGCAGAATTGCAAAGTGATATCTATGAGTTGGCCTTGTGAGGTTGAAACCTAGGAAAATACTAAAGATTCAAAGAATCCCAAGGACAGCAATGGCCAGCTAACTGCTGAAATGGGTCGTGTGGATAAAATGAAAATTCCTGTGGCCAGGATTCTCACCTGGCCCTGGTTGGCGAGCTTACTACACACATGTGGGCAATATGTTGCTATTGACTTTATATAAAAAGCCCTGCCCAGTGCTGTGGGTGACATCGTGGCATGGCTGCAAGGCTGCAGGAGAGCAGAGCAGAGGCTGGAGTGGTGGCAGTGCCGAGGACAGAGGCCCACAGGAGAGCTGTGCTGGCTGAGAGGCCCAGAGGCAGAGACCGTCTTGCTACATGCAGACTTGCTCTGAGTGGATGGCATTCTAGTGACTGACCTGCCACTGTGGAAATAAAGTTGGGTATAAACCCTTTCACCCCAAGAACATCCTACTGTCATTTCTTTGGTCACACTGAATCCATAGTGAATTTGCCCGGGGCTGAAACCCATTGGCAAGACAACAACCTAAGGCCTTGACTAGGTTTCTACCACTTTTTCCTGAAATACCAATCTCTTCAATGTGGACGTAGATAAGCATTTGCAGTAACAGATTATTACCCAGATCATTTGATTTATTAAAATGACCCAATTTTGTCTTGTGCTCCTTTTTAAAATGATTTCATATTTTTATGCAGCATCCTCCAGATACCCAGTAATAATCAACCCAAGCCCCAACTTGCACCTGATTTGAGACTTGAACACAGTTCCATTTGGAATCTTAGGGCTGGTTAGTTTTACATTCAGGTCATTCAGCACCTATTACATTCCACTGTACTTCTCATCCCTGGCCAAACATTAGCATGCCCCTCTTAAACCCTTGTCATCTGTCCTCACAACTCTAGGACCATTTTTTTTTGGTATCATTAATCTACAATTACATGAGGAACATTATGTTTACTAGACTCCCCCCATCACCAAGCCCCCCTACAAACCCCATTACAGTCATTGTTCTAGGACCGTTTTGATCTAAATTCTTTCCTATTTTCATCTCTACCCTATTTAGCTCTGCCCTTCTAGCTCCTTCAAGTGTGTCTGCTCTCTTGTGAATAATCCTTTTGTTTTGCATACACTGCTGGCTTTCTACACTGATGAACCAATGTCCTGTGCTTGTCTGAGACTTTACTCCACAATTTAGTTTTAAACCTTTACAGTAATGCCCCCTGTACCACATGTGTGTCATCCTTAGCTATCACCTCAGATGGAACCTAATTTGATTAATATTCACTCCTGTGTTCCTCTCTCCATACTGCTATGACTTTCTTCCTCTACTTCCCCCTTCTGAAAAGTTTTCTAGATTTCTGGTTACATGACACATGCTGGACTGATGAAATTCCCTCACTTCCTCTTCATTGAAACTTTATACTAAAGTTTATGATGTGATCTTATAGTCCCTGACCCATGTGGATAAAATGGGAGTTCCTGTGGCCAGGATTCTCACCTGGCCTTGGTTGACTAGCTCACTGCACACCTGTGGGCAATACATGGCTGTTGACTCTATAAAAAGAGCTCCACCCAGTGCTCTGGGCACAACATGGTGGCAGGGCTGCAAGGCTGCAGGAGAGCAGAGCAGAGGCTGGAGTGGTGGCAGCGCCGAGGACAGAGACCCAGATGATGCTGTGTGGGATGACTGTGCAGAGAGGCCCAGAGGACGGCTGTGTGGACAGAGGGGCCCAGAGGCAAGGGGAGAGACCAGCTTGCTGCATGAAGACTTGCTCTGAGTAAATGGGATTTTAGTGACTGACCTGCCACCTGGAAATAAAGTTGGGTATATCCCTTTTACCCCAAGAACGTTTTGCTGTCATTTTCTTTGGTCACATTGAATCCATAGTGAACTTGCCCAGGGCTGAAACCCATTGGCAAGACATCCATCTCACTCCTGATGATACCACTTGTCCTTCAGTTAATCCCAGTAGAGGCAACTCATCCTTCTGTACCTCACATGTATCAGGGCTCTAAGAGGTCTCCTCACTCTTACCTGATTGTTTTCAGATCACCTTTTCCTCAGCCTCAAAAGAAAACCCATTTCTTGGAGATTCATGGAAGTCAAGAGACTGGTGGCAGTTGGTTTTATCACTGTCTATTCTTTCCCTCCCTGTTTGGTCATGGATCAACCTTCTAGTCATTCCCTGACATATATGAAGACTTTGCCATTTGGATCACAGTCATCCTGTCTACCCTAAGTTCTTCTATCATCCAATACTCTTGCCTCCTTGAATTCACTTTCAGGGACATTTACCTCCATTCCACTTTAGTCACTCCATGGCCATGGCCATACTCTGGACATTATCATCATCCTGATCTGCTCAACTTCTGAAATCGTAACAGAAATGCCTCACTTTCTGATTGCCTACCCTGTAACCCTCCCTTTGATACTCCCACTTCTGCTCTTTGACTTCTGTGCTGTCATCTTCTACATTAACATCCATGTTGATGATGTTTCCAACACCCTGATCTCATAATTTCTTAACCTCTTCAGCTCCAATAACCTTAACACTTCTATTACAGTACTTTCATATTCTGCCTTCTAGCTGTGTGCATATTGGTTCTCCCTACTACATTTTTCTCCTTGAGGACAATGATCATGTTTTTGTACCATCTTTGTACAGTGCCTTGCATAGTATATGCTCACTAGAGAGGTAAGAGCATGGACTCTGGAGTTAGGTATTAGGGTTCAAAATTCAGTTTTGAACCTATTAGCTGTATGACCATGGGGAAGTTAACCAAACACTCTGTGCCTCAGTTTCCTTATGTATAAAGGGGGGATATTAACACTATGTACTTCATGCAGTTGTTGAAATTATTACACTTAGAAGAATGCTTGGCACATAGCTAGTAGAATACTTACTATTAACAACTGCCTTCATAAAGGGCAAAGAAAAACAGATTTTAATAGGAATTAGGTGTAATACTGAAAGAAAAAAAGAGTTTCTATTATTAGGAATAATGATACTAAGAGTAATCTAAAATAGAAATTGAAAGTAAGAGACTTTTTCAGCAATGTGGGGAAAATTGAAGCTCCTATGTTCAGGATCCTCACTTGAACCTAAACTACTTGATGATGTAACTGGCCTGCAGCTAGGTTACTGCTTCCACACCCTAGGCAATTAGCTAGTACTGACTGAGTCACTACAAAAAGAGCTCTGCCCAGGGCTCTGGGTGGAGGCAAAGACAAGGAGGATTACAGACCTGCAGACTGTAGGATGCAGGACATAATTCTAGTGCTCGACCTATTGCTGGGAGAACAAGCCAGGTAATAAACCCTTTCACCTCAAGAACATTCCATTGTCATTCCTCAGTCTCACGAACTTGCCTGGGGCTGAAACCATTGACAAGTGTGAAGAAAGTGAAGGTTCCTACAGTCAGGATTCTCACCTGGCCCGGATCGGCTTGTTCACTACACACGCGTGGGCAATATGTTGTTATTGACTCTATATAAAGAGCTCCGCCCAGTGCTCTGGATGATGCAGTGGCACAGCTGCAAGGCAGCAAGAGGGCAGAGTGGCAGCGCTGAGGACAGAGGCCCAGAGGCAGAGACCAGCTTACGGCATGCAGACTCACTCTGAGTGGACAGGATTCTAGTGATTGACTGGCCACCGTGGGAATAGTTGGGTATAAACCCTTTCATCCCAAGAACATTCCATTGGCATTTTCTCAGTTTCACTGAATACATAGTGAACTTGTCCGGGGCTGAAACCCATTGGCAAGACGGCAAGACAAACAAATTTTCATCTCCCTCCATCTCTTTTGCATTGAGGATATGCTAATGTATTGATTATTGCTGTAAATTAGTCTATTTGACCAGAGGGTGTCACTATAATTGCATGGTGAAGTCATTAGAAGGTCATACTGAAAATATTAAAACTTCGGATAAAAATGATATAGATCTACAAATCTGTCTTGCCAATGGGTTTCAGCCCCAGGCAAGTTCGCTATGGATTCAGTGTGACCAAAGAAATTGACAGCAAAACGTTCTTGGGGTGAAAGGGTTATACCCAACTTTATTTCCAGGTGGCATGTCAGTCACTAAAATCCCATTCACTGAGAGGGAGTCTGCATGCAGCAAGCTGGTCTCTGCCTCTGGGCCCCTCTGTCCACACAGCTGTCCTCTGGGCCTCTCTGCATAGTCGTCCCATACAGCCGTCCTCCGGGCCTCTGTCCTTGGCACTGCCACCACTCCAGCCTCTGCTCTGCTCTCCTGCAGCCTTGCAGTCCTGCCACCGTGTCACACACAGAGCACTGGGTGGAGCTCTTTCTATAGAGCCAACAGCCATGTATTGCCCACAGGTGTGCAGTGAGCTAGTCAACCATGGCCAGGTGAGAATCCTGGCCACAGGAACTCTCATTTTATCCACACTATTGCCCCAAATTTACTATTCCACAGTTCTGTCAAAGGTCCTGATATTATCACCAGTTAGAAGTCAGGTTTGTTTACTTAAGTCATGTTGTTTCCAGGTGCAGCAAGCAAAGTTCCCCCTGGCATATTTTATCAAAGTAGCTTCTGCATATCTAACAATTCATTAAATGAGCAGGATACAGGATTTGCAAGTGTAGATGGAAAGGGATATGATTTATTTACATGAAATCCTTGCTGCCTAGGGAAGGTAGGCTTGAATGATGGAAGAGGGGTAGCTGGGTAAGAGGAATTAGGAACCAAGGATTTCTGTAAAGAGAGGCAGAGAGTACTTAAGAGGCACTAGCCTATGTTATACAATCCTGATGAGGCATTCCTAATAATTATAAACACACGTGCGTGTGTGTGACCCTAGTAATTATCAGTAATTTGGGGCCAAATCAATGTCCTGGCAGCAAATCAAGGAGATCATATAAATAAATCAAGCAAACCATATAATACATAAAATGTTAAAGCTTTGGTTTAAAGAGTTAAAGAATAGTTTGGTGAACAAAAAGCATGTGTTTAGACTGTTACAAAATATTCCTTGATTTTTAAAATAAAGAAAAAAAGGAGATAAAAATGTACTTCAAAGAGCTCATAGTGAATTTACTCATTTTGTTTTTTCCTGGAAACCAGCATCCGGAGGTGCTCTATCTTTGGCTTCCTTATAAAAATATAGACTCTTACACAGTTATGAATGTATGTGACCAGGTGGGGGACAGAAAATGGGAGGCACTTGGGAACCTATGTGAGATTATGAAAGAGAGCTACTAAAATCCTGTTATTGTAAGTCAGGTTGTGTTAAGGCTTGTGATATTTGCAGTTTCATGAATTCCAAGCACAGTCAAGGTATTTTCCAGACCTAACATGTTATGTACTTGTTAGTACATTTCATGATTATACCAGTTTTAAAAATTTGGTCATTATTTTACTTGCAGTACAGTGTGACAGTCAAATATGTTGCTTATAAACCCATCTTTTTGTCCATGTTTTTCTATTTTATATCTGTCTCTACATTTATTCTTTACTATTCACTATGGCACTTTATCTTGTTTCTTTTTTCATTTTGTTTTAATAAACAATTTTTCTAATTTGTGAAGATGCTATCAAATTTTGTGTCTTACAATCCAACATTCAACTTGGAATCATATGTACAAGCAATGACAATGTTTTCAATCCTTTTATCCAGGGAACTAATAAAATTATATCTGAAGACAAAACAAAACTGTCCCTTTTACCTAATTGTTTCTATATATCACTATTATTTCCCCTAAGGGTCATATTCTACAATAGTGACTATATCTTCATCTGTATCAGTCTACATACATACATATATATTTATATTCTAGATTTCCCTGGAGAATAATAACATTAAAAAGGCTTACTGAAATCCTGAAAGTTCATAAAGTGTATCTCCCAGAAACTTACATCAAACAACACATTTCATGGTGGAACAGTGGGAGCAGCTTTTTAGTATAGTCAGGAAAAGTCAAGGATGTACGCTATTACCACTACTGAAGCCCTAGACAATGGAGTAAGATGACTGGAAAGAATTAGGAGGTACAATTAATAAGAGATAAGGCAAAACTTTGTAGAGAAAATTGTCATTTATCTTAAAAATTTAAGAGAACCAGGAGCAGAGAACCAAGATGGCAGTGTGAGTAGAGCAGCGGAAATCTCTTCCCAAAACCATATATATTTTTGAAAATACAACAAATATAACAAATTCCTAAAAGAGAGACCAGAAGACACAGGACAACAGCCAGGCTACATCCACACCTGCGAGAACACAGCGCCTCGTGAAGGGGGTAAGATACAAGCCGTGGCCTGGCGGCACCCAAGCACCCCTCACCCCAGCTCCCGGCAGGAGGAGAGGAGTCAGAGCGGGGAGGGAGAGAGAGCCCAGGACTTCTAAATAGCCAGCCCCAGCCATCCACACAGGAGCGCAGACACACAGTGCGTGCATGGGGTGCTAGAAACTACGGAAACAGGACAGTAAGACCTGTGAGCGGGTCTCGCAGCCAGCGCACCTGGGACAAAGAAAAGTGAGTGCATTTTGAAAGTCTTAAAGGGACAGGGACCCCACAGCTGGACGGAAGCATCCCGGGACACTTAGCCCAGTGGCTGGGAATCCCAGGGAACACCGGGCACCCTAACCCCCTGGGTGGCAGCGCAGCTTGGAGGCCCCTCACGGCAATAAACAGCCTCCTGCCTGTTCCCACTCCAACGCGGCTCCACCATATTGGAGAAGCAGCCTGAGGCTGGCCACGCCCACAGCAACCTCAAAGCTCCACAGCGGCCGGGCAAGAATTAAACCCCACCCCTGCAGCGGCTACCCAGCACAAGCCGCTAGGGGTCTCTGTTCTCCCAGGAGAGGAAGGCCACAAACCAGCAAGAAGGGACTTTCTCTTAGCCAACACACACGCCAGCTGCCCACAAATACCTCTCTTGCCATGAAAAGGCAGAAGAATTTGATACAGACCAAGATCACTGAGGCAAACCCTGAGAAGGAGATAGACCTAACCAATCTCCCTGAAAAAGAATTAAAAATAAAGCTCATAACCATGCTGATGGAGCTGCAGAGAAATATGCAAGAGCTAAGGGATGATGTCTGGAAGGACATTACAGAAATGAAACAATCTCTGTAAGGATTTATAAGCAGAATGGATAAGATGCAAGAGGCCATTGATGGAATAGAAACCAGAGAATAAGAACACATAGAAGCTGACGCAGAGAGAGATAAAAGGATCTCCAGGAATGAAACAATATTAAGAGAACTGTGTGACCAATCCAAAAGGAACAATATCTGCATTATAGGGGTACCAGAAGAAGAAGAGAGAGAAAAAGGGATAGAAAGCATCTTTGAAGAAATATTTGCTGACAACTTCCCCAAACTGGGGAAGGAAATAATCGATCAGACCAAGGAAGTGCACAGATCCATCAACAGAAGGGACCCAAGGAGGACAACACCAAGACACATAATAATTAAAATGACAAAGATCAAGGACAAGGACAGAGTTCTAAAGGCAGCTAGAGAGAGGAAAAAGGTCACCTACAAAGGAAAACCCATCAGGCTATCATCAGACTTCACAACAGAAACATTACAGGCCAGGAAAGAATGGCATGATATATTTAATTCAATGAAAGAGAAGGGCCTTGAACCAAGAATACTGTATCCAGCACAATTATCATTTAAATATGAAGGATGTATTAAACAATTCCCAGACAAGCAAAAGTGGAGGGAATTTGCCTCCCACAAACCACCTCTACAGGGTATTTTAGAGGGACTGCTCTAGATGGGAGCACTTCTAAGACTAAATAGATGTCACCAGAGAAAATAAAATCACAGCAAAGAAAGCAGACCAAGCAAATACTAACTAAAGGCAAAAAATAAAATGAACTACCCACAAAAGCAGTTAAAGGAGACACAAAAGAGCACAGAATAAAACAACCAAGATATAAAGAACGGAGGAGGAATAAGAAGAGAGAAAAATAAAGAATCACCAGACAGTGTTTAAAATAGCTCAATTAGCGAGTTAAGCTAGACAGTAAGATACTAAAGAAGATAACCTTGAACCTTTGGTAACCATGAATCTAAAGCCTGCAATGGCAATAAGTACATATCTTTCAATAATCACCCTAAATGTAAATGGACTGAATGCACCAATCAAAAGACACAGAGTAATAGAATGGATAAAAAAGCAAGAGCCATCTCTATGCTGCTTACAAGAGACTCACCTCAAACCCAAAGACATGCACAGACTAAAAGCCAAGGAATGGAAAAAGATATTTCATGCAAACAACAGGGAGAAAAAAGCAGGTGTTGCAGTAGTATCAGACAAAATAGACCTCAAAACAAAGAAAGTAACAAAAGATAAAGAAGGACATTCCATAATGATAAAGGTCTCAGTCCAACAAGAGGATATAACCATTATAAATATATATGCACCCAACACAGGAGCACCAACATATGTGAAACAAATACTAACAGAACTAAAGGAGGAAAGAGAATGCAATGCATTCATTTTAGGAGACTTCAACACGCCACTCACTCCAAAGGATAGATCCACCGGACAGAAAATAAGTAAGGACACAGAGGCACTGAACAACACACTAGAACAGATGGACCCAACAGACATCTATAGAACTCTACATCCAAAAGCCACTATTTACAATAGCCAAGAAATGGAAGCAACCTAAGTGTCCATCAGTAGATGAATGGATAAAGAAGATGTGGTACATATACACAATGGAATATTATTCAGCCATAAGAAGAAAACAAATCCTACCATTTGCAACAACATGGATGGAGCTAGAGGGTATAAATAAGCCAGGCGGAGAAAGACAAACACCAAATGACTTCACTCATATGTGGAGTATAGGAACAAAGAAAGACTGAAGGAACAAAACAGCAGCAGAATCACAGAACCTAAGAATGGACTAACAGTTACCAAAGGGAAAGGGACTGGGGAGAATGGGAGGGAAGGGAGGGATAAGGGTGGGGAAAAAGAAAGGGGGTATTACGGTTAGCATGTATAATGTGGGGGGGGGCATGGGGAGGGCTGTGCAACACAGAGAAGACCAGTAATGATTCTACAGCATCTTATGCTGATGGACAGTACTGTAATGGGGTTTGTGGGGGGGGACTTGGTGAAGGGGGGACCCTAGTAAACATAATGTTCTTCATGTAATTTTAGATTAATGACAAAAAAATTAGTATCTTAAAGAAAATTTAAGAGAACCAATGGACAGACTATTAAAAATAATGGGAGTTCAACAAGGTGGTCAAATGCAAGATCAACATCAATAATGATAGAAGATCAATTTCAATAGCTTAGGTATCAGCAAAAGTTATGTTCACTGAAGTATTGTCTGTAAAACAGCAGAGTTGAAAAAAACCTACGTGTTCATTAATAGGGAAGTGGTTAAATAAATGATGTATATGCACACACTATGCAATACTATGCAGTGGTTTCAAAGAATGAATTAGCTCTAAATGCAAATTTATTGACATGGATAACTCCAGTTGCTACCATTGAGTCAAAAAAGCAAGCTACAGATAACTTTCATTATTGTTAATAAGTCACAAATTTACTGTGCATTTTCTATAGGCATATATGTGAAAATTAATAGAAAAAAGTCTGAAAAGTTACCAACTCAATGAATAACATTAGTTATCTCTTGGGAGAGGACTGACATTTGGGTGTTAATCAAGGGGGACTTAACAGTGTTTTTCTTCAAAGGTTAAAGGATTACTTGTATAGGTAAAATTAGAACAATTTTAAAATGGCAATAGCTTGCTGAATTCACCTAATTAATTTCATTTAAACATGTCCATCTTTTCATATATAAAAAGGAATTTCTTTCTAGTTTCTTAAACTTTCATTCATTCAACAACTAGTGAAGACCCTGCACTATGCTCAGAACAGTGGATACTATCACAAGCATGACAGACATGGTCTGTGCCCTCCTGGAACTTACAATCAAGTGGGAGAGGCAGATAATAAATAACAAAATAATTACACACTATGAGAGATTTAAACAGGAATGAGCAGTGGGTTTTGATGGAAAATACTGTGGTTAAGGGAGACTTGGAAGAAGAGACATTTATGCTGGGATTTGGAGAACCTGTTATGTGTGATAGTGATGGTGGTGATGGGGAGAAAAGCAAGTAAAGGGCATTTCACACAAAGCTTCATTTGTTGAAGAAAATATGAAGGTCAGAGTGGTTAAGCATTATGAGAGAGAGGGAAAGTGGCACTGCTGGGCTGGAAAGGTAGGCAAAGGCCAGATTGTGCAAGCCCTTTTAGGCATGTTAAAGTTTAGATTTTATTTGAAGAACAATGGGAAGTCATTGGGGGTGCTTTGAGAAGAGGAGTGATGTGATTTGACCTATAGTTTTAGAAGATTACTCCAACTGTCATGTAGAGAAAATGGGTAGCAGCAAGAGTGGAAGCAGGAGCCCAGGTTGGAGGCCA
The DNA here is from genome assembly GCF_030020395.1 of Manis pentadactyla. NCBI lineage: Eukaryota > Metazoa > Chordata > Mammalia > Pholidota > Manidae > Manis > Manis pentadactyla. The sequence goes on along the minus strand of NC_080038.1, from coordinate 102,290,910 downwards.
TTTGTAGTGGTCAGTGTGAGAGACGATAGTAGCTGGCACTAAACCAGGGGCAGTGCACATGGTTCTATTTTTGTAGGCAGCATTATGTGAAAATATGAAAGAGAAATGACAGAGGGAATAGCAAGTGCAAAAACTTGCCCATATTTCTTTATTGATTTAGAAACAGAAGACCACAGTGGTTTAGGCATAGTAACATGGAATAGAGGGGATGGAATTAGGTCTGATCATACAGGGACTTGCAGAACATGGCATGGACTTGCAGAACATGGCATGGAAGCTGGGTTTTATTTTAATTGGGACTGAGTTACATTTTCCTGTCACTCTGGATTCTGGTCAAAGACAAGACTCTAGAGGGGCGAGAGTAGCAGGGAGACCCGTTGGGAAGCTATTCAGCGGTCCAAGTGAAAGATGATATTTCTATCCTGGGCTTGGATAGAAAGAAGCAGCAGAGGTGAGAAAGTGGAAAGATTTAAGAAATGCTGGGTGGTCAAATCAACAGGACTTTATGTTTAATGAGATGTGGGAGTGAAAAAGAGGAAGGTATCAAGTAGTTTCAGGCTTACAGGCAGGGAAAAGTTTAGTGGAATTGAGCGACTGAAAGGAACCCAGTGTGGCTAGAGCTCAGTGAGGGACAGGGCAGGGAGGTGAGAGATGAGGTTGGAGTGTAGGCGGGAACCAGGTGTTTCAGGGCTGGGTAAGGGCATGGAAAGGAGTTTGAATTTACTCTAAGTGCTATGGGAAGCTACTGAAGGATTTTAATCAGGGTGTGATTTTTCTAAAAAGCCATTTTGACTTCAGTGTGGGGATTGGGCTTGGAAGGGGACAAGAGAAGCAGGGAGATCAGTTAGGAAGTTATTGCAGAGGTCTGAGGATGAAGTCTTGGGGATGGATACAATCAGACAGATTTGATTCATTTAAAGTATAACTGATTAGTTTTCTTGAACTAAGATGTTCTTTATGTATATATCTGAATCTAAGCCTTATTGAAGCTTTTATTATTTTCTTCATTTATGTAATGTTTTTATCTCTCCTTTCATTTTTAGAAAAACATTTTTATAAAACATGTGAGTTTGCTGTGCTGTGTACCTGAAACCAATATAAGATTGTGTATCAACTATACTTCAATAAAAAAAACCATGTGAGTTTGCTGCTCTGATTAAAACCTTCCTTAGCATGAACTTAATTGCTCTGGAATTGGTGGTTTTGGGGACTCTGAAATGCTGCAAACCTCACCCTGTTATCCACATTATTGGACACAGTCACAATTATAAAAATATAAGAACCATTTTATCCTTCCCAAATTACTGACTTTGCTGAAATAAATTACATTCAAATCTAAGAATTTCTAAGCATTACTTAAGGCAATTTATGTAGTAATGGAACCTTTTAACTTTCAAAACCTGTTTGCTCAGCATGTAAGTACTTAACATGTTTGTATTTTCTGCTTTAGTAACTGAGGAGTCCTGACTTTTCTTGCACACCTGGGACAGAACTTGATGGTTATCTCTGAAGCATTTGGAAAGGGTCACCAAGATGTTACATAATTATGTACAGACATCATAAGCATATCCTTCTATTTCTATCCCCATAAATGCCAAGTCATTTGGAAACTGCCAAGCAAACTGGGAAACCTTGAACTAAAAGTTTACCTCCAAGTACTATAGGCTATACATTATTCCTTCTCAGTGAGAACTCTTCTCAGACAGAAGCAGTCCCCTTCAGAAAAATTCTGCTAGAAGGGTGGTTATACATAGACTGGCCTAGGAGTAAGGCCATTCTGTAGCCGCATCAGGAAACCATGAGAAGAAAGAGGTGCAGAAGCATCCCTTAGGTTTGTTGGGGACCTTGAAGGAAGCCTATTAGGGGATGGGGAGGCACAGAAATGTAAAATGGGGGAAGAGAGGGTATTTGCACAACAGTAGGGCGTGGGCATATTGTAATGTCAGTGAAAAAGAGACAAGCAGTCCTTGCCATCTGGGACCTGGCCTGGCACTACCAATCGGGCCTTGGTGTTTTCTTGTTGAACATAGAGAGTTTCACAAAACATCAACATCAGAGAAAGTCATTCTGTGACTGTGATGGATCAAGACACAATACCACCCCATAATCATATCTGAACATAGTCAAAATACAACTAGATAGATTTGAGATTCTTTGAAGTGGAATTGATTAATTTTCTTGAATTAAGCATTTCTTTAAATAATATGAGTCTAAGCCTTATTGAAGTTTTGTTAGTGTCCAGTGTCCAACCCACAAAAACGAACCAATCACAAGAATGTCCAGTGTCTAGCCCACACTGCACTAAGGAAGTAGGTTCCTTAGAACAATGTCCCACCCACCAAAGTGATCAGTCATCTTCCATCCTGGCCAAGATGACTTACAATTGCTTCTTTACCAATTACAGCTGCATCTTTGGGTTAGTCTTCCCCACTTACAAATCAGTTTAGAAATCCAATCACAGAATTACCCCCACTTCCTGAAAGCATCCAAATCTAGAACAAAGCCAGTTAAAGTAACCAACTCAGCTTGGATTTCCTAGGAATTTCCTGGTTTTAGCACTGAAAGTCCCATGTGCCAGGAAATCCTTCAGTTTCAAGCATATAGGGATGGCTGGTCAATGGCCTGCTTCCTTAAACCCTCCTCCAAGTCATCCAGAGCAAGCCCAAATCCTGCAAGTCCTTTCTAACACCCTCTTATTGAGATGTCCCATAGTTTTCCACTGTGTGCATTCTCCTTTTGCTGCAACAAGAACCCCAGCTTTTTCAACTGCAGGTCTGTTCCTAGTGGCCTCTGGTTGGAGGCCTCTGTTGACATCAGTAAGAAGTGAAGAGGCACAACGTTCTACAGAGGCTAGGAAGGCTTAGCGTGGAAAAATAGGACTGAAGGAATGAAGAGGTAAGGGGAAGTGGGAAAGAATGAAAGGTGCCACACCCTAAGGGGGCTACAGTGTGATTTCTAAAAAGTTTGGTTTTTCAGTGGTGATAAAAGGTAAGGGGATGGGAGGTGAGGAGGAAGAATTGTTGTTGCCCCATCCTCTGTGCCTAAACAAAACACTAATGAAAAGGGGAAGAAACAAAATTTTGGCTTATGTTATAAAATAATGACTCAATCTTTAATGGTCTGGAGGCTGATCATAATGTTTTCATATCCACAATTGCTTTCCTATGTTTCTCAACTGTATTAAGTAATAGTTTCTATATAAAGGAAATTTTGGGGAAAGGAAAACTCCAATGACATATTAGTTGACAGGTCTTATAACTGCAAAAAACTGCACTTAGCATCTTAATTCTTTGGGGTTGAAATCATTCAGTGTTAAAGATCAATATTCATTAAATAAAATAAAGGCCCTGGAACACTGCCTGACATATAGTAAATGACAATAAACATTAATTATTACAGATGCTATCATTATGCTATCTTTTTAAATGTGCTCATTTTAAAGCAGGGGCAATGCTATAGTTTTAAAAAATGTGTTTCATCATGTAGACTTCATTATATTGGAAGTATATATTGAATAATAAATATAACTGTGCTGTTTTTTAAACTTTGCTCAGAACCATATGTTCAAGTGACATTTACTGTAAGTGACCTTTGGTAAATCTTTTAACTTCAGTGGCGGGTACCTACATTCCACTAGATGTTGGTCCCTACTGCATGTTGCAAAACAAGTTTTGAAAATGGACTACTATTTAGTTTGGTACTGTTTATACTTGAAAAATAGCAGGGGAGTGAACAGAGTATGACCGTCCATATAAAAAGAAACAGAGTACTCTAAATCTCTAAGTTGAAACAAAGTAGGTTCCTTAGAACAAGTTTGAGTTTTAGTTTTCATGAGAAAGCTCCCTCATTTTATTTTTACAAAAATAAAAGTCACTTGTAGAAAGAAAGAACATGCTGGGAATGCTTATGAAGTGCTCTTAAGTTCAAAAGAAAAAAATGTGAGTGCCTGAGTTCTGACAAAGTCCAGGATATGTTACAAAAGGTAGCAAGTAGAATTTTGTATGTTTCAATAATTTTGTACTGCTGAAAGACAATTTTACCTGTTTTCCAAAACCCGGAGAAACAAGCAGCTTGTTTTTCAAACTTTAGTACTAAATTGCCACATTGTATGTATATAACCTGTGTGTTCCAGTCACTCTGCTATTCTTAACACAAATTTGATTTTCTCTCTTTTAAAATTCTGAAGTATGTTTAATTTACATTAATTTTCTCAAAGCCCAACTTTGGTGGTAACACCAATTATCCTGATACTGTGTTCTGCCAGCTTTTACCCTATTTGAAATTATTACCATTTTTTTTTCTTTGGCCAAGTCTGGGGCCAGAAATACCCATAACCACCCACATTACAGAAACCTTGGGTCAGAAGTCTACTTCTCTACTGGTTTAAAAACCATTTGTTTGGGACGTGGCACTTTTTACAAAATAAATAAAATAAAAACAGTAATTGTCAGAAGTCAATACCAAAACAAAGTTAATAAACCACATGATTATATTTACTTAAAAAGTCTTAAGTAAATATTTCTAAAGGAAATGTTTACTTTTGATGTAAATTAGTGTTATTTCTGCCATATACTTTTCAATGTATAATGTTTCTTAAGAGTAGATGTAAATGTGTTAGTCCCAGATTCAAATTTCACATGCATACAGCAGATAGTCAAATTTTCATTTCTGTAAACATTTTGTACACTTACAATATGCTGTTGTTTAATTATAATAATGAATTAGTTTTGCAGCTACCACATACTTGAATGCATACACTTTGTGCATGAGAAAATGTATCAAACTGAAAAGTACAAATTAATAATGAAATTAAAATGTTTGTTTTCTTTAACATTTATAGGTAAAGGCATATTTTATTAAAAAGCAATTATATAATACACACTGAGAAAATAACAGCTAACAAAGTCCTGGAAGAAAACAAGAACCATTTCATTAATTGCTTTTGTCCTTGGAACAAATGAATTATGAACAATTAAGTAACAGTAAAGTAATTCCAAGTAGCTATGGGCAAGAAATTTTGAAGTAAAATTGTTTTACAACCTCATTGCCGGTTTCTAATGCCATTTTAAGATAAACATATTAATCCTCTTTGGGAATAGATTCTTACTTACCAAAATTTGCCATCTGTATCGTCTGGTTGCCAGTCTCTGGACCATTGTAAATCACAACAGCATCAGCATTTCTTCTGCTGGCTGTTTGAATTTTTTCTGAAAATGTACAATTACCTCTTTCTATGAGCGCAATCCATGGATTCTTAGTATTAGTAAACTCAGTGTTGTAGTCACAAGCTTGGTAATTATTGTTCTTAGGAATGCCCACCACCCCCATAGCATTAGCCACTGGTGAGGCTAATCCGTAAACACCACAATCACAAGTCTCCGTTGTAGAATAGTTGCTGGTTTCATTGTAATAAGTCACCGTAACATAGGCATCCATTGAAAAAGACGCTGTGATTTCAAATAAAAAGGTAAAAATTACAAGCAGCCGAAAACAACTGGACTTATTCACCTGGTTCATTGCTCATTCATTTGAGCATAAAATTTAAGATGTCTGCTGGTATTCCCACCTATCAGTCACCATTTGTCCACTCAGGTCCCCGCGAAGCAGAAGTTTGAAATTTCAGTTGCAAGTAGGTAACTGATCTCACCTCTAGCAACATAAGCTCTGAATACAGCGGCTCTATTTCGCTTCAGTTATCTATCTTCCCCTTTACCTGCCCCTCCTCCAACTGTACACACAGGTAACCCTTAACCAGGACTACCTTAGTAATAAATAACACCATCAACATTATTCTACATGTCAACTTATCAGGATTGGATGACTTCCTGCCCTGACATTTTTTTCTTCTTACTGTTCCAGCTATTGCACTTTCATAAACATGGAGTGGATTGGAATGAGGAACTGGACTCTTGGGAATCCCACGTGACAAGGCTGAAAGTCACCTCTCTTAGAATATCTAAAACACCAAACTGGTTTTCCAAGCCCTGCTGAAATATGCTATCAACCAGTTCAGCAAGGAGTTAAGTTAAGATCTATAATTTTAATTGCAATAGCATTAGTAGAATTTATTTTATAGCTTTTTTCCCCCTCTTATTTCCTTGTGGAATTTTTATTAACAGGATCTCCAAGGAATATCTTCTGCCACCTTGTTTATTCGTTAAAAGGTAAACATGTTTCAGTGGCTAGAGAGCCTTTCAAGTACAGTGCCTTGCCCATGGTCGGCACTCAAATATTTGTTGATTGATACCTATGAAATGCTGTATTCCATTAATTTTTGTGCCCCATGTGTTATACTCTAACAAAAGACTGTTCAAGGTTTAATTTTTAACATTTAGAATTCTTGATTCTAGTTCTTTCAAACATATAGACAGATTTATTTCATTGCATCCTTTATTGTAAGCTGTTTTTAATCAGGAGTATATTGGACACTCGGACATATATTGGTATGGGGTCAACTGTTTTGGGCAAGTTGCTAGGATAGAGAGATTGCAGTGTGTGCCAAGGGCTGGTGAAAGAGTGGTTGTATGGACAAAAAGATCAACAAAGATATCAGGAGTCTGATTGGGTCAAGAGTCAACAAACTAGAAAAACAGGCATCAGGCTGTCAGAGAAGCAGAAAGACACCAGGTCAAAAAGAAGGCAGGCATAATTGATAGTCCGAAGTCTGGAATCAGGAAGACTACTAGAGTTAAAAGGACAGGGCAACTGAAAATAGGCAAATAGGAGACAACTCTTGAGGGAAATGATCAACGAAGCTATTTCTTCTCCCTTTTTCTTGTCTACTCTTAGGCATCTGAGATATTAGTGTGAGAGTGGACCCTGCAGGTGGGAACCAACAGTCAACATCGCTCAGTAGAGGGAAGGAATTCAGGGAATCTGCAGTAGAAGCTGATGAACAAATCCCAATAGATGTACAATACAAATATAAGCCTTTCTATCATATTACAGCTGTCGATTACTTATCTGTGTATCCCCTATCCCCTCCCCCACAGTACCTGACATTAGTAGCACCTTACCTATGGTAATCACTTAATAGTCATGGAATTGAACTGAAAAGTTTAAAGGTCTTATGTATCAGCTAATGGTCTATTAAAGAGTAAACACGAATAGTTTATAATTTTGCTATGAGCACTAGCATTTTGATGTTAAAACTCGTAATACAGCCTGTACTCACTAGACAAAAAAAAGCCATCACACTGTAAACAGAAGTCTTATTATTGTCAAACCATTAGTTTGCTGATTGCTAATAGATGTCTACAATAAATTCAACATGCAAATAATTAGTAAAGTCCTAGAAATTTGATTTAACCTTTTCTACCAGTTATTAAATTGCTTCTAAAGGAAAAACTTCTCATGAAACAGTTTAAAAGCAGATTAGTGAGAAGTTAAATTCATTAGAAGTCAAATTTTGTTAAATAATCTTAACATAGCAGCTTTAAATCTTCACACTGTATTTTTTACACAAGTTAAATAATTATATGCCTTAAAAAATGACAACTTTCAAACGCTTTGTGGCAGTACTGGTGTATTAAGAGAACGTTACTATTTAAATTGCTCTAGAAGTTGAAGAGCATGATTTTGTATGGTTACCAGCATTACATACCTTGTGGATAAGTGCTTTTATGTTTTCTTTTATGACTTTCAGGGAGAGTTCTAAGTTACAAAGATAGTTTTAAAAGTGTTTTAAAAATTTGCAGATAAGTAAAATTAGTCCTGGAACAATAAATACTCATTAACACAATTTTCCTGTTAATTCTTTTTAAGATAATTTGCTGGAGGATAAATGATCTAGTGTTATTCTGTATTTTTAAAGTTTTGTCTGTGGAACACTACATTAGACTCACTTGGAAATTATTAAAAATGAAGATTCCTGGGTCCCACCCCAAATCATCCTGAATCAGGATCTGTAGGAAATACCCAGGAATTCACATATTAAAAAAGCTCTCCAGGTAATTTTTGTGCAGTTCACAATTAAAGAACTTTAGACTATACTACTTATATGTGATGAATAGTACAGAATCTAGTTCTAATTTTGACAGATTAGCTGCTGTCATTTTATTTCACCCTCAGTGTGCTTCAACTCCCAATCTATAAAGGTTTGATGTTTATTTGTACTTTGGGTGGTGCTCTGAACATTTTTGAAGTTATCTTACAAATTTTGCACAAGCTGGCTACAACAGCTAGTATTATATTCTCTGGAAAATATAAACTTCTCTGGGACTTCTTCATTTACATAATAGAAGATGGTAGATTAGAATTTATTTACCTAACAGGTCTTTTCCAGATCTGACATGCTAGAATTCCATGAAAATGAAACTTGTTTAGAAACTATCAATTTTTAATTTTTAATTAATTTTTGAAACTCTCCAGGTGATTCCAGTATGTAGCCAAGTTTGAGAATGACTGCTATATAGTACTGTTTCAAACACTTGGTGTCCAAAGTCAAATATGCCTAGGACAACAGGACAGCAAAAATACCTGAAAGTCATCTACATTTTACTTGGTTACTAAGACATCCTCTTTGTGTTTTTGGGAGGTGGGGAAAGAACTTTTTGACTGTTAGTATTATTATTATTTTTTTGAGAGGAGAGCTCTTATATTTATTGATCAAATGGTTTTTAACAACAATAAAATTCTGTATAGGGGACTCAATGCACAATCATTAATCAACCCCAAGCCTAATTCTCAACAGTCTCCAATCTTCTGAAGCATAACGAACAAGTTCTTACATGGTGAACAAGTTCTTACATAGTGAATTTCTTACATGGTGAACAGTGCAAGGGCAGTCATATCACAGAAACTTTCAGTTTTGATCACGCATCATGAACTATAAACAATCAAGTCAGATATGATTATTTGTTTGATTTTTATACTTGATTTATATGTGAATCCCACATTTCTCCCTTATTATTATTATTATTTTAAATAAAATGCTGAAGTGGTATGTAGATGCAAGATAAAGGTAGAAAACATAGTTTAGTGCTGTAAGAGGGCAAATGTAGATGATCAGGTTGGTTCCTATAGACTAAGTATTAATCCAAGCTAGACAAGGGCAACAAAACATCCACGGATGCAGAAGATTTCTCTCAAAACAGAGGGGTGAGGTTCTAAGCCTCACCTCTGTTGATCCCCAATTTCTCACCTGATGGCCCCCCTGCGACTGTGCCTGTCTTAGGTTGTTCCTCCCTTGAGGAATCTTACCCGTCTCTGGCTAACCAGTCATCTTCCGGGGCCATACAGGGAAATGTATAGAATTATTTTTATTTCAGTGGGAATTTGTAAAGACGTAGACCATTAGAATCAGGCAAGGTGTCTGAATCTGCACTTTAATGTTATCTCCAAAATGTATATGGACTATATCCACTTCTTTCAATTTCACTTGTCATCTAGCTGGTCCCCTTACTTTCACTTTGGCTGGGCCGAGGCTCAAAATAATGGTGGCATAAGACAGAAGTTTATTTTTCTTTCATGTAACAGCCAAAGAAGTCAGGCAGTACACAGCTGGTGTGGCAACTTCACAGGATCAGGGACCTAGGCTCCTACTAGCTGGTTGTGCTGACAGCCCTAGCGCAGTTGCTCTTCTCTGCATGATCCACGATGTCACACAATCATGCTCACATTTTAGCCAGAAGGAAGGGGGCAAAAGGGAAAGAAAGCATTCCCTTGTAACCTCTGAGGGAATGGTTCAGAAACAACATATCACTTATGCTCACTTCCCATTAGTCAGAACTTAGCCACAAGGCCATATCTAGCTACAAAGGAAGCAGGGAAATTTATTCTTTATTCTAGGTAGCCATATGCCCAGCTAAAAATTGAGACAACTGTTACTATAAAAATGGAGAATGGGTATTAGGGTACAACTAGCATTCTCTGCCAACCTGCTTATAATCCATTCTCCTTCCAGCAGACAGTGATCATTCTAAAACACAAATCAAATCATGGTGTATATTGGCCACAAAACCATTTAATGGCTTCCCAGTGCTCTGAAGATACAAACTAAAATCCTTACCATGGCCTGTAAGGCTCTGTATACCCTGCAAGAGCCCTTGTCTATTTGTTTATCTCATCTTGTATCCCACTTTTTCTGTACCCCAGCTCTATCTGTTCTCACTCAAGTCCTCAAACACACCTTGAGCTGCAAGTCCTTTGCACCTCAAGTTCACTTCCTCAGGGAAAACTTTCTCAGCAACTCCCTGCCCCTGCCTGGCCTCCTCTGTTAAAAATCTCTGATATAAACCACATATCTTTCCTTTGTGGCATTTATCTCACTTATTTGTACAATGATTTGAATGTCTTGCACAGAACTGCAAGCTCTATGAGAGTAGGGGCCATGTCTGTTTTTGCTTGTATTGTGTTCCTAGTGCTCACCCAGCGCTTGCCACAGAATGGGCTTTAAATATTTGGATATATGCTGCAATAATTTAGCTCATTATTTTGTAAGTCCCAGGATTTAGAGAAGTTTATCTCATATGGACTTGATATACTAATTGAGGTTTTATTATCCAAACATTTTACTTTCTGCTCAAATTACAGTTTAAAGAAACAGACTTTGGAGTTATAAGCCTGACCTTAAAATTTAATTGCCTTGACAATTTTACATTAAATCATTTATGGGCATACCTCATTTTTTTTTATTAAAGAATCATTGACATACAATCTTATATTGGTTTCAAATGTACAACACAAGGGTTCAACAGTTACAAGTATTATTAAATCCTCAACCCTTTTAGTGTGGCTACTATCTATCAATGTAGAAAGATGTTACAAAATTATTGACTATATTCTCCATGCTGTACTACTGTCCACATGACCAACTTATATTGTGATTGTGAATTATTGGGGTATACCTCATCTTATTGTGCTTATTCACAGTTGCTGCTTTTATTACAACTTGAAAGTTTGTGGCAACCCTATGTTGAGCAAGTCTATCAGTATCATTTTTCCAATAGCACTGGATCACTTCATGTCTCTGTCACATTGTGTAATTCTCACAATATTTCACTTTTTCATTTCTTTCATATTTGTTATGGTGATCTGAGATCAGTGGTTATGACTCTGAAAGCTCAGATTATGGTTAGCATGTACTGCTTTTTTAGAGAATGCTACTGCACACTTAATGGATTGTAATGGAAACATAACTTTTATATACACTGGCAAACAAAAGAGTCATCTGACTTGCTTTGTTGTGGTCATCGTTTTATTGTGGTGGTCTAGAACCAAACCCACAATGTCTCCAAGGTGTGCCTATAGTCTTTTTCTGTTTCAGTACCCCATCTACAGCATAGATATTAAAGCCTTGTTAGGGGCAGCTGCTAGATCCTAAGCTAATAGGAGCCAGACGCACTAATCTCAAAACAGCACCAGAGATACCTGAACTCTTTTAAGAATGTTGCTTGATTTTCAATGAAAATGTGCATATCACTTAAAAAACATAAAATACTTCAGATTTTTGTTTTTTAAAAAGATCACTGAATAGAATAGGCAACAAATTATAAAGAACACTAGCAGTAAAAAGAACTGGGAATAAAATACTTCTTTTTTTTTTTACAATGAGCTGCTATAATTGATAATGGTCTAATCATAATGTTAAAATGTTCTTCAAAGAAAACTTTATTTTCATGAAGCACACGAATATAATACAAAGACATTTTCAGAATTCTAATAAATGTGTTAATAAACCAAAAGAATCAGAACTGGCTGGGATCATTATTTTGCAAATTTTACAAGTAAGGAAACTAAGATCAAGCAGTTTAAGTGGCTTTCCATAAGGTTCCACAGGGGTTTAGGGACAGAACTGTGGCTAGCTTTAAATGCTTTTTCAAAATCTACCTTTTATCATTAGTATAAAGGAAAGCAAGACAGAGCTAGAAGAGGTATCAACATCATAGTGTAAGAATGAGGGATAATATGGTGTGTGGATGATATGATCAGGACCAAGAGATAAGTTTATATCTAATGTTTCTATTTTGGAAACTTGACACAAATATAATATAACTTGACTTAAATATAATCTCAAATAACTGAAATCTTAAAATAATCCCCAAATCATTTTTATTAATTTTAAATATTTTTTCCTAAAATTTCTTTACTACAGAAATGATTACTGAAATAAGCAGGACTAATACATAATTCACCTCCCATCAGTATACCTGAAAATTCCTGGGTAGGAATGCTTTAAGAAAAAAAAAAGGAAATGTACCTGAAAAGATAAACAGTAAAATAACATCCAGCTCAAATATAAACAAGATAAATGACTTTAAAACAATAGAATTGATTATAATCTATGCTCCATATTGGCAGAAGGTATCTAGCATTAAATGTCAATGTTGCCAAATAAGGGTTTTAAGTTTCTTAAAAGCCCTTTGCTTAATATGAATAAAATGAATGCAGGCTAATTCCAACGAAGAAATAAAAGTGGCAGAAAGAACATGTGCTTAGATTCTTCAAAAGCTTACCAAAGGGTTTCAATGTGTATATTTCATGGGCCATCTAAAATCAGAAACTTCAGTGAGAGACTGTGGTTGTCTTGTAGACTATGTCATATTTCATAATTTACTAATTGATTTGTTAATAAGGTGACATCGCAGTGGTATATTTGCAATGCTTTGGAATTAATGAACATTTAATGCCATTTGAAGATAAGTTCTTCTGATGGTAATTTGCTATTGTTCTTAGGAAACTGACATAGTAGCTATCAAATTATGCAACAGCCAGAAACGTGGACATAGATATTTCACTCCAAGTTTGGTTAGAAACATTACTAGTATACAAAATAAACTGCCAGGGAAGTTGTTTATAAAGATCCTACGTTTAAAAAAATGACTCAGATTTCTCATTCCATATGAGAACAGAAATTACACCTTGTTCAAGTTGTAGTTTTGAAATAGACTTTTTATGTCAGGTTCTTAGTCTATAGCTACTTAAATATTTACTTCTTCCCTTTATGTGGCACTAAAATTGAATTATCTTTTATGGTTTCACTTTTATGTGGAATCTAAAAACAAAACAAAATGCACAAAACTCATTAATACTGAGAAGCGACTGGTGGTTGCCATGGGGGAGGGGTTGCGGTGGTTGGGTGGGGAGTGTAAGGGGCCCTGATAAAGAGGCACAAAATCTCAATCATAATGAATTGCCTTTTAAAATTTATAATAGCTTAATACAAAAACCCAGATTTCACTTAAAAAACAGTCCTCAACCCATATGAAGAATCATACTGGTTTCTTTAACAAGTACATGTAGGTCTCTCATAATCCAAAAATATGGAGTAAAGACATCAAGTACATTCAAAATAAGACAGGAGACCAAAAAAGTTATTGTGCTTTAACTTCTTCAATATTACACTCAAAATTTTAACATGAGGATTCACTATTTTAATTAACATTTACACCCAATTATAAAGAACAAAAGATTGAACACATTTACAAACAATTTCAGCATCTATCTTTAGGTATGTAAACTGCCCAATACATTTAAAATGTATAGCAGATGAAGTCACAGACCATGGGGCTAGAAGGAAACCCCACAAGTTAATGGCTTAACTACAATCAGATTCATCTTGATACAGAATAACTTTTAACTCGTGATGGTCTTTTTGGCTTATCTAATTGACCACAGATGTCAACCACAGGGCCTTGCAAATATGGAATAGCCATTTATAGTTAAAATAAAGTATAACAGACAACCGGAATAAAACCAATTCCCTTAGTTTCTGTTTTATACTTCCAAAATAAGCACTTAAAATGTTAATATGAGATAAAATTTCACTAAACTCACATTACATGTACCAGAATTACAAATGAACATACCAAGAATACGGACATACTGTAACCTCTGGCTTTGAGATCACACACTGGTCAAAACACTTAGAAATTCAAAGGATATGAAGCCAAAATAGGGAGTGGAAAGCCTTAAAACAATTCAAGTTAGCACACTCATTGTACAGCTGACCAAAATAAAGACCACAACAATTGGACCTTAACAACCCATGGGTGTTTTTGAAAATAACAGAAACTACCTTATTTGTGACAAAGCAGGTTAACCAATTTAGGAGAATTTAATCTTCAATTAGCAATTCAACATTTCCCATTATAAGTGAATAAAAGTGGAAGGATGTTAAATGTCTATGAAAAGTTACTCTTGTAGTCAGGATGTCTAATGCTGAGGCTTTAGAATAAAAGTATACTTCACAAATAGAACAGTAAACACAAATTATCACTAAATTTTCCTGATACACAAAAATTGTTTTGATGACCTATTCAGTAACAAATTTAAAATGAAGTGTGTTAGCTCAAATACAACATGAACATAAAACCACTTAACTTTAGAGCTTATGTAATATTCTTGCTGAGAGACAGTTATTGAAATTACAAACAAAATGATAGAATATCTTTAAAGCTGTGCCTTCTTTATAACCTGTAATAACTTCATTTTCCAATTTTTAAGAAGTATTATCTGGACTATAAATTTTATGCAAATAGACTTTTACTTTATTGTTACCCAAATTAAAGATATCCAAGATCACAATGACATGCAGTCTGTCCAGTTTACTTGCTGCTTTTATAACATCACCTAAAAGTAAAAAGCAGACGGTAAGTATTGTAAAATAGTTAAATATTTACCTCTCCTTCGTATCACAGAAGCTGACGGTTTTTTTCCCTTATAATATTAACACTAGGCCTCATCTTCTCCCTCTTCCCTACAATTCATCACACACATTCATCAATGTTATGTTATAGTAACTTCTGCAGTTACTGTAGTAACAGTGAAGACATCAAACAGATGCTACCAATAACGTCAAGATATGGGCTGGTACTACAAACCTGTATTTGGTTAGTTTTATTTTCTAATTTTTATTAGTGGAGCAAAGTAAATCTACACATTTTCAAGGTCATTTATATGGTGCCAAGTAAACAATTCATTGTTATACTTCAAAGAAGTAGAAAGATACATTTTCCTATTTTTTAATTTAATTGTCAATTATTTGCAAAATTTACAAGACAGAGCAAAATATATACACGGAATTAAAGCTTCTCTTAAAGTATATTTCCTCTGAAGTGGCTTTATTTTATTTTTATTTTGGTATCATTAATCTACAATTACATGAGGAACATTCTGTTTACTAGACTATAGTGGCTATACCAGTTCACAATCCCACTGACAGTGTACAAGGGTTTCCTTTTATCTAAATTCACAAAAACACTTGCTTTCTATTGTCTTTTTTTTGGTATCATTAGTATACAATTATATGAGCAACATTGTGGTTACTAGATTCCCCTCATTATCAAGTCCCCACCACATATCCCATTACAGTCACTGTCCATCAGCGTGGTAAGATGCTATAGAATCACTACTTGTCTTCTCTGTGTTGTACTGCCTTACCCGTGCCCCACCCCCCTACATTATGTCTGCTAATAGCAATGCCTCCCCCTTTTTTCCCCCTTATCCCTCCCTTCCCACCCATCCTCCCCAGTCCCTTTCCCTTTGGTAACTGTTAGCCCATTCTTGGGTTCTGTCAGTCTGCTGCTGTTTTGTTTCTTCAGTTTTTTCTTTGTTCTGTACTCCACAAATGAGTGAAATCATTTGTGAAGTGGCTTTATTAACTAACACTTAACTTTGGATACTATCAAGAAGCTTTATCAAAAATGGATCAAGTGAGTGACATCACTGAAAATGGCAGAGTAGGAAACTGCAGGGTAATGTTACTCCACTAAAGCAAACATATAAGCTGGGAAAAACTCTCAAATCAACTTTTCCAGAACTCTGAAATCTAGACAAAAACTTAAAATGACCAGGGAAGAACTTAATGAAGAAAGAAGCTGCTGCATTGTGGTAAAAGTGCGCTGTGGGGTTTTAAATTGCTCGCCAACTTCCCATATTAACAGCAGCCATGGAGATGGCATTTCACACTCCTGGTGAAGGCTGCTAGTACCAGAGGGAGAACACAGACCTTATTCTCAAAGATGTTGTTGTGTTTTGACTTGACAAGCATTTTCCTCTAGGACAGATGCAAGGGCTTGTTTTTGTTTCATCTAATATGGAGCATTCCCACCACTGGGGTAGCTTTCCCAGGGGCTTTTGCTGAAAGCAGGTAAAGGCAAAGCATCAGCCAGAGCAGCTTGGGCAGAGTATAATGTGGGGACAAGCAATAGGCAGAACAAAAAGTCTGAGAGGAAGGGTTTGGGAAAAGATATGGGGGAGAACAGGGCTTTAAAGAGCTCCTGGGTACACTGGGGAATCAAGAAGGCCACATGCATGTCCAGTGTTGGACTCACGCTCATAAAAGGTCTGAGAAAACTAATTGTTCACCTCTGGCTGATCATCAGGCTCTGAAGAGCAGGAAGTGAAGGCTAAGGCAGAGTCAAAAATGGCCTGGGTAAGCATTGAAGGGGTGCTACAACACAGATATAATCCACAAGAGCTAGAAAGTAATTTTTTTTCCTTTTCTTGGCTCCAGGTGTTTAAGGAAACTCATTCAAAGCACTAACAACTACTAAGCTAATGGATCAGACCAGTGGCTACAAACAAAACCTTCATTTTAAATATGAGAAAGCTAAAACATTTAGAGGTTAATTAAGTAACAAAGTCACACAGTGATTCTAATCCAGACATCTAGCTTCAAGGCATGTACTCTTGATCTTTTCGTTTGAGAGCTATCTCTCTTACAAAATTGTGCCTAAGAGCCAGCAGTGCATCTATGTTAAGAGAAGCCTGAAGGTTATATTAATTGGAGGCCCTTTTTATGAAAAAGAATACAAAATACAAAAGAATACCAAAGGGATCTTGGAAGGGACCTATGCATGGGAGGGCTCCTCATGCCGAGGCTTCATTAGCTTCACGGTAAAGCCATGTCTGCTAGACATGTCACGAAATCTGATGAATGATTTAAAATTGTGCAAGGTCACTAAGGCACAATGAATATAACAATTGTTAGTACTATATAATTTTCTTCTTATTTATCTAGGATGGATTTTAATCCAGATGCTTAGAAAACTTTCAAGATCTTCAGATTTGATGCTAACAGCAGCAAACCAAACCATAAAAGTTCTAATTGTTATCAGATGTTGACTTTTACAAATAATGACTTACATAGCACCTGCAACATGAAGTATAAGTAAGTCTTCTGTTCAGGTGACTCTGCCTACTTATGTGATATTTTGAGCAAATGAGCAAAAAACAACCTTGCTGTGCTTCAATCTGCACATCTAGTACTTGCAGCATAGGATGTTGTGAGGATTAAAAACATGTAAAGCATTTAGAATGGTGGCAGACACACAGCCAACACTCAACTAAATATCAGCAATGATCATTTTCCACTTAAGAGAACCTAATAGGAAATTAGGGTGTTACTTATATCACAAAGAGATTCTTTAAAAAGAACTGTGGATTTTACCTATTAAATGAGTTTCTCTACAGTTCATTTTAAATTGATAGAATTACAAATATTGTGCATTTTTAGGAACATCACAAATACATAAGGTGAGTGGGACAAAGGCAATGCTATGTGCTCTCCACTCCATTTCCTCCCCATGGTCACATGGAAAGACAAAGAGTCCTGGTCTCCCCTATAGCTAGGTTGGGATCATGTAAGTGAGTTCTGGCAAATGAGAGTGTGAGTGGAAATGATGTGTCACTTCCATTGCAAACAATTAAAAGCCAGTGTTTCCATTTCTTTCTGCCTCTGCATAGACAATCCTAGAAGCCATTTGTTCCTATTGGAGCTGGAACAAGGTAGCAGCAGGCTGTATTCCTGAATCACTTCTGGGAAGAAAGCTAATAGCTGATTGCCTCATACTTGACTTGAGCAAGAAATAAACTCTTTTTATGTTATGTCACTGAGATTTTGGATTGGTTTTGAATGGCAGCATAGTCTAACCTACCTTGTAATACATTATGGTATTGCTATCTCTGAAAATAATAGGGAAACTCTGATTACTTGGAGAATAATAAAAGTGTTTTCTTACATGTGTTAAAACCTTTCAATATCACGTTCCTGACATGTTTATCAATGAATATCTCAATCTCTCAAAGAGGTGGAAGGTATATATATCCTTGCACATCACAGTTAAAGATGATATAAATTAGGACACCATATCAGTAAGTATTATTCAATAAAGGATTTGCGAAATATGGCAAACCATTTGGAAAAAAATAAAGTTGGATCCCTATCTCACTCTCTATACCAAAATCAATGCCAAATTGATTAAAATTTCCAGTTATAAAAATGAAGCCACATTAACAACAAAAAACCTCCCAACAACCCAATTGAAAAATTGGCAAAGGACATTTCTCCAAAGAAGATATACAAATGGCCAATAAGCATATGAAAAGATGCTCAGCATTGTTTATAATTAGGGAACTGCAAATCAGAACTACAATGACATACAACTTTAGGATGGCTGTTATAAAAAAATAGAAAATAACAAGTGTTGGTGAAGATACGGAGAAATTAGGATTCTCATGCATTGCTGGTGGGAACTTAAAATGGTGCAGCTGCTGTAGGAAATGGTATGGCGGTTTCTCAAAGGGTTAAATATTGAATTACCATATGACTCAGCAGTTCCACTCCTACGTATATTCCTAAAAGAATTGAAAGCAGTGACTCAAACAGATTACTTGTATGCCAATATTCATAGCAGAATTATTCACAATAGCCAAGAGTGGAAACAACTCAACTGCTCATGAATAGATGAATGGATAAACAAAATATGTTACTGACATACATTGCGATATTACTGTTATAAAAAAGAATGAAATTCTGATATATATTACAACATAGATGAACCCTAAGCATATTATACTAAGTGAAACAAGCCAGACACAAAAGGACAAATACTGTATGATTCCACTTAAATGAGGCACATAGCATAGGCAAATCATAGATTCAGAAAGTAAAACACAGGTTATCAGGGGCTGGGGAGAGGTGGGAATGGGGAGTTACTATTGAATGGGTACAAAGTTTCTGTTTGGGATAATGAAAAGATTCTGAAAATGGATAGTGGTGATGATGGTGGTACAACACTGAGGATGTACATAATGTCACAGAATTGTACAATTAAAAATGGTTGAAGTGGTAAATTTTATGTATATTTTACCACATTAAAAATTAAACAAAAAGTTGCTACTGTAAAAGTATCAGAAAAAATATAGTGAATTAAAAAATAATAATCTTGGCCTGAGTGATGCCTTTCTGAGTGTGACATTAATACCAGCAGCCACAAAAATAAAAGACTGAAATATTTGAGTACATAAAAACAAAATTACTTAAAATACAAAAACAAATTTCTCACTGAATAAATGTCAAACTGGGTAAAAGTATTTGCAACACACAATAAAGGTTTAATTTCTTTAATATGCAAAAAATCTTACAAATTAATAAGAAAAAGAATACTTCTAGAAAAATGGAAAAAATAAAACTAGTATAGAAGTTCATAGAAAGAAAATATATAAATGGCCAACAAATATATGAAGATATTCAACTTCAGAAATAATTAAGAAAAGCAAATGAAAATAATGATGCAAAAATTTTTGCCTATCAGTCTGCCAAAGATTAACAAGACTAATAATATATAGCATTGCAAAGGGTGTGAGTAAAGTGGCACTCTTGTTGTTGATATAACCTCTTTGGAAGACAATTTGACAATATCTACTAAAATTTTAAATGCCTGCATCTTATAAGTCAGTGACTTCTAAGAATTCATCTTGCAGATGTGTAAGTGCACAAAGATTATATACATAGATGCACAGACAGATATTGTTAGTAGCCAAAAACATTTGAAGACAGTGTAAATGTACATTAGTCAGGGGGTGATTAAGCAAATTTTGGTACACCACATAGTGGAATATTTATGGTTATTAAAACAAATGTAGTAGTTCTCTATACACTAATATGAAAGATATCCAAGATACAGTAAAAAATAAAAAGCTGGTTATGGAACCATATGTTCACGTAATTCCATTTGTGTGTATTTCCAGAGTGTTTGTGTGTGTGTGAGAGAGAGAGAGAGAGGGAGGGAGAGACAGAGAGAATATATAATGTCATATGCAAAAGTAATTTCTTTAAGGATTCAAAGAATACCATTTATCTCCAGAGAGTGGGTGAGTGGGTTAGTGGAAAGGGATGGACGTGTGAAGGCAGGGAGGGCAACTTTCACTTTTACCCTATACCTTTCTGTACTGTTTAGATTTTTAAATTATGAACATGTATGACTTTTGTAATAAAAAAGAAGCTAGTTCATAACAAAATGTTTAGAAGATGACACCAATGTTACACTGTGAGCCACTGCATTACATTATTCCATGCCTATTTTAATATTTCAGTTTGGAATTATGGAAGGAATGGAAATGTTTTGCATCAGACAGATATGGGTTAAAATCCTAGCTGTTATGCCATAGAATCTCTGATTTCCAGTCTAATAATCTACAAATAGAGGATAACAATGTTTGCTTTGCAAGACTCTTATTAGGATTAGCTGTAACTTATGAAAAATCCTCAGACACAGTGCGTGGCACAGAGCTAAATGGACATTATTATTAGTAGTAATATGTTATGAAAAACATGATATTCCACTTGAAATGAATCACCTTGCTTTTGATTACAACATCACTTTTCTCCTCTAGTGGTTCTTATCCTTCATGTCCTAAATACTAACTGCTTTGGCAGGATGGTCCCAGGTACTTCATGTGGCCATGTTAGTGACTGCTGGAAGAACACTGGAACTAGCAACTGGTAAATAGCTAGAATTTTTCCTTGATATTTTATATCAGTAATAATATATACAATACAGTGGAAGAAATTTGGCAGAAGTGGATATTGTATGAAGCAAGAACATGAGTAAACAAGTATTTAAACTACATACTAGGGCACTAATTAAGAAATCTGGAATTTCTGGAAGTCTAAGGAGCTGCAATGTAGGAAGTAAAACTGCAAGTCAACTAATATATCATCTCTAAAATAGACTGTGGAAAAAATAAAAACTTCTCTTATAAAATTAGATACTCAAGTTCAGTTTGAGTAACTATTACTGCCAAAAGTTACTTCATCAGACACAGCTCCTAAGACTTCTTGAAAAACAACACACACTCAAGAGTTTCATCAGCTTAGAAAGATCCACTGCAAAATCCCAAGATAATACTTTTCTTAAAAGCTCTTTAAAATCTAATATCCTTATAAGCTCATGAAAGCTGTTAGAAACTTTACCACATGCTTAAGAAATAGAAATGACAACAGAAAGTGAATATGATAATTATAACTTGGACACATAATTTTACAGGTATATAGAAATAATTTAAAGCTCAGAATATTATGTAGCAGCCTAAATAATTAGTTGGTCAAAGGGTTTCACTATTGGGATTGCACACACTTGGAGCAGTCCTCAAGGAGTTTATTGCATAGCACTTGAATAACTAAACATTTAAAGAGAAAACAATTATACTGTATTGTACTGTGGAGGTATTAAAATATCAGTCAATTATAAGGTAAAAGAACAAATTGTCTTGCCTGAGTTAAAAGGAGACAAGAGTAAAATTTGCACTGCTTCATGTGCATAACACTTAGGTCTAATGATTACTTATATTTAGAAATGTATTATTAGAGAACATTCCTAATGCTTGCCTAGAATAGAAACCATCAATCTATTCAATTTTATTTAAAACTATGTCCTCATTTCATAATCAGATATCACCTCATGCCAGTTAGGATGGCCAACATAGAAAAGAATAGGAGCAACAAATGCTGGTGAGGATGCGGAGACAGGGGAACCTTTCTACACTGCTGGTGGGAATGTAAACTAGTTCAACCATTGTGGAAAGCAGTATCTCAAAACACTAAAACTAGAAATACCATTTGACCCAAGAATTCCACCCCTAGGAATTTACCCTAAGAATGCAGGAGCCCAGTTTCAAAAAGACATATGCACTCCTATGTTTACTGCAGCACTATTTACAATAGCTGAGAAATGGAAGCAACCTAAGTGTTCATCAGTAGATGAATGGATAAAGAAGATGTGGTACATATGCACAATAGAGTATTATTCAGCCATAAGAAGAAAACAAATCCTACCATTTGCAACAACATGGATGGAGCTAGAGGGTATTATGCCCAGTGAAATAAGCCAGGCGGAGAAAGACAAGTACCAAATGATTTCACTCATCTGTGGAATATAAGAACAAAGCGAGCTTCCGGGGAAGATGGCGGCGTGAGTAGAGCAGCGGAAATCTCCTCCCAAAACAACATATATCTATGAAAATATAACAAAGACAACCCTTCCTAGAATAAAGACCAGAGGACACAGGACAATATCCAGACCACATCCGGACCTGAGAGAACCCAGCGCCTCGCGAAGGGGGTAAGATACAAGCCCCGGCCCCGCGGGAGCCGAGCGCCCCTCCCCCCAGCTCCCGGCGGGAGAAGAGCAGGCAGAGCGGGAGGGAGACGGAGCCCAGGACTGCCGAACACCAAGCCCCCGCCATCCGGGACAGAGTGCAGGGCCCTCGATACTGGGAAAACAGGGCAGCAAGAACAGTGAGCAGGCACTGGAGGCTGGGCGACAGAGGACATAAGAAAAGCGCGCGACCATTTTCTTTTTTTTTGCTTTTTTGCTGCTTTGTTTTGGCGAGCGCTTTTTCGAAGTCTTAAAGGGACAGGGACCCCAATATTAGGGAAACAGGGCAGAAAGACCGGTGAGCAGAGGCCTGAGGCTGGCACCGGAGAATAAAGAAAAACGAACGACCACCTTTTTTTTTTTTAATTAAAATTTTTTTTTTTTTTAATTAAAAAAATTTTTTTTTCTTGTTTTTTTTTGTGGTCGTTGTTTTGTTTTGGCGGGTGCTTTTTGGAAGTCTTAAAGGGGCAGGGCGGGTCACTTAATCCAGAGGTAGGGAATCCGGGATCTCTGGGCACCCTAACCCCTGGGCTGCAGGGAGCAGGGAGGCCCCTTACGGAGATAAATAGCCTCCCAGCAGCTCCTGCTCCAACGCGACTCCACCATTTTGGAGTAGCTGCCCGAGCCAGGCCACGCCCACAGCAACAGCGGAGATTAACTCCATAGCAGCCGGGCAGGAAGCAGAAACCCTGTCTGCGCGCAGCTGCGCAGCACAAGCCACTAGAGGCCGCTGTTCTCCCAGGAGAGGAGGGCCACAAACCAACAAGAAAGGAAGTCCTTCCAGCCGTCACTCGTCCCAGTTCTGCAGACTATTCCTATCACCATGAAAAGGCAAAGCTACAGGCAGACAAAGATCACAGAGACAACACCAGAGAAGGAGACAGACCTAACCAGTCTTCCTGACAAAGAATTCAAAATAAGAATCATAAACATGCTGACAGAGATGCAGAGAAACACACAAGAAAAATGGGATGAAGTCCGGAAAGAGATCACAGATGCCAGAAAGGAGATCGCAGAAATGAAACAAACTCTGGAAGGGTTTATAAGCAGAATGGATAGAATGCAAGAGGCCATTGATGGAATTGAAATCAGAGAACAGGAACGCATAGAAGCTGACATAGAGAGAGACAAAAGGATCTCCAGGAATGAAACAATATTAAGAGAACTGTGTGACCAATCTAAAAGGAGCAATATCCGTATTATAGGGGTCCCAGAAGAAGAAGAGAGAGGCAAAGAGATGGAAAGTATCTTAGAAGAAATAATTGCTGAAAACTTCCCCACACTGGGGGAGGAAGTAATCAAACAGACCACGGAAATACACAGAACCCCCAACAGAAAGGATCCAAGAAGGGCAACACCAAGACACATAATAATTAAAATGGCAAAGATCAAGGACAAGGAAAGAGTGTTAAAGGCAGCTAGAGAGAAAAAGGTCACCTATAAAGGGAAACCCATCAGGCTAACGTCAGATTTCTCAACAGAAACCCTACAGGCCAGAAGAGAATGGCATGATATATTTAATACAATGAAACAGAAGGGCCTTGAACCAAGGATACTGTATCCAGCACGACTATCATTCAAATATGACGGTGGGATTAAACAATTCCCAGACAAACAAAAGCTGAGGGAATTTGCTTTCCACAAACCACCTCTACAGAACATCTTACAGGGACTGCTCTAGATGGGAGCACTCCTAGAAAGAGCACAGCACAAAACAACCAACATATGAAGAATCGAGGAGGAGGAACAAGAAGGGAGAGAAGAAAAGAATCTCCAGACAGTGTATATAACAGCTCAATAAGCGAGCTAAGTTAGGCAGTAAGATACTAAAGAGGCTAACCTTGAACCTTTGGTAACCACGAATTTAAAGCCTGCAATGGCAATAAGTACATATCTTTCAATAGTCACCCTAAATGTTAATGGGTTGAATGCACCAATCAAAAGACACAGAGTAACAGAATGGATAAAAAAGCAAGACCCATCTATATGCTGCTTACAAGAAACTCACCTCAAACCCAAAGACATGTACAGACTAAAAGTCAAGGGATGGAAAAACATATTTCAAGCAAACAACAGTGAGAAGAAAGCAGGGGTTGCAGTACTAATATCAGACAAAATAGACTTCAAAACAAAGAAAGTAACAAGAGATAAAGAAGGACACTACATAATGATAAAGGGCTCAGTCAAACAAGAGGATATAACCATTCTAAATATATATGCACCCAACACAGGAGCACCAGCATATGTGAAACAAATACTAACAGAACTAAAGGGGGATATAGACTGCAATGCATTCATTCTAGGAGACTTCAACACACCACTCACCCCAAAGGATAGATCCACCGGGCAGAAAATAAGTAAGGACACGGAAGCACTGAACAACACAGTAGAGCAGATGGACCTAATAGACATCTATAGAACTCTACATCCAAAAGCAGCGGGATATACATTCTTCTCAAGTGCACATGGAACATTCTCCAGAATAGACCACATACTAGGCCACAAAAAGAGCCTCAGAAAATTCCAAAAGATTGAAATCCTACCAACCAACTTTTCAGACCACAAAGGCATAAAACTAGAAATAAACTGTACAAAGAAAGGAAAGAGGCTCACGAACACATGGAGGCTTAACAACACACTCCTAAATAATCAATGGATCAATGACCAAATCAAAATGGAGATCCAGCAATATATGGAAACAAATGACAACAACAACACTAAGCCCCAACTTCTGTGGGACACAGCAAAAGCAGTCTTAAGAGGAAAGTATATAGCAATCCAAGCATATTTAAAAAAGGAAGAGCAATCCCAAATGAATGGTCTAATGTCACAATTATCGAAATTGGAAAAAGAAGAACAGATGAGGCCTAAGGTCAGCAGAAGGAGGGACATAATAAAGATCAGAGAAGAAATAAATAAAATTGAGAAGAATAAAACAATAGCAAAAATCAATGAAACCAAGAGCTGGTTCTTCGAGAAAATAAACAAAATAGATAAGCCTCTAGCCAGACTTATTAAGAAGAAAAGAGAGTCAACACAAATCAACAGTATCAGAAACGAGAAAGGAAAAATCACGACGGACCCCACGGAAATGCAAAGAATTATTGGAGAATACTATGAAAACCTATATGCTAACAAGCTGGGAAACCTAGGAGAAATGGACAACTTCCTAGAAAAATATAACCTTCCAAGATTGACCCAGGAAGAAACAGAAAATCTAAACAGACCAATTACCAGCAACGAAATTGAAGAGGTAATCAAAAAACTACCAAAGAACAAAACCCCCGGGCCAGATGGATTTACCTCGGAATTTTATCAGACATACAGGGAAGACATAATACCCATTCTCCTTAAAGTTTTCCAAAAAATAGAGGAGGAGGGGATACTCCCAAACTCATTCTATGAAGCTAACATCACCCTAATACCAAAACCAGGCAAAGACCCCACCAAAAAAGAAAACTACAGACCAATATCCCTGATGAACGTAGATGCAAAAATACTCAACAAAATATTAGCAAACCGAATTCAAAAATACATCAAAAGGATCATACACCATGACCAAGTGGGATTCATTCCAGGGATGCAAGGATGGTACAACATTCGAAAGTCCATCAACATCATCCACCACATCAACAAAAAGAAAGACAAAAACCACATGATCATCTCCATAGATGCTGAAAAAGCATTTGACAAAGTTCAACATCCATTCATGTTAAAAACTCTCAGCAAAATGGGAATAGAGGGCAAGTACCTCAACATAATAAAGGCCATCTATGATAAACCCACAGCCAACATTATATTGAACAGCGAGAAGCTGAAAGCATTTCCTCTGAGATCGGGAACTAGACAGGGATGCCCACTCTCCCCACTGTTATTTAACATAGTACTGGAGGTCCTAGCCACGGCAATCAGACAAAATAAAGAAATACAAGGAATCCAGATTGGTAAAGAAGAAGTTAAACTGTCACTATTTGCAGATGACATGATACTGTACATAAAAAACCCTAAAGACTCCACCCCAAAACTACTAGAACTGATATCGGAATACAGCAAAGTTGCAGGATACAAAATCAACACACAGAAATCTGTGGCTTTCCTATATACTAACAATGAACCAACAGAAAGAGAAATCAGGAAAACAACTCCATTCACAATTGCATCAAAAAAAATAAAATACCTAGGAATAAACCTAACCAAAGAAGTGAAAGACTTATACCCTGAAAACTACAAGTCACTCTTAAGAGAAATTAAAGGGGACACTAACAGATGGAAACTCATCCCATGCTCGTGGCTAGGAAGAATTAATATCGTCAAAATGGCCATCCTGCCCAAAGCAATATACAGATTTGATGCAATCCCTATGAAACTACCAGCAACATTCTTCAACGAACTGGAACAAATAATTCAAAAATTCATATGGAAACACCAAAGACCCCGAATAGCCAAAGCAATCCTGAGAAAGAAGAATAAAGTAGGGGGGATCTCACTCCCCAATTTCAAGCTCTACTATAAAGCCATAGTAATCAAGACAATTTGGTACTGGCACAAGAACAGAGCCACAGACCAATGGAACAGACTAGAGAATCCAGACATTAACCCAGACATATATGGTCAATTAATATTTGATAAAGGAGCCATGGACATACAATGGCGAAATGACAGTCTCTTCAACAGGTGGTGCTGGCAAAACTGGACAGCTACATGTAGGAGAATGAAACTGGACCATTGTCTAACCCCATATACAAAAGTAAACTCAAAATGGATCAAAGACCTGAATGTAAGCCATGAAACCATTAAACTCTTGGAAGAAAACATAGGCGAAAACCTCTTAGACATAAACATGAGTGACCTCTTCTTGAACATATCTCCCCGGGCAAGGAAAACAACAGCAAAAATGAGTAAGTGGGACTATATTAAGCTGAAAAGCTTCTGTACAGCAAAAGACACCATCAATAGAACAAGAAGGATCCCTACAGTATGGGAGAATATATTTGAAAATGACACATCCGATAAAGGCTTGACGTCCAGAATATATAAGGAGCTCTCACGCCTCAACAAACAAAAAACAAATAACCCAATTAAAAAATGGGCAGAGGAACTGAACAGACAGTTCTCCAAAAAAGAAATACAGATGGCCAACAGACACATGAAAAGATGCTCCACATCGCTAATTATCAGAGAAATGCAAATTAAAACTACAATGAGGTATCACCTCACACCAGTAAGGATGGCTGCCATCCAAAAGACAAACAACAACAAATGTTGGCGAGGCTGTGGAGAAAGGGGAACCCTCCTACACTGCTGGTGGGAATGTAAGTTAGTTCAACCATTGTGGAAAGCAGTATGGAGGTACATCAAAATGCTCAAAACAGACTTACCATTTGACCCAGGAATTGCACTCCTAGGAATTTACCCTAAGAACACAGCAACCAAGTTCGAGAAAGACAGATGCACCCCTATGTTTATTGCAGCACTATTTACAATAGCCAAGAATTGGAAGCAACCTAAATGTCCATCAATAGATGAATGGATAAAGAAGATGTGGTACATATACACAATGGAATACTACTCAGCCATAAGAAAAGGGCAAATCCAATCATTTGCAGCAACATGGATGGAGCTGGAGGGTATTATGCTCAGTGAAACAAGCCAAGCAGAGAAAGAGAAATACCAAATGATTTCACTTATCTGTGGAATATAAGAACAAAGGAAAAACTGAAGAAACAAAACAGCAGCAGAATCACAGAACTCAAGAATGGACTAACAGGTACCAAAGGGAAAGGGACTGGGGAGGGTGGGTGGGTAGGGAGGGATAAGGGGGGGAGAAATAGGGGGGTATTAAGATTAACATGCATGGGGGGGTAGGAGAAAAGGGAGGGCTGTACAACACAGAGAAGGCAAGTAGTGATTCTACAACATTTTGCTATGCTGATGGACAGTGACTGTAAAGGGGTTTATAGGGGAGACGTGCTTTAGGGGAGAGCCTAGTAAACATAATATTCGTCATGTAAGTGTAGATTAGTGATACCAAAAACAAAGCAAAAAAAAAAAAAGGGCAGTTCCTGTGTGGTAACCTCCAACGAGTTCTACACAAGGGTATAAAGGGCATATAAAAGTGTAGGCAAAGGGTCTGTTTGTGTTTATACAGAGGATCAAAGCCTAATTGGGCTACCCCGAAAATGAACTAAGATACGATATGAAAAAGAACTTCCAACATCTGCACCCTCTGGAAGACTCATGCCAGAAGATGATCATCAAAAAACCCCAACAAAGATCCACGCACTGCTACAGCTGTAGATGCACTCATCCCACCAGTTCCTGGACCTGCCATGGGAATGAGGAAGGAGATATCTAAGCTGGCCTGTGCATACAGTAAAACAACAAAATTGGACTGGATCTATACTGTTGGAACTCAACCAAGAATTTGGAGAAGTGCAAATTGTAGCGCTCCAAAGTCTTACAACTACAAACTATTTATTGTTAAAAGAACATATGGCATGTGAACAGTCCCCAGGAATGGGTTGTTTTAATTTGTCTGATTTCTCTCAGACTGTTCAAGTTCAGTTGGACAATATCCACCATATCATAGATAAGTTTTCACAAATGCCTAAGGTGCCTAACTGGTTTTCTTGGTTTCACTGCAGATGGCTGGTAATTACAGATATGCTTTGGTTATGTAACTATACTCCTATTATGTTAATGTGTGTGTGCAATTTAAGTAGTAGCTTAAAACCTATACATGCTGAAGTTACTCTACAAGAAGATATATCAAAGAAATAATCAATCTTCCCATGTTTTCTTCCGCCTGCTACTTCTATAGCTTTTCTTCTTCCTTCCTAATTACAACCCTTAAATAGAATTCGTGCCTCATATCAAATTTACCGAGTATCATAATTCTTCCAAGTGGTAAAGATACCTCAAGACAAATGCTGGGCATAGAAGCCACAGGGCATAAATATGCAAAG
The DNA here is from genome assembly GCF_030020395.1 of Manis pentadactyla. Classification (NCBI taxonomy): domain Eukaryota; kingdom Metazoa; phylum Chordata; class Mammalia; order Pholidota; family Manidae; genus Manis; species Manis pentadactyla. The sequence goes on along the minus strand of NC_080038.1, from coordinate 102,261,563 downwards.
AAGTAAAAAGCTAACTTTTTCAAACAATAAGGCTTCTCTCTCACTTACCAACTTCACATTTCCCTGTATGGCCCCGGAAGATGACTGGTTAGCCAGAGACGGGTAAGATTCCTCAAGGGAGGAACAACCTAAGACAGGCACAGTCGCAGGGGGGCCATCAGGTGAGAAATTGGGGATCAACAGAGGTGAGGCTTAGAACCTCACCCCCCCGTTCTGAGAGAAATCTTCTGCATACGTGGATGTTTTATTGCCCTGGCCTAGCTTGGATTAACACATAGTCTACAGGCACACACCTGATCATCTACATGTGCTCTCTTACAACACTAAACTATGTTTTCTACCTTTATCTTGTATCTACCTACCACTTCAGCAATTTATTAAAAATAATAATAATAAAGAGAGAAATGTGGTATCCACATATAAATCAAGTATAAAAACCAAATGAGTATTCATATTTGAACTGACTGTTTATAGTTCATAATGCATGAGCAAAACCGAAAGTTTCTGTGATGACTGCCCTTGTACTGTTCACTATGTAACTTATTCATTATGTAAGAATTTGTTCTACATGTAAAAACTTGTTTGTTATGCCTCAGAAGATTGGAGACTGACAAAAATTAGGCTTGGGGTGGAATAATGATTGTGCATTGAGCATTGACTCCCCTATACAGAATTTTATTGTCGTTAACAACCATTTGATCAATAAATATGAGAGATGCCCTCACAAAAAAAAAAAAAAAAAAGGACAGACTTCCAATGGTAAAATAAATTAGTAACCGGGATGTAAGGTATAGCATAAGGAATATAGTCAAGATATTGTAACAGCCTGGTAGGGTGATAGCTGGAACCTAGAATTATGTATATAAATGTTCTACCACTGTGTTGTACACTTGAAACTCATGTAATGTAATACTGTGTGTCAACTACCCTTCAATAAAAAATAATAATTAAAAAAAAAAAAAAAAAAAAAAAAAAGAACAAAGCAAAAACTGAAGGAACAAAACAGCAGCAGACTCAGAACCCAAGAATGGACTAGTAGTTGCCAAAGGGAAAGGGACTGTGCAGGGTGGGTGGGAAGGGAGGGAGAAGGGGAATAAGGGGCATTACGATTAGCACACATAATGTAGCGGTGGGGGGCACACAGAAGGCAGTATAGCACAGAGAAGACAAGTAGTGATTCTATAGCATCTTTCTATGCTGATGGACGGTGACTGTAATGGGGTATGTGGTGGGGACTTGATAATGGGGGGAGTCTAGTAACCACAATGTTGCTCATGTAATTGTATATTAATGATACCAAAAAAATGTGTATATATATATATCCTCATTTACAAGTCTCAGGGTACATTTACCAAATAACCCTTGAAACTATATTAAATATTAAAGCTAGAACTGTTTAAGGTTAGGACTGCTTACAATATTAATTATATTGTCTGAGTGAAAATAATACCGAGAATGTCTTACCTGCAAGAGCTCTTGAATGGCAATCTGCCATGGCCAGTTTCTGCCTGCGGATACACACAGCTGTAATTCATGCAGGTTAATAACGTGTCTATTTGTGACGTTTGGAGATCTTCTGGACAATACATGGGTAGGAATGCAACATCAGTTGCTATCTCATGGTTCAGACCTGTTATAGAAAAATCACACTTTATTAAAATTTTGTTAATCTTTGCTAAAAGTAGCCTGAACAAATCCAAATACAGTCTTTTTCTTGGATATAACTCCCTTCAAAAGGACTGTTTATTTATTATATACGATACTGCTTTCTGATATAAATAACATGTGAACAGCAAAGAGGGAACTACACTGAGGTGAAAGACTCTTCAATTTTGATTATTCTCTATCATCAAGTCAATTTCTCATTTATGCACAATTTACCCAACACATTTAGTTTCTAAGGAAAATATAATTTCTCCCTTATACTTAATGACATTCATTCAGCAAATAACTATTGAGCACTTATTATGTACCAGATACTGTGACAAGGAATTTGGTGAAATAATATTTTAGTTGACATCTTTGTCATATATTAATTGACTATATAACTGTAGGCTTATTTCTGCACACTCTCTTCTGTTCCACTGATCTATGTGCCTATTTTTGTGCCAGTGCCATAATGGGGGAGGAAGATGGGTGAAATAGGTGAAGGGGATAAAGAGGTACAAACTTCAAACTATAAAATAAATTAGTCACAGGGATGAAAGTACTGCATAGGGAATACAGACAATAATACTGCAATTTATTTGTATGTTGACAGATGGTAACTATACTTATTGGAGTGAACATTTACTAATGTATTTAACTGTTGAACCACTATGCTGTACATCTGAAATGAATATAGAGAGGTCCAGAAATAAACTTACACATATACGGACAATTAGATTACAACAAAGTCAGTAACAGACAATGTAGGAATGACAGTCTCTTTTACAAATGGTACTGGGAAAATTGGATAGCCACATGCAAAAGCCACTATCTTATGCCATACACAAAAATTAACTCCTAGGTATATGCCCCAAAGAACTGAAAACAGGGACCCAAATACCAGCTCACTAATGTTCACAGTAACACTATATGCAATAGCGAAAGGAGAGAACAACTCAAAGGTCCATCATCAGATGAATGGATAAACAAAATGTGGGGTGTGTGTATGTGTGTGTATTTTGGCCATAAAAAGGAACAAACAGGAACTTTAGATACACAGAGTGCCAGGGATGTGTGTGCACAGAGAGAGAACCATGTGAGGACACAGCAAGGAAAGACAGCCATCTGCAAGCCATGGAGTGAGGTATTGGGTGAAAACAAACCTGCAGACACCTTGATCTTGGCCTTCTAGCATCCAGAACTATGAGAAAATAAATTTCTTTTGTTTAAACCACCCAGACTGTGGCATTTTTTGGCAGCCAAGGCAAACTAATACAATTGCCTAACCCAGCTAGAATACTGAATCCACTAAATTAAGACAGGATGTAGGTAAATGAGGTATCTATGCTGTATTCCTGGCTTTTATCATCATCGACTTGCTTCTCTGACTCTAGAGTTGTTTTTCTTAAATTGTCCTCCACATAGTGGTCAGAATAAGCTATTAAAATTCAAATCAAATTATGCCAACCACTGCTTAATATCTTCCAAAATTTCTTCCTTAATTTCTAGAGAATAAAGCCCAAATTCCTTCCTATGGCATACTAGGTCCTCCAATTATGCTGACCTTTAATATTTCTTCAGCCATTAAACTATTCCATGCCTCACACTTTATGCTCCAGCAACATCAGAACAGTTGGTAGCTCCTTGAGGTTTCCACGAAATTTCTTATCTTTGTACCTCTGAAAACTGTTCTGTGCCTGTATATACTTGGCTAATTTGGCAAGTCTCTACTCATCTCTTAAGAATTAGTTCAGGGATCACCTGTACATGCTATGTTTTGAACCTACCTTTTATTCTTTCTTTTTTAAGATAGAAAAACTGAAAAAATGCAAAGACTAGCATAGTAAATGCCAGTATACCCAACACTTGGAATTACACATCTTCAGACTTTTATTTTGCTCTTTGCTTCAAATATTTTCATGCTTTAAACTTTTTTATTGTGGAAGTTTTAAAACTATAAAAGTAGATAGGAGAGTACAATGAACCCCACGATATCCTTGAGATATCATTTCATTCATAAACACTTCAATATGTGTCTTTAAAAGATAAGGACTTTTTAAAATAAAATAAACATGATATACCTCCTAAATTATTCATAATAAAAATTTAAAAACATTATCAAGTATTTTGTTGAAATTTCTCCCATTGTCTCATAAATTATTTGCATTTAGCTTGCTCATGTCAGGATGCTTCATATTAAACCTGGATAAAGTAATAAAATAAATAGAACATTGAAGTTGTGGTTTAAATTTCCTTTTTCACTCTTCCTGATCACATTCCCCTCTTCTTTCCTTCCTTAGAGGCAGCTGATATCATTAATTAGCTACATGTCTTTCTAATCCAAAGTAGACTCCTGTATACATCTATGAAAACTAATAGTTTGGTTTTGGATGTTTTCCGAAATATGCACAAGTGCTATTACAATATTTGTTCTCTTGTGATTTTTAAAATGATTATTACATTGAAACTTCTATACTCTTTCTGTTTTACAACTTTATTTGTAGTTTTCTTTTTTATTCTTGATCAGTACTGCTACACATTTCCCTATTGTGCAAGTTTTAAAAGACCTGGCTTTAGGTTTTGCTGTTCTCTATTTTTTGTTTTATATTTCAGTAATTTATTTCGAATTTTATTATCATATTTTATTGTAGCTAAAATGCTGTGAAGTGTAAAAACACCATGATTTTATGGGCCACTAACAAAGACAGTGACAATTAAACCATGATGTACAATTTATTTTGGAATATGTGTTCTAATTTCAGAGATGTTAAAATATGCAAAAATGGATACCTTGGAGTTGATGACATACAGAGTATCTTTCCATATTTTTAGTTTAATTTACTTTTTTCCCTTAGATTCTTTTAATTTACTGAGACTTGTCTTATGGCAAATATGTTCTATCTTGGTAAATGTTCCAAGTGTACTTGAAAAGAATATGCATTCTGCCATTGTTGGATAGAGTGTACTATAAATATCAATTAAGTCAAGTTGGTTGATATACCAGGTTAGTTACATTTTTGAGGTTATTTTTTTTAGATGTACATACATTTATGAGTTGTCACCTTATTGATGGAATGCCATTTTTATCACTCTAAATTGTTCTCTTTATCCTTTCAGTTTTTGCCTTATATTTTATCTCATATTAATATTGCTCTATCACCTTTCATTTGTTTAGTATATATTAGGTGTATTTTTTTGCCGTTTCTTTATTTTCAACCATTTTATGTAATTTTGCTTAAGTGTGTCTCTTATATACAGCATATAAGTAGATTTTTAAAACTAGTACCTGAAAGTTTAACATGTTTACATTTATTTAAACTGTTGTTGATGTATTTGGAATTATTTCACTCAAGCTATTTTGTGTTTTCTCTTAATCAGGCTTTTTCTTTCCTTTTTTCCTTTTTTTCTCCCTTCCACTGATCTGATCAAATTTTTATAATTCCCTTTTTTTTTTCTGGGCTGCTGAAGAAGTTAGACCTTCTTTATCTATTCTTTCATCATGCCCTTAAAATTTTAACTTTCATGTTTAAATATTCAAACTCTACAGTTCATCAATCTTTCTCCATAACAATACAGTGATCTTAGAATGCTTTAATTCTTATTTTTCTACTAACCTTATTTTAAACAGTATTTTACTTTTACTTTGTATCCAATCCCATGAAGTTATTTATTAATTTTTACTGACTATGTTTATATTTACCAATATTTTACCAACTTCTTTGCTCTCTATTTCTTCTTGTATTCTTCTACTTCCTTTTGGTTTCATTTTCCTTCTTTCAGAATTCTTTAGTAATTCATTCACTGAGACTGAGAAGTAACTCTCAGAGACTCTGAATATCGAAAAATATATTTCATATTTATGCTTATGGTTTTTTTAGTCAGACACAGAATTCTAGGTTGGAAAATACTTTCAACACTTCGAAGACATCATTTCATTATCTAAGCCATCTATCATTAGCTGATAAGAACTATTCCAGTCTAATTATATGTCCTTGTATATAAATATGTACTTTTCTCGGTAGTTTTTAAACATTAACTTTTTTGATGCTGTGCAGGTTCAATATTATATGTCTGAGTACATATTTATTTAATTTTTCTGCTCAGGAGTCACTGTGATTCATCAATCTAATGATTCATATACATCTTCATTTTTGAAAAAATACCTCTTCAAATATTGCTTCTTCCTGATTGTCTCTATTCTGTCCTCCTGGAACTTGTATTAGACATAAACTGGACCTTCTGACCCTACCCAGCACATCTCTTAACTTCTCTTTTACCTTTCTAATCTTTTTTCTAATCTCTGGTGTGATTTCATGTGTACCTATATTGCAAATGCACTAATATCTCTTCATCTGTATTTGCTTACTCTTTATCCCATCATATATATATGTATTTATCTATTTTTTTTCAAATATCCCAGTTCTTTTTCATGTTGATCTCTTCTTTAGTTATGCCTTCTATTAATTTCTTTAATGTTTTTAACACATACTTACTTTAAAGCCTCTTTCTGAGTATTCTAGTATTTCTAGTTCCTGGTATATATACAAACTTTCCCACATACTATATCTCATCATATTGCCTCAGAGAAATTCAGTTCCTTGGGAAGTTTCTAATATTTTAACCATGAATACATTTTCGGTAGGTATTTTCTTTGGGAGTCCAAAACACCCTGGATTATAAGAAACCTCGCCTTAAGGCAGTTTCATAATTACTTTTGTCAAAACTGGGGGTGATAGAAAGTAACATTCTGGGAGAAAGATGGCAGTGTAAGGAGCAAGGCAGAAACCTCCTCCCAAAATCACTTAAAATACAAAAAATACAGCAAATACAACTAATCCTGAAAACAACCTGAAGACTGAAGAACAGACTGCCTACATCTGGGAAGAAGAGAAGTCTTCACAGAAAAGTGTAAAGTGGCAAAGCCATGAGCAGGTGGGACCCAAGCCTTCCCCACACCCCACCTCACAGGTGGGAGGAAGAGGAGCAGAGCAGGAATGGAGCAGAAGCCCATGACCACTGAACACCCAGCCCTGGAAATCTGCTCTGGCTCTGGGAGCATTACATGGTGCTCTTGAGTTCAGTAGCACTGGAAAGCAAAGGCGGGGAAAATACATGGAGAGACTGAGATTTCAGCTGCTTGTGCAGAACATGTATGATATACTGGCCTCCCTGGGACCAAAGAAAAGCAGGCAGTTTGAAGGACTTCCCAGCAGCAAGAGGGGCACTAGAAGGTGAAAGATTACACAGAGCTCTCTGCTCAGGAGAAAGGGAAGGGGGACACCTTCCCAGCCTGTTCAGCCCAGAAGGATGAGAATTTTTAGGAGCTTAAGATGCTCCATCCCCCTGGCTGGCAATGCAGCCCAGAGGCTCCCCACTGTGGTACGCAGACTACTGCTTCTTCCTCCTGGCAGGCACAGGTTCTGCTTGCCTGCCACTACTGCCATTGTGGCAGGCTGGCTGGCGGGTGGCTCCACCCATGGCAGCTCCAGGGGTGCAGCACCCAGGCTCCTCCCTGCATGTGTGGCCCATTTGACCTGGTAGTAGAGGCAGCCATTATAGCTGGGAAGGCAGGGAACCCTCCCAGATGAGCTCTTTCCTCCCAGCAATTGCTCGTCCTGCTGTCTAGCAGCCCCCGCCACTGTAGCAGGTTAGAGGGAGGGAAGCTCTGCCTGCAGAACCTCCAGCGGCGCAGCTCTGAGCATTCTCCCTGCTTGCACGATCCACTGACAGCACACACAGTCCACCTCAAATCAGATCACTACAATAAATGTAGAAAGATGACAGACCCACTGCACACCACAAGCTGGGTCTCCCACAGAGGAAATTGAGCACTAGAGGGCACCTACTACACAAATCTATTATTCCATAGGAAACACTAAAACAGAACGAAGAGGCAGAGGAATTTGGTTGAAAACCTACAAGAAAAAACACCAGAAAGAGGGCTTAGGGAAACTGAAATCACCAATATTCTTGATAAAGATTTCAATATAAAAGTCATAAACATGCTCACAGACTTACAGGGAAGTATTCAAGATCTCAGAGAGGACTTCAACAAAGAGATAGGAAACCTGAAAAAGAGCCATTTAGAGCTGAAGAATATAGGATCTGAAATGAAACGTACAATGGAGAGATTTAAAAGTAGATTAGAAGATGTAGAGGAGACTGTAAATGAAATAGAGATTAGAGAATAGTGAAACAAAAAAGTTGGGGCACAGAGAGAAAAAAAGGATCTCTAGAAATCAAAGAATAGTAAGAGAGCTGTATAGCCAATTCAAACAGAACAATATTTGCTTTATAGGGGTACCAGAAGAATAAGACAGGGACAAAGGAACTGAAAGTCTCTTTGAGGAAATAATTGTGGAAAACCTCCCTAATCTGGGGAAGGAAATAGACACTCAGGTCATGGAAAACACAGAGCTCTCCTAACACAAGGAACACTAGGAAGACAACACCAAGACATATAATAATTAAAATGGCAAAGATTAAAAACAAAGAGAGATTACTGAATGTAGCCAGAGAGAAAAAAACGATCACTTATAAAGGAAACCCCATCAGACTATCAGCACACTTCTCAGAAAAAACCTAATATACCAGAAGGCAGTGGCATGATATAGTTAATGTAATAAAACTGTAGGACCTCTAAATAACAATGCTCTACCTATCAAGATTATCATTTAAATTGGAAGCAGGGATTAGTTAACAATTCCCATGTAAGAAAAAATGGAGGGAATTCACCATCACATAACCACCCCTACAAGATCTCTTACAGGGACTGCTCTAAATGAAAATGCTCCTAAGGCTAAATATCTCTCACCAGAGAAAACAACACACAGTAAAGTTAGTAGACCAATTAATTACTATGAAAATATGAAATTAAATCAACTACTCACAAAGTTAGTCAAGGGATACAGAAACAGTGCAGAATAGGGCACTTAATATATAAAGTGTGGAAGAGGAAGAAGGGGAGGAAAAAATACATTTAGATTGTGTTTGAAATAGAGTAATCAGGAATTTAGGATAGATAGTAAGGAAGCTATCCTTGAACATTTGGTGAACACAAATCTAAAGCTAACAATGGCAGTAAGTACATATCTATCGATAATCACCTAAAATGTAAGTGGAATGAATGTACAAATTAAGAGACAGAGAGTCACAGAATGGATAAGAAAACAGGACCCATCTCTATGCTGCCTACAAGAGACTCATTTCAAACCCAAAGACATACAAAGACTAAAAGTGAAGGGATGGAAAAAGACATTTCATGCAAATAGGGGGAAAAAGAACAAGTAGAATGTACTTATTTCAGATAAAATAGATTGCAAAACAAAGAAAGTAACAAGAGACAAAGAAGGACATTACAAAATGATAAAGGGGTCAGTCCACCAAAAGGACATAACCATTACAAATATCTATGCACCCAATGCAGGAGAACCTACATATGTGAAACAAACAATAACAGCATTAAAGGGGGAAATAGAATGCAATGCATTCATTTTAGGAGACTTCAACACACGTCTCACTCCAAAGGACAGATCAAACAGACAGAAAATGAGTAAGGAGACAGAGGCACTGAACAACACATTTGACCAGTTGTACCTAACAAACATCTAGAGAACACTCCACCCAAAATCAGCAGCATACACATTCTTCTCAAGTGCACATGGAACATTTTCAAGAATAGATCATATACTAGGACACAAAGAGAGCCTCAGTAAATTCAGAAAGATTGAAATTGTACCAACCAGCTTCTCAGACCACAAAGGTATGAAACTAGAAATAAATTATACAAAGAAAACAAAAAAGCCCACAAACACATGGAGCCTTAATAACATGCTCCTAAGTAATCCATGGATCAATGAACAAATTAAAGCAGAAATCAACCAATATACCAAGACAAATGAAAACAGCAATTCAACAGGCCAAAACCTGTGGGATGCAGTGAAGGCTGTTCTAAGAGGAAAGTATATAGCAATACAGGCTTATGTCAAGAAAGAAGAACAATCCCAAATGATCAAAGTCACAATTAATGAAACTAGAAAGAGAAGAACAAATGATGCCCAAAGTGAGTAGGAGAAGGGACATAATAAAGATCAGAACAGAAATAAATAAAATTTAGAAGAATAAAACAATAGAAAGAATCAATGAAAGCACAAGCTGGTTCTCTGAGAAAATTCACAAAATATACAAACCCCTAGCTAGACTTATCAAGAAAAAAAGAGAGTGTACACAGAACGAGAAATGAAAAAGGAAAAATCATAACACACACCATGGAAATACAAAGCTATATTAGAGAATACAACGAAAAATTATATGTCAACAAACTGGACAACCTTGATGAAATGGACAACTTCTAGAAATATACAACCTTTCAAACCTGACCCAGGAAAAAACAGAAAGTCTGAAGAGACCAATTACCAGCAATAAAATTGAATCAGAAATCAAACAACTACCTAAAAACAAATGCCCTGGACCATATGGCCTTATGGTTGAATTGTATCAAACATATAAGGAAGAGCTAATACACATCCTCCTTAAAGCATTCCCAAAAGTATAAGAGGAGGGACTACTTCCAAACTCATCCTATGAGGCCACCATTACTCTAATACCAAAATCAGACAAATACACCAGAAAAAAAAGAAAATTATAGACTAATTTCCCAATGAACACACATGTAAAAATATTCAACAATATATTAGCAAACCGACCTCAAAAATACATCAAAAAGATCATCCATCATGACCAAGTGGGATTTATTCCATGGATGCACAGATGGTACAATAGCTGAAAATCAGTATTATACACCACATTACCAAAAAGGACAAAAATCACATGATCATCTCAATAGATGCTGAAAGAGCATTTGAAAAATTCAACACCCATTCATGATAAAAACTCTCAACAAAATGGGTATAGAGGGCAATACCTCAACGTAATAAAGGTCATATACCACAAACCCACAGCCAGCATCATACTTAGATTAGGAACAAAACAAGGATGCCCACTCTCACCACTTTGATTCAACATAGTAGTGGAGATACTAGCCTCAGGAATCAGAAAAACCAAAGAAATAAAAGGCATCCAGATTTGTAAGAAAGAAGTTAAACTGTCAACTGCTTGCAGATGTCATGATATTGTACATAAAAACCCTAAAGATTTCACCAAAAAATACTAGAACTAATAACTGAATTCAGCAAACTTGTAGGATACAAAATTAATACAAGGAAATCTGTTGCATTCCTATATAGTAACAATGAACTAGCAGAAAGAGAAATCAGGATAATAATTCCATTCACAGTTGCATCAAAAAGAATAAAATACCTAGGAATAAACCTAACCAAGGAGGTGAAAGACCTATACCCTGAAAACTACAAGACACTCATGAGAGAAATTAAAGACACCAATAAATGGAAGTCTATCCCATGCTGATGTATAGGAAAAATTAATATTCTCAAAATGGCTATCCTGCCTAAAGCAATCTACAGATTCAATGCAATCTGTATAAAATACCAACAGCATTCCTCAACAAACTAGAACAAATAGTTTTAAACCAGAAAAGACCCCAAATAGCCAAAGCAATCCTGAGAAAGTAAAACAAAGCTGGGGGGGGATCATGTTCCATAACTTCAAGCTGTACTACGAAGCCACAGTAATCAAAACAATTTGGTACTGGCACAAGAACAGATCCATATATCAATGGAACAGAATAGAGAACCCAGATATAACCACACACATGTATGGTCAATTAATATACAATAAAGAAGGCATAAATATATACAATGACTAAATGACAGCCTCTTCAACAACTGGTGCTGGGAAAACTGGACAACTACATGTAAGAGAATGAAACTGGATTATTGTCTAACTCCATACACAAAAGTAAACTTGAAATGGATCAATGACCTGAATGTAAGTCATGAAACCATAAAACTCTTAGAAGAAAACATAGGCAAAAGTCTCTTGAAAATAAACATGAACAACTTTTTCCTGAACACATCTTCTTGGGCAAGGGAAATAAAAGCAAAAATGAACACATGGGACTACATCAAGCTAAAAAGCTCCTGTACAGCAAAGGGTACCACCAAGAGAACAAAAAAGGTATCCTACAGTATGGGAGAATACATTTGTAAACAATTTATCCAAGAAGGAGTTAACATCCAAAATATATAAAGAATTCACATGCCTCAACATCCAAAGAACAAAATACCCTATTAAAAAATGGGTGGGAGATCTGAATAAGCACTTCTCCAAAGAAGAAATACGGATGGCCAACAGGCACACGAAAAGATGCTCTACATCGCTAATCATCAGGGAAATGCAAATTAAAACCGCAATGAGATATCCCCTCACAACAGTTTGGAAGGCCAACATCTAAAAGACAAGAAGCAACAAATGCTGGCAAGGATGCAGAGAAAGAGGAACCCTCCTACACTGCTAGTGGGAATGTAAATTGGTTCAACCATTGTAAAAAGCAATATGGAGGTTCCTCAAAAAACTAAAAATAGAAATACCATTTGACCCAGTAATTCCACTCCTAGGAATTTACCTGAAGAAAACAAGATCCCTGATTTGAAAAGACATATGTAACCCTATGTTTACTGCCACACTATTTACAATAGCCAAGCAATGGAAGCAACCTAAGTGTCCATCAATAGATGAATGGATAAAGAAGTAACACAAGTACAGAATGGAATAATATTCAGCCAGAAAAAGAAAACAAGTCTTGCCATTTGCAACAACATGGATGGATCTAGAGAGTATTACGCTTATTATATGAAATAAGCCAGGTGAAGAATAACAAATACGAAATAATTTCACTCATTTGTGGAGTATAAAAACAAAGCAAAACTGAAGGAACAAAATAGCAGTAGACTCACAGACACTGTGAAGGAACTAGTGGTTAACAAAGGGGAATAGTTAGAGTGAGTGGGTATAGATGAGGAAGTGGATTAACTGGCATTATAATTCACGATCTCAGTATAGGTAGGTCACAGGGAAAGCAGTACAGCTCAGAGAAGACAATTAATGAGTATAACATTTTACTATGCTGATAGGCAGTGACCTTGATAGAGGGGGTGAAGACTTTATAATATGGGTGAATGCTGAAACCACTGTGTTGTTTGTGTGAAACCATCATAAGATTGTATGTCAATGATACTTAAATTTAAAAAAGAACATAGCAAAAAAAAATAGTACATAGTAAGTACAATGAGCCCCCATGTACCCACCACCCAGCTTCAACTATTACTGATATATGGCCCATCTTGTTATACCTCACCCAGTTCCGCCTTCCTGCATTTTTACTTTTTTTAAAATTTTGGTATTGTTAATGTACAATTATTTGAACAGCATTATGGTTACTAGACTGCCCCTATTATGAAGTCCCCACCACATACCCCACAACAGTCACTGTCCATCAGCGTAGTAAGATGCTTCAGAATCATTACCTGTCTTCTCTGTGTTATACTTCCTTCCCTGTGCCCCCCCTGCTTCATTATGTGTGATAATCATAATGCCCCTTTTTCCCCCTTATCCCTCCCTTCCCACCCATCCTGCCCAGTCCCTTTCCCTTTGGTAACTATTAGTCCATTCTTGGGTTCTGTGAGTCTGCTGCTGTTTCGTTCCTTCAGTTTTTGCTTTGTTCTTATATTCCACAGATGAGTGAAATCATTTGGTACTTGTCCTTTCTCCACCTGGCTTATTTCACTGAGCATAATACCCTCTAGCTCTATCCATGTTGTTGCAAATGGTAGGATATGTTTTCTTCTTATGGCTGAATAATATTCCATTGTGTATATGTACCACCTCTTCTTTATCCATTCATCTACTGATGGACATATAGGTTGCTTTCATTTCTTGGCTATTGTGAATAGTGCTGCGATTAACATAGGGGTGAATATGTCTTTTTTAAACTGGGCTCCTGCATTCTTAGGGTCAATTTCTAGGAGTGAAATTCCTGGGTGAAACAGTATTTCTATTTTTAGTTTTTTGAGGAACCTCCATACTGCTTTCAACAATGGCTGAACTAATTTACATTCCCACCGGCAGTGTAGGAGGGTTCCCCTTTCTCCACATCCTCTCCAACATTTGCTGTTGTTTGTCTTTTGGATGGTGGCCATCCTAACTGGTGTGAGGTGATATCTCATTGTGGTTTTAATTTGCATTTCTCTGCTGATTAGCGATGTGGAGCATCTTTTCATGTGCCTGTTGGCCATCTGAATTTCTTCTTTGGAGAGGTGTCTGTTCAGCTCCTCTGACCATTTTTTAATTGGCTTATTTGCTTTTTGTTTGTTGAGCTGTGTGAACTCTTTATGTAATTTGCAAGTCAACCCTTTATTGGATATGTCATTTATGAATATATTCTCCCATACTGTAGGATGTCTTTTTGTTCTACTGATGGTGTCCCTTTGCTGTACAGAGCTTTTTAGTCTGATATAGTCCCACTTGTTCATTTTTGATATTGTTTCCCTTGCCCAGGGAGATATGTTCATGATGAAGTTGCTCATGTTTATGTCCAAGAGATTTTTGCCTATGTTTTTTTAAAAGTTTTATGGTTTCATGACTTACATTCAGGTCTTTGATGTATTTGGGGTTTACTTTTGTGTATGGAGTTAGACAATAATCCAGTTTCATTATCTTACATGTAATTGTCCAGTTTTGCCAACACCAGCTGTTGAAGAGGCTGTCATTTCCCGATTGTATATCTATGGCTCCTTTATCGTATATTAATTGACCATATATGCTTGGGTTTATATCTGGGCTCTCCAGTCTGTTCCATTGGTCTATGGGTCTGTTCTTGTGCCAGTACCAAATTGTCTTGATTACTATGGATTTGTAGTAGAGCATGAAGTCAGGGAGCATAATTCCCCCTGCTTTATTCTTCCTTCTCAGGATTGCTTTGGCTATTTGGGGTCTTTTGTGGTTCCATATGAATTTTAGAACTATTTGCTCTACTTCATTGAAGAATGCTATAGGTATTTTGATAGGGATTGCATTGAATCTGTACATTGTTTTAGGTAGGATGGCCATTTTGACAATATTAATTCTCCCTATCCATGAACAACGGATGTGTTTCCATTTATTGGTATCTACTTTAATTTATCTCATGAGTGTCTTGTAGTTCTCAGAGTATAAGTCTTTCACTTCCTTGGTTAGGTTTATTCCTAGGTATTTTATCCTTTTGATGCAATTGTGAATGGAATTGTTTTCCTGATTTCTCTTTCTGCTAGTTCATTGTTAGTGTATAGGAATACAAAAATTTCTGTGTATTAATTTTGTAACCCGAAACTTTGCTGAATTCAGATATTACATGTAGTAGTTTTGGAGTGGATTCTTTAGGGTTTTTTATGTACAATATCATGTCATCTGCAAACAGGGACAATTTGACTTCTTTCTTGCCAATCTGGATGCCTTTTATTTCTTTCTTTTGTCTGATTGTCATTGCTAGGATCTCCATAACTATGTTGAATAAAAGTGGGGAGAGTGGGCATTCTTGCCTTGTTCCCAATCTTCAAGGAAAACCTTTCAGCTTTTCGCTGTTAAGTATGATGTTGGCTGTCGGTATGTCATATATGGCCTGTATTATGCTGAGGTACTTGCTCTCTATACCCATTTTTTTGAGAGTTTTTATCATGAATGGATATTGAATTTTGTCAAATGCTTTTTAAGCATCTATGGAGATAATAATTCCATTTTTGTCTTTCTTTTTGTTGATGTGTTGGATGATGTTGATGGATTTTGGAATGTTGTACCATCCTTGCATCCCTGAGATGAATCCAACTTGATCATGATGGATGATATTTTTCATGTATTTTTGAATTCTGTTTGTTGATGTTTTGTTGAGTATTTTGCATCTATGTTTATCAGGGATATTGTTCTGCAACTTTCCTTTTTTTTTTTTTTTATATGTGGATACCACATTTCTCTCTTTATTATTATTATTTTTAATAAAATGCTGAAGTGGTAGGTAGATACAAGATAAAGGTAGAAAACATAGTTTAGTGTTGTAAGAGAGCAAATGTAGATGATCAGGTGTGTGCCTGTAGACTGTGTGTTAATCCAAGCTAGACCAGGGCAATAAAACATCCACGTATGCAGAAGATTTCTCTCAGAACAGGGGGGGTGAGGTTCTAAGCCTCACCTCTGTTGATCCCCAATTTCTCACCTGATGGCCCCCCTGCGACTGTGCCTGTCTTAGGTTGTTCCTCCCTTGAGGAATCTTACCCGTCTCTGGCTAACCAGTCATCTTCCGGGGCCATACAGGGAAATGTGAAGTTGGTAAGTGAGAGGGAAGCCTTATTGTTTGAAAAGGTTAGCTTTTTACTTCTTTGCATATTTATGCCCTGTGGCTTCTATGCCCAGCATTTGTCTTGAGGTATCTTTACCACTTGGAAGAATTATGATACTCGGTAAATTTGATATGAGGCACGAATTCTATTTAAGGGTTGTAATTAGGAAGGAAGAAGAAAAGCTATAGAAGTAGCAGGCGGAAGAAAACATGGGAAGATTGATTATTTCTTTGACATATCTTCTTGTAGAGTAACTTCAGCATATATAGGTTTTAAGCTACTACTTAAATTGCGCACACACATTAACATAATAGGAGTATAGTTACATAACCAAAGCATATCTGTAATTACCAGCCATCTCCAGTGAAACCAAGAAAACCAGTTAGGCACCTTAGGCATTTGTGAAAACTTACCTATGATATGGTGGATATTGTCCAACTGAACTTGAACAGTCTGAGAGAAATCAGACAAATTAAAACAACCCATTCCTGGGGACTGTTCACATGCCATATGTTCTTTTAACAGTAAATAGTCTGTAGTTGTAAGACTTTGGAGCGCTACAATTTGCACTTCTCCAAATTCTTGGTTGAGTTCCAACAGTATAGATCCAGTCAAATTTGTTGTTTTACTGTATGCACAGTCCAGCTTAGATATCTCCTTCCTCATTCCCATGGCAAGTCCAGGAACTGGTGGGATGAGTGCATCTACAGCTGTAGCAGTGCGTGGATCTTTGTTGGGGTTTTTTGATGATCATCTTCTAGCATGAGTCTTCCAGAGAGTGCAGATGTTGGAAGTTCTTTTTCATATCGTATTTTAGTTCATTTTCAGAGTAGCCCAATTAGGCTTTGATCCTCTGTATAAACACAAACAGACCCTTTGCATACACTTTTATATGCCCTTTATACCCTTGTGTAGAACTCGTTGGAGGTTACCACACAGGAACTGCCCTTTTTTTTTTTTTGCTTTGTTTTTGGTATCACTAATCTACACTTACATGACGAATATTATGTTTACTAGGCTCTCCCCTAAAGCACGTCTCCCCTATAAACCCCTTTACAGTCACTGTCCATCAGCATAGCAAAATGTTGTAGAATCACTACTTGCCTTCTCTGTGTTGTACAGCCCTCCCTTTTCTCCTACCCCCCCATGCATGTTAATCTTAATACCCCCCTATTTCTCCCCCCCTTATCCCTCCCTACCCACCCACCCTCCCCAGTCCCTTTCCCTTTGGTACCTGTTAGTCCATTCTTGAGTTCTGTGATTCTGCTGCTGTTTTGTTTCTTCAGTTTTTCCTTTGTTCTTATATTCCACAGATAAGTGAAATCATTTGGTATTTCTCTTTCTCTGCTTGGCTTGTTTCACTGAGCATAATACCCTCCAGCTCCATCCATGTTGCTGCAAATGATTGGATTTGCCCTTTTCTTATGGCTGAGTAGTATTCCATTGTGTATATGTACCACATCTTCTTTATCCATTCATCTATTGATGGACATTTAGGTTGCTTCCAATTCTTGGCTATTGTAAATAGTGCTGCAATAAACATAGGGGTGCATCTGTCTTTCTCGAACTTGGTTGCTGTGTTCTTAGGGTAAATTCCTAGGAGTGCAATTCCTGGGTCAAATGGTAAGTCTGTTTTGAGCATTTTGATGTACCTCCATACTGCTTTCCACAATGGTTGAACTAACTTACATTCCCACCAGCAGTGTAGGAGGGTTCCCCTTTCTCCACAGCCTCGCCAACATTTGTTGTTGTTTGTCTTTTGGATGGCAGCCATCCTTACTGGTGTGAGGTGATACCTCATTGTAGTTTTAATTTGCATTTCTCTGATAATTAGCGATGTGGAGCATCTTTTCATGTGTCTGTTGGCCATCTGTATTTCTTTTTTGGAGAACTGTCTGTTCAGTTCCTCTGCCCATTTTTTAATTGGGTTATTTGTTTTTTGTTTGTTGAGGCGTGTGAGCTCCTTATATATTCTGGACATCAAGCCTTTATCGGATGTGTCATTTTCAAATATATTCTCCCATACTGTAGGGATCCTTCTTGTTCTATTGATGGTGTCTTTTGCTGTACAGAAGCTTTTCAGCATAATATAGTCCCACTTACTCATTTTTGCTGTTGTTTTCCTTGCCCGGGGAGATATGTTCAAGAAGAGGTCACTCATGTTTATGTCTAAGAGGTTTTTGCCTATGTTTTCTTCCAAGAGTTTAATGGTTTCATGGCTTACATTCAGGTCTTTGATCCATTTTGAGTTTACTTTTGTATATGGGGTTAGACAATGGTCCAGTTTCATTCTCCTACACGTAGCTGTCCAGTTTTGCCAGCACCACCTGTTGAAGAGACTGTCATTTCGCCATTGTATGTCCATGGCTCCTTTATCAAATATTAATTGACCATATATGTCTGGGTTAATGTCAGGATTCTCTAGTCTGTTCCATTGGTCTGTGGCTCTGCTCTTGTGCCAGTACCAAATTGTCTTGATTACTATGGCTTTATAGTAGAGCTTGAAGTTGGGGAGTGAGATCCCCCCTACTTTATTCTTCTTTCTCAGGATTGCTTTGGCTATTCGGGGTCTTTGGTGTTTCCATATGAATTTTTGAATTATTTGTTCCAGTTCATTGAAGAATGTTGCTGGTAGTTTCACAGGGATTGCATCAAATCTGTATATTGCTTTGGGCAGGATGGCCATTTTAACGATATTAATTCTTCCTAGCCACAAGCATGGGATGAGTTTCCATCTGTTAGTGTCCTCTTTAATTTCTCTTAAGAGTGACTTGTAGTTTTCAGAGTATAAGTCTTTCACCTCCTTGGTTAGGTTTATTCCTAGGTATTTTATTTTTTTGGATGCAATTGTGAATGGAGTTGTTTACCTGATTTCTCTTTCTGTTGGTTCATTGTTAGTATATAGGAAAGCCACAGATTTCTGTGTGTTGATTTTGTATCCTGCAACTTTGCTGTATTCCGATATCAGTTCTAGTAGTTTTGGGGTGGAGTCTTTAGGGTTTTTTATGTACAGTATCATGTCATCTGCAAATAGTGACAGTTTAACTTCTTCTTTACCAATCTGGATTCCTTGTATTTCTTTGTTTTGTCTGATTGCCGTGGCTAGGACCTCCAGTACTATGTTAAATAACAGTGGAGAGAGTGGGCATCCCTGTCTAGTTCCCGATCTCAACGGAAATGCTTTCAGCTTCTCGCTGTTCAATATAATGTTGGCTGTGGGTTTATCATAGATGGCCTTTATTATGTTGAGGTACTTGCCCTCTATTCCCATTTTGCTGAGAGTTGTTAACATGAATGGATGTTGAACTTTGTCAAATGCTTTTTCAGCATCTATGGAGATGATCATGTGGTTTTTGTCGTTCTTTTTGTTGATGTGGTGGATGATGTTCATGGACTTTCGAATGTTGTACCATCCTTGCATCCCTGGGATGAATCCCACTTGGTCATGGTGTATGATCCTTTTGATGTATTTTTGAATTCGGTTTGCTAATATTTTGTTGAATATTTTTGCATCTACGTTCATCAGGGATATTGGTCTGTAGTTTTCTTTTTTGGTGGGGTCTTTGCCTGGTTTTGGTATTAGGGTGATGTTAGCTTCATAGAATGAGTTTGGGAGTATCCCCTTCTCCTCTATTTTTTGGAAAACTTTAAGGAGAATGGGTATTATGTCTTCCCTGTATGTCTGATAAAATTCCGAGGTAAATCCATCTGGCCCGGGGGTTTTGTTCTTAGGTAGTTTTTTGATTACTGCTTCAATTTTGTTGCTGGTAATTGGTCTGTTTTGATTTTCTGTTTCTTCCTGGGTCAATCTTGGAAGGTTATATTTTTCTAGGAAGTTGTCCATTTCTCCTAGGTTTCCCAGCTTGTTAGCATATAGGTTTTCATAGTATTCTCCAATAATTCTTTGCATTTCCATGGGGTCCGTCGTGATTTTTCCTTTCTCGTTTCTGATACTGTTGATTTGTGTTGACTCTCTTTTCTTCTTAATAAGTCTGGCTAGAGGCTTATCTATTTTGTTTATTTTCTCGAAGAACCAGCTCTTGGTTTCATTGATTTTTGCTATTGTTTTATTCTTCTCAATTTTATTTATTTCTTGTCTGATCTTTATTATGTCCCTCCTTCTGCTGACCTTAGGCGTCATCTGTTCTTCTTTTTCCAATTTCAATAATTGTGACATTAGACCATTCATTTGGGATTGCTCTTCCTTTTTTAAATATGCTTGGATTGCTATATACTTTCCTCTTAAGACTGCTTTTGCTGTGTCCCACAGAAGTTGGGGCTTAGTGTTGTTGTTGTCATTTGTTTCCATATATTGCTGGATCTCCATTTTGATTTGGTCATTGATCCATTGATTATTTAGGAGCGTGTTGTTAAGCCTCCATGTGTTTGTGAGCCTCTTTGCTTTCTTTGTACAGTTTATTTCTAGTTTTATTCCTTTGTGGTCTGAAAAGGTGGTTGGTAGGATTTCAATCTTTTGGAATTTTCTGAGGCTCTTTTTGTGGCCTAGTATGTGGTCTATTCTGGAGAATGTTCCATGTGCACTTGAGAAGAATGTATATCCTGTTGCTTTTGGATGTAGAGTTCTATAGATGTCTATTAGGTCCATCTGCTCTACTGTGTTGTTCAGTGCTTCCGTGTCCTTACTTATTTTCTGCCCAGTGGATCTATCCTTTGGGGTGAGTGGTGTGTTGAAGTCTCCTAGAATGAATGCATTGCAGTCTATATCCCCCTTTAGTTCTGTTAGTATTTGTTTCACATATGCTGGTGCTCCTGTGTTGGGTGCATATATATTTAGAATGGTTATATCCTCTTGTTTGACTGAGCCCTTTATCATTATGTAGTGTCCTTCTTTATCTCTTGTTACTTTCTTTGTTTTGAAGTCTATTTTGTCTGATATTAGTACTGCAACCCCTGCTTTCTTCTCACTGTTGTTTGCTTGAAATATGTTTTTCCATCCCTTGGCTTTTAGTCTGTACATGTCCTTGGGTTTGAGGTGAGTTTCTTGTAAGCAGCATACAGATAGGTCTTGCTTTTTTATCCATTCTGTTACTCTGTGTCTTTTGATTGGTGCATTCAACCCATTAACATTTAGGGTGACTATTGAAAGATATGTACTTATTGCCATTGCAGGCTTTAAATTCGTGGTTACCAAAGGTTCAAGGTTAGCCTCTTTAGTATCTTACTGCCTAACTTAGCTCACTTATTGAGCTGTTATATACACTGTCTGGAGATTCTTTTCTTCTCTCCCTTCTTGTTCCTCCTCCTCGATTCTTCATATGTTGGTTGTTTTGTGCTGAGCTCTTTCTAGGAGTGCTCCCATCTAGAGCAGTCCCTATAAGATGTTCTGTAGAGGTGGTTTGTGGGAAGCAAATTCCCTCAGCTTTTGTTTGTCTGGGACTTGTTTAATCCCACCGTCATATTTGAATGATAGTCGTGCTGGATACAGTATCCTTGGTTCAACGCCCTTCTGTTTCATTGTATTAAATATATCATGCCATTCTCTTCTGGCCTGTAGGGTTTCTGTTGAGAAATCTGACGTTAGCCTGATGGGTTTCCCTTTATAGGTGACCTTTTTCTCTCTAGCTGCCTTTAACACTCTTTCCTTGTCCTTGATCTTTGCCATTTTAATTATTATGTGTCTTGGTGTTGCCCTTCTTAGATCCTTTCTGTTGGGGGTTCTGTGTATTTCCGTGGTCTGTTCGATTATTTCCTCCCCCAGTGTGGGGAAGTTTTCAGCAATTATTTCTTCTAAGATACTTTCCATCTCTTTTCCTCTCTCTTCTTCTTCTGGGACCCCTATAATACGGATATTGTTCCTTTTGGATTGGTCACACAGTTCTCTTAATATTGTTTCATTCCTGGAGATCCTTTTGTCTCTCTCTATGTCAGCTTCTATGCGTTCCTGTTCTCTGATTTCAATTCCATCAATGGCCTCTTGCATTCTATCCATTCTGCTTATAAACCCTTCCAGAGTTTGTTTCATTTCTGCGATCTCCTTTCTGGCATCTGTGATCTCCTTCCGGACGTCATCCCATTTCTCTTGCGTACTTCTCTGCATCTCTGTCAGCATGTTTATGATTCTTATTTTGAATTATTTTTCAGGGAGACTGGTTAGGTCTGTCTCCTTCTCTGGTGTTGTCTCTGTGATCTTTGACTGCCTGTAGCTTTGCCTTTTCATGGTGATAGGAATAGTCTGCAGAACTGGGACGAGTGACGGCTGGAAGGACTTCCCTTCTTGTTGGTTTGTGGACCTCCTCTCCTGGGAGAACAGCGGCCTCTAGTGGCTTGTGCTGGGCAGCTGCGCACAGACATGGTTTCTGCTTCCTGCCCGGCTGCTATGGAGTTTATCTCTGCTGTTGCTGTGGGCGTGGCGTGGTTCGGGCCTCTGCTCCAACGTGGTGGAGTCCCATTGGAGGGGGAGCGGCCTGGAGGCTATTTATCTCTGTAAGGGGCCTCCCTGCTCCCTGCAGCCCAGGGGTTAGGGTGCCCAGAGATCCCGGATTCCCTACCTCTGGATTAAGTGACCCGCCCTGCCCCTTTAAGACTTCCAAAAAGCACCCGCCAAAACAAAACAACGCCCACCAAAAAAAAAAAAGAAAAAAAAATTTTTAAATTAAAAAAAAAAAAAAAAGTTTTTAATTAAAAAAAAAAAAAAAAAAGGTGGTCCTTCGTTTTTCTTTATTCTCCGGTGCCAGCCTCAGGCCTCTGCTCACTGGTCTTTCTGCCCTGTTTCCCTAGTATTGGGGTCCCTATCCCTTTAAGACTTCCAAAAAGCGCTCGCCAAAACAAAACAGCAAAAAAGCAAAAATAAAATGGTCGCGCGCTTTTCTTATGTCCTCTGTCGCCCAGCCTCCGGTGCCCGCTCACTGTTCTTGCTGCCCTGTTTCCCTAGTATCCAAGGCCCCCCGCGCACGCACTGTGTCTGCACTCTGTCCTGGATGGCTGGGGCTGGGTGTTCGGCAGTCCTGGGCTCCGTCTCCCTCCCGCTCTGCCTGCTCTTCTCCCGCCGGGAGCTGGGGGGAGGGGCGCTCGGCTCCCGCCGGGCCGGGGCTTGTATCTTACCCCCTTCGCGAGGCGCTGAGTTCTCTCAGGTGCGGATGTGGTCTGGATATTGTCCTGTGTCCTCTGGTCTTTATTCTAGGAAGGGTTGTCCTTGTTATATTTTCATAGATATATGTTGTTTTGGGAGGAGATTTCCGCTGCTCTACTCACGCCGCCATCTTCCGCCCCTCCCCAACTTTCCTTTTTTGTGATGTCTTTGCCAGGTTTTGGTATTAGAGTGATGCTGGCCTCATAGATTGAGTTTGGGAGTACTCCCTCCTCTTCTACTTTTTGGAAAACTTTAAGGAGGATGGGTATTAGGTCTTCACTAAATGTTTGATAAAATTCACAGTGAAACCTTCTGGTCCAGAGGATTTGTTCTTATGTAGTTTTTTGATTACCAGTTCAATTTCTTTGCTGGTAATTGGTCTCTTCAGATTTTGTTTCTTACTGGGTCAGCCTTGGAAGGCTGTATTTTTTTTAGAAAGTTGTCCATTTCTTCTAAGTTATCCAGTTTGTTACCATATAATTTTTCATAGTATTCTCTCATAATCTTTGTATTTCTGTGTTGTCTGCAGTGGATTTTCTTTTCTCATTTCTGATTCTGCTTATGTGTGTAGACTCTTTTTTTCTTGATAAGTCTGGCTAGGGCTTTATCTATTTTGTTTATTTTCTCAAAGAACCAGTTTCTGCTTTCATTGATTCTTTCTATTGTTTTATTCTTCTCAATTTTATTTATTTCTGCTTTAATCTTTATTATGTTCCTCCTACTGACTTTGGGCCACATTTGTTCTTTATTTTCTAGTTTCATTAATTGTGAGTTTAGACTGTTCATTTGGGATTTTTCTTCCTTCCTGAGGTAGACCTGTATTGCAATATATTTCCCTCTTAGCATGGCCTTTGCTGCATTCCAAAGACTTTGCGGTGTTGACTTATTTTTGTCATTTGTCTCCATATATTGCTTAATTTCTGTTTTTATTTGGTCATTGATCCATTGATTATTTAGGAGCACGTTATTAAGCCTCCATGTGTTTGTGGGCTTTTTCATTTTCTGTGTGGTTTTCTGTGTGTAATTTATTTCTAGTTTCATACCTTTGTGATCTGAGAAGCTACTTCTACAATTTTAATCTTTTTGAATTTACTGAGGTTCTTTTGTGGCCTAGTATATGATCTATTCTTTAAAATGTTCCATGTGCACTTGAGAAGAATATGTATCCTGTTGCTTTTCAATGGAGTATTCTGTAGGTGTCCGTTAGGTCCATCTGTTCAAATACATTTTTCAGTGCCTCTGTCTCTTTACTTATTTTCTGTGTGGTTGATCTGTCATTTGGAGTGAGTGGTGTGTTGAAGTCTCCTAATATTAATGCATTGCATTCTATTTCCCACTTTAATTCTTTTAGTATTTGTTTCACATATGTAGGTGATCCTGTGTTGGGTGCATAGATATTTATAATAGTTATATCCTCTTGTTGGACTGACCCCTTCATCATTATGTAATGTCCTTCTTTGTCTTTTGTGACTTTCTTTGTTTTGAAGTCTATTTTATCTGATAAAAGTACTGCAACTCCTGCTTTTTTCTCCCTTTTGTTTGCATGAAATATCTTTTTCCATCCCTTCACTTTCATTCTGTGTATGTCTTTGGGTTTGAACTGAGTCTCCTGTAGGTAGCATATAGATGGGTCTTGTTTTTTTATTCATTCAGTGACTCTACGTCTTTTGATTGGTGCATTCAGTCCATTTACATTTAGTGTGATTATTGATAGGTATGTACTTACTGACATTGCAGGCTTTAGATTCATGTTTACCAAAGGTTCAAGGGTAATTCCCTTACTATATAACAGTCTAATTTAACTCACTTCGTATGCTATTTCAAATATAACCTAAAGGTTCTTTTTTTCCCTCCTTTTTCTTCCTCCTCCATTCTTTGTATGTTACGAATCATATTCTGTACTCTTTGTCTATCCCTTGGGTGATATCTATTTAGCCTTAGGAATACTTCCATATATAGGAATCCCTCCAAAATGCACTGCAGACGTGGTTTGTGGGAGGTGAATTCTCTCAGCTTTTGCTTATCTGAAAATTGTGTAATTCCTCCTTCAAACGTGAATGATAATCTTGCCAGGTAGAGTATTCTTTGTTCAAGGCCCTTTTGTTTCATTGCATTAAATATATCATGCCAGTCCCTTCTGGACTGTAAGGTTTCTGTTGAGAAATCTGACAATACCCTGATGGGTTTTCCTTTGTATGTGGTCTTTTTTCTCTCTCTAGCTGGTTTTATAAGTCTGTCTTTATCCTTGATATTTGCCATTTTAATTATTATATGTCTTTATGTTGTCTTCCCTGGGTCCTTTGTGTTGGGAGATCTGTGCACATCCATGGCTTGAGAGACTGTCTCCTTCCCCAGATTGGGGAAGTTTTCAGCAATTACCTCCTCAATGACACTTTCTATCCCTTTTTCTCTCTTCTTCTTCTTCTGGTCCCCGTATAATGAGAATATTTTTCTGTTTGGATTGGTCACACAGTTCTCTCAATATTCTTTCATTCTTAGAGATTCTTTTTTCTCTCTGTGCCTCAGCTTCTTTGTATTCTTCTTCTCTAATTTCTATTCCATTTACCATCTCTTCTGCTATAACTACTTTGCTTTTAAATCCCTCCATTGTATGTTTCATTTCAGATATGGAATTTCTTAATGATTGAACCTCCATCTTAAATTCACTCCTGAGTTCTTGAATATTTTTCTGTACCTCCATAAGCATGTTTATGATTTTTATTTTGAACTCTCTTGCAGGAAGATTCGTAAGTTCCATTTCATTTGGCCCTTTTTCTGGGGTTTGTGAGATTTTGCTCTGAACCAGTGTGGTGCCCTCTATTGCCCAGAAGCTCCAGTCTCTGGAGCTGCTCAGTCCCTAGAGTGAGGTTGGCAGTTGTAGGCGAGCGGCGCTGGTGCCTCAGGAGAGGAAAGAGCTGTTTCCTGCTTTCTGGATGCAGGGCCTGTCTCTAGTGTTAGAGCCAGTGGGCCGAGCACACAGGTGTAAGCCTCTGTGCTTGGCGTCTCCTGCTGTTGTAGGTGGGGCCTCCCTCTGGCTGGCCTGATGCCCACACAGTGACTGCTGGTTTGCGAGCAGGTGCCGTCAGGCCAGGAGGAAGGCGCAGTTTAGGTGCCTGTCACAGTGGGGGTCCTTGGGGCTGAGCAGCCAGCCAGGGGTATGGAGCACCTGCAGCTCCTCAAAGTTCCCAACCTGCTAGGCAGACCACACCCAGCCAAACTTGTCCAGCTCTCCCTTGTCCCATGCAGCAAGTTCCCTGGAAACCCTGCCCCTTCAGCAACCCTCTCGCTGCTTGGAAGCCGCTCTGACCACCTGTCTTTCCTCTGCTCCAGAGCCGCCAGATGGGGACCCCTGTCC
The DNA here is from genome assembly GCF_030020395.1 of Manis pentadactyla. Lineage (NCBI taxonomy): Eukaryota > Metazoa > Chordata > Mammalia > Pholidota > Manidae > Manis > Manis pentadactyla. The sequence continues at coordinate 102,235,186 of NC_080038.1, read as the reverse complement.
TCCACAAACGCCCGAAATCTCAGTCTCTCAAGCACTATGCCTGTCCCAGCTCCCCAACCTCCAGAGCACCACACAATGTACATTTCTGCTTGCAAAGCAGACCACCAGGGCTGGGTGGGTGTTCAGGAGTTCTAGGCTTCCACCCTCTCCCCGCTCCGTTTCTCTTCCTCCTGCCAGTGAGCTGGGGTGGAGAAAGGGCTTGGGTCCTGCCGATCAAGGCTTTCGTACAATACCCTGTTTCGTGAAGTCTGCTCTCTTGGTGAGGTGTGTATGCAGTCTGGTGCAGCCTTCTTTCCTGTTGCTGTTTTACGGCTAGTTGTATTAACGATATTTTCATACTCTATGTGGTTTTGGGAGGAGTTTTCTGTCTCACCTCTCATGCCACCATGTTGAATCTCTTCCTGCATTATTTTTAAGCAAATGCCAAAAAGAACATAAATCCATGTGTAAATATTTCACAGCATACACTTTGAAAATAAAATTTTCCAACTGGGGGCAAAAAACCTGAGGGTTTCACCAATTTCAGACCAGGTATTAGTATTAATTCCTTAGCTCAGTGCCTTCACCATTTCAGTCATCTGAAATGTATCTTAAACTGTGACCGCACCTCCATTCTGCACAGTCCTGGAATTCCAATTTCTCTCAAGGAATTTTTTCCGTATCTGCCACCCAAAGGATACAGTAAACTCCCTGATACTTCCCCATGGTGACAGGTATAATTTCCTTGGCCCTTCATAACCTTTTAACTTTTATATTAGTTCTTTTCACATGCATGAAGCCTGTGGTCTAATCTTCCCTTTCCATGTGTTTGTTACATTTCAGTCTATAATCATTTAGGTCTGTATCTAGTTCTGAAATGCTCATGAGGAGTTTTAGTTTTAGTTCCTACTCACTAATAAATTTAAATTCTTTTGTTTTTGGCAACAAGGGAGTTTTCATTTTTGTTTTGAGCTTGGTTATATGTTTATATTATAATGATTTCCCCTTTATTTTCTATATATATATTTTTTGGTGGGGTACAGTCTCCAGATTCTTTTGTGGGTTCTTAATCTGCCAGAATGACTAAACATCAATCCTAAAGAATAACTCAAAAAGCCAGAAGAACATACAGTGTAGGGAGAAATCCAGTCCATAGACACGACCCTGTGTAAGATCTGATTTAAACCAAATTCCTCTAAAGATACCCTGCCAGAACTAAATTGTGTTATGAAATTACTTCAGAAATGAAACCAGTAAATTAAAAACAGTAAACCCAATAGTAAACAAAGGAACTATAAGTAGCTTTTAACTCTGACCTATGTTTATTGTCAAAAACTCCCTGCTCAATTATTCTTGATAATTAAAAACATTATATTTGGAAGGATGTACCATCAAAGAAACAAGTTGGTAAGTGTTAGTTTACTTGTATTTACTTTCACTTTTGTGATGATAACAAATGTTTCTAAAGTTGGGACCAGTACTTTTGACAAGGATACTTTTGACAAAGATAATATAAATGAAAACCAAAAGCAAAAGTAAATAAATATATATCTGTTTAAAGTATTTATATTATGCTAGCAGCAGGCATGATACAAAAATACAGAATAAAATCAAAGAGTATCTGGATATAATAGTTTCCCATAAAGATCTCATAAACAATCATTATCATCAAAACAACATACATTGGTAGGGCCCTGGCATGCTTGGTTTGTTTCCTTTTGCTCCTGCAGAAGTTTCTGGCTGAGGTATAGGAACTCTACAAAAGATGAAAACAGGATAACCAATAGTTATAAAAAGAGACTTGAATGGAAAAATACTAATTAGCTCCATTGCAAATTTATTCTACTTCAATAAATTTAGAGAATATGAAGCTTTTGTTTCTTACAGTAATACACTAGAAGTTTAAGGATAATACATTCAAATTATGAACAATTATCTTATGACATTAATTTAAATACTGCAATAGATTTAAATGTTCTTTGAAGGAGTATTCCACAAAAAGAAATGTTCAACTTTATTAAATATCAACTAAAGATGGATATATATAGTCCATTCTCTCTTTTTATACTGACTATATTTCCTATACTCTACAGACTCTATGACAAGGATTTAAAAATTAGTTCAATGGCTTATTTGCCTTGTTCAAATATTCTGGAAAACTACTTGCCCTAACTCTCCAACCTCATTTCAGAGTTTTCTATAAGGCTCATGCTGCTTCAAACCTTCACATTTTTCTTTCTGCCTGGAGCAACAAAATGTCCCTTTAGTTTGCCTGATTAACTCTTTTCCTTCATTCAAAATATAGTTTAGGTGATATTTCCTAGAAGGTGTGATCACTGAACTCTAGTCAAGGCTCACTGTTTCATGTACATTCTGTCAAAGCACCACGAGTAAACCTTTACTGTAGCATTCATCACACTGTATTGAAATTACAGGTTTATCAGTTTGTCTCTCCTACCAGATTCTGTTATCAGCTCTACAAAAGTATAGACTTGATTTTAATGTTTCCACATAATATCTGCTCAATAACTGTTTATGGAACTGAAATGAATGCAGTAAAAGGGAAGCGTCTTATTTTGAGGCTGAGGAGAAGCCTGCATTTTTAAGGAAACGTATCTATCCTATGGGTTCTTAGCATATTTCTGTGACGAGTTTTTTCTATTGTATTTCCAAAACTAAAAGCATAGCATAAAGTAAAACAGAAATGTCATGTTGTAGAATGCCACAGAATATCATTCAACTTAATTTAACAATGGATTTGTCTCATAATAGTATTCTTCATTTTACTATTGAGTTATTAACGAACTAGAAAGAAGTAGCCCTCATGAAGGAAGAACACGTCTACTTAATTATTCAACTCAAGCAAGTAAAATTTTATAGTTGTAATTCTAACTTGTTTCAATTATTGAAAACATGGGAAAACATCAACGGGGAGAAATCTAAATAACTAAAAAATAAATTATATGTATTTAAAGATCCTTAAACAGCATGTATATACTTTTTAATACATGTCATTATAAAGTGATGTTTTTATCTGAAATAAAGACGTCCAAATTTTATCAGCACCATGATATTGTACAGAAGTTTTATGAAGTGGAGATTTTTAGGGGAATAGGGGATCATGCATTTGTACTACTTAAATGTCTTATAAGCGAGAGGCTAAATGACAAAAGTGCAAGTATATGTTGACTGTGGGTTTCAACTGAGGAAATTTAAAAAAGACAAAAAGTGAAAAGAAATATAAAAGGATAATAAGTAAGGAAAGAAAGGGAAAAGAGGGCTAAAATAACAGAATATAAATATGCATAAGGTAGGTAGTGGAAAATATGAAAATTATGTCAGAGGCTATATGTTATACTCCACCCTTGCCCTGTTCACCATCCTAATAACCTTAGATAAAAGTCATATAGAATTCTATACTATGCCATTCCCTCATCTATATAAGAGGATTATAATTAATATTATTGTAGTCTTACAAAGTATCTCTCATGCAGATAAATTAAAATAATTTAATTTAAATACACACATGCATGAATCCTATATTATATCCTGTCTGAATCTCAGATTCTTCTTCTATAAAATTGAGATAATTATCCTGTGCCTCCTTCACAGGAAGGTTGACAATCAAATGAGGTAACGTAAGTAATCTTGCACTGTATATTGAAATACAGAATTAACTGAAGGAGTATTTTCAGTGCCTTCTGCCTATGAAAAGCAGAAGACACTATACAGAAAGGACAAGAATATAAAGATTTTAAAAGAATTCCTAATATAACCAAATTAGACATAATTTATAAAGATGAAAAATGTTGAAGTCCTTTGTGGTCATTAATTCACATTAGCAAATGCTTTTCAGGCAACAACCATTATTTTAAAACTTTTCCTATAGTGCCTTCTGTTTTTCTTAGGAGGAGATGCTGAAAATGGTTTTTAAGGAGTCATTTAACTGTGCTGTACTTCACTTTCTCTCTTTATGGACTAAATACTATCATAGAATAAAAGGAAGATTTAATATACCATTTATTATATTTTATTTCTCAGTGATAAATTTTGAGTCAGTTGAGGGACTTCAACTACATTTTAATATCTAACAGAGTGCACCATGGTTCAGTATCTACCATTTGGATTAAAATGTTGGTTGACACAAGTTCTGAAATGGTCATATTTATTATTATTGTATCAACGGAAGCAGACTACCAGGTGATTCTGACACTGGAGTTAGCAGGCCTGGATTTAAAATACGATGATTAATATGGTCAAGGAAAAGAGGCAAAGATGGACAAAACAAACAGAATCTCAGAAAAGGACATCTGAAAAAGAAACAAATTGGTTTTTTACAACGGAAAAGAAGAGAATAGTTGAAAATAAAAACTATCATCCAATAAAGAATATACCTGATCTTTGTTCCTTGCACAGAGCTTCAAAAACCCTTAGAGTTTCCTTAGTGACAGGAGTCTTTGTTATGTTAATGAGGTGACTCATGGTGAGCCACTAGATAGCTTGAAGATGAGAACTGTTACCAGAAGGACCAGGCATATGATTCAATGGTTGGAACACTGGTCCAGTCCCACCTCTATGAGGGGGATGGGCCTGAAGATCAAGTTCAATAACATGGCCAATGCCTTAATCAATCATGCTTAAGTAATGAAATCCCAAATAAAACTCTAGACATCAAGGCTTGGTGGAGCTTCTTGGTTGGTGAACACATTGATGTGCTGCTAGTAGAATGACAGCCTGGATTCCATGAGGAGAGGGCACAGAAGATCTGTGATCCTTTCAGACCTTGCTCTGTGTCTTTTCATTTGGCTCTTCCTAATCTGTATCCTTTATAATAAAACTGATTGGAAGTATAGTGCTGTCTTGAGTTCTATGCTTCATTCTAGTGAACTATTGACTCTGAGGGGGTTTTAGGAACCACTGGATTTGTAGCTAGTTGGTTGGAAGTGTTGGTGGCCTTGGGACCAGCTGACATGTGGCTAGCATCTGAAGTAAGGGCAGTCTTGTGGGAGACTGGGCCCTTAAATCTGTAGAGTCTGACGCTAATGAGGTAGTTAGTGTCAGAACTGAGTAGCAGTACAGCTAATTGGGTGGAAACAGAACAATTCAATGAATTCAACAGCTAAGTTTAATAGAGATGGGACATAGTAAAAGATTAAATGGAGACACAGGTCAATAGGAAATATTCAAACTGAAGTACAGAATCAAAAAAGAGTGATATATGTATATAAATAAATAAGAATACAGCATAAGAAACTTGTAGATCAGTTATAAGTGCTAACATATATGAAACTGAAATCATAGAAATAGAAGAAATAATGGGGAAGAAATGGTATTTGAAGAGATAATGGCAGATACTTTTCCAAAACTGATGAAACACATCAATCCACAGATTCAAGAATCTCAGCAGTCTCAAAGCAGCATTAAACAAAGAAAAGCACTCCTTGGAACATATCTAAACTGTTGAGAATTGAAGACAAAGTCTTCAAAGCACTTAGAGAAAATTTCTATTGTATAAGCCATGTAGTTGTGGTACTTCATTACAGCAGACCTAGAAAACTAATAGAGACTGTGGTACCAGGAAGTAGGGGGCTGCTATAACACATAATTAAAAATGGGCAAGTGGTTTTGGAACTGGGTATTAAATGGAAGCAGAGAGAGTTTTGAGGTGCTAATAGAAAAATTCTAGATTGGCTTAAATAGAATGATGGCAGAAATATGGATTTCGAAAGAGAATCTGTTGAGAGCTCAGAGGGAAAAGAAGAGGGCTGTAGAGAAAGCTTCTGTTGTCTTAAAGAATACATATATTATCATGACAGAATATTGCCAGCAATATGAATGTAAAAGGTGCTTCTGGTAAGGTTTCAGAAATAAGGAATATGTTATTGGAAACTTGGAAACTGGATGAAAGGTGATTCTTGTTACACAGTGGCAGAGTACTTCACTGAATTATGTTCTGTTGGATGGAAAGTGAAATTTGTATGCAATAAACTTGCATACTTAGCTGAAGAGATTTCTAAGCCAAGTGTTGAAGGCACATCCTGGTTTCCCTTCACTCCTTGTAGTAAAATATGAAAGGGGAGAGAGAAGTTGGAAAGGGAATTGCTAAGAAAAAGAAACCAAAACTTCAATACTTGGAAAATTCTCAGCTAATCTATACTGCAAGGCATGAGAAAGCTTGCTCTGGACAGAACACTAAGGGTGTTGCTGGACAAACATTTGCCCAAGAGATTAGACCTGTGGCTTGTGGATCCAATCAGTCATCTCAGTAGGAATGTCACTAGCTTGGACTGAGAGGGACATAGGTGGGAGAAAATGAAGGAAGGCTGTTAGACTTCTACAGTCAGAAAATGAGCTAAGTGAGATATCCAGGTATGATCATGTGTTACCCTTCAGGAAAAGGGGAGAATGACCCCGAGAGTGATACCATTTCCTCAGTTCCAGAGGACAAGACCCCCTCCTCAATTCCATAAGGCAGAACTATCTCCTCACATCCAGTACAGGGCCAGTACTCAGGTCCAAGGGACTGCCGCCCCAGTGGGCACAGAGGACACAATATCCTGCCAGAAAGGATAGTTATGGAGGATTAAAATCAAATGGAATTGATAAACCTAACCGAGGAAGTGAAAGACCTATACCCTGAACACTACAGGACACTCTTAAGAGAAATTAAAGAGGACACTAATAAATGGAAATTCATCCCATGCTCTTGGATAGGAAGAATTAATATTGCCAAAATGGCCATCCTGCCTAAAGCAATCTACAGATTCAATGCAATCCCTATCAAAATACCTACAGCATTCGTCAATGAACTAGAGCAAATAGTTCTAAAATTCATACGGAATGACAAAAGACCCCAAATAGCCAAAGCAATCCTGAAAAGGAAGAATAAAGCAGGGGAATTATGCTCCCTGACTTCAAGCTCTACTACAAAGCCACAGTAATCAAGACAATTTGGTACTGGCACAAGAACAGACCCACAGACCAGTGGAACAGAATAGAGAGTCCAGATATAAACTCAAGCATATATGGTCAATTAATATACGATACAGGAACCATGGATATACAATTGGGAAATGACAGGCTTTTCCACAGCTGGTGTTGGCAAAAGCGGACAGCTACATGTAAGAGAATGAAACTGGATTATTATCTAACCCCATACACAAAAGTAAACTCAAAATGGATCAAAGACCTGAATGTAAGTCATGAAGCCATAAAACTCTTAGACAATTGGACATAAACATGAGCAACTTCTTCATGAACATACCTCCCCAGGCAAGGGAAACAAAAGCAAAAATGAACAAGTGGGAATATATCAAACTAAAAAGCTTCTGTACAGCAAAGGATACCATCAGTAGAACAAAAAGACATCCTACAGTATAGGGGAATATATTCATAAATGACATATCTGATAAGGAGTTGACATCCAAATTATATAAAGAGCTCACGCACCTCAACAAACAAAAAGCAAATAAGCCACTTAAAAAATGGGCAGAGGAGCTAAACAGACACTTCTCCAAAGAAGAAATTCAGATGGCCAACAGGCACATGACAAGATGCTCCACATCGCTAATCATCGGAGAAATGCAAATTAAAAGCACAATGAGATATAACCTCACACCAGTTAGGATGAACAACATCCAAAAGACAAACAACAACAAATGTTGGCGAGGGTGTGGAGAAAGGGGAACCCTCCTGCACTGCTGGTGGGAATGTAAACTAGTTCAGCCATTGTGGAAACCAGTATGGAGGTTCCTCAAAAAACTAAAAATAGAAATAACATTTGACCCAGGAATTCCACTCCTAGGAATTTACCCTAAGAATGCAGCATCCAATTTTGAAAAAGACATATGCACTCCTATGTTTATCGCAGCACTATTTACAAAAGCCAAGAAATGGAAGCAAACTAAGTGTCCATTGGTAGATGAATGGATAAAGAAGATGTGGTACATATACACAATGGAACACTATTCAGCCATAAGAAGAAAACAAATCCTATCATTTCCAACAACATGGATGGAGCTAGAGGGTATTATGCTCAGTGAAATAAGCAGGGCAGAGAAAGACAAGTATGAAATGATTTCACTTATCTGTGGAGTATAAGAACAAAGCAAAAACTGAAGGAATAAAAAAGCAGCAGACTCACAGAACCCAAGAATGGACTAAAAGTTACCAAAAGGAAAGGGACTGGGGAGGGTGGGTGAAAAGGGAGAGATAAGGGGGAAAATGGGGCATTATGATTAGCACACATAATGTAGTTGGGGGGGGACATGGGAAAGGCAGTATATACAAAGAAGAGAAGTAGTGATTCTAAAGCATCTTACTATGTTGATGGACAGTGACTGTAATGGGGTATGTTGGGGGGACTTGATAATGGGGGAGTCTAGTAACCATAATGTTGTTCAAGAAATTGTACATTAATGATATCAAAATAAAAAAATTCAAAAAATTTAAAATGGAATTGGCCCTGCTAGGTTTCAGACTTTTGTGAGCAAGGACCCACGTTTTCTTTCCAATTTCTATCTTTTAGAATGGGAATGCCTACTGGATGCCTGTCTCACCATTGTATTTTAGAAAGATAACATGTCTAGTTTCACAAGTCCAAAGATGGAAAAGAATTCTGCCCCAGGATGAATCACCCTGTATCTCATCCATAGACAATTTAGATGATATATTTAGATTAAGATTTTGGACTTAAGAGTTGATATTGCTATGGGTTAAGATTTCTGGAGATGTTGCAATGGGTTAAATGTCTTTTTCATGTGAGAGACACATTCATTTTTAGGGGCTAGTGGGCAGATTGTTATGTGTAAAATTATGTTCCCACCAAATACCACTATTACTGCCAATACATAACCAATTACATTTTCAACGACCCTCAGAATGTGACCTTACTTGGAAACAGGGTCACTGAAGATGTAATTGGTTAAGATGAAATCATACTGGAGTAGACCAGCACTCCAGAATGGGTCTCTAGTCCAATATGGTCTGTGTCCTTTAAAGGGGGGAAATTTGGACACAGATATACATGCAGAGAAAATGCCATGTGCAGATGAAGGCAGAGATAAGGGTAATGTTTCTATAAGCCAAGGAATGCCAAAGGCAGCCAGTTCACCAGCAGAAGCTAGGGGTGAGGCACAGACAAATTCTTCCTCACAGCCCTCAGAAGGAACTCACCCTGCCAACATCTTCATCTTGGGCTTCTAGTTTCCCAGAATACTCCTACAGCTTCTATACAATTGCTCATTCTACAAGGCAGAAACAAACAGAAATGAATATGCTATGTATATACTTAATAAAAATGACTTATGGTTTGGCATATGGCCCTTGCAGAGCGCTTTTTTTCCTGGTAGGGCTCAAACTTGTACGTGGAGCTTGAAAACACTGAGAACTCACAGGATCATCATCTTGATGCTGTTTATCACATCTTTCCCGAGTCTGACTTTCTTTTCCAGCTGCTTGGGATGTTGAGGGCTGGCTGGCATTCTAAAATCAAAAATTTAGAGAAAATATTTTAAACTAATTTACACAAATTATTTCCCTGTGAAAAGACTATAATTTTAATTTACTCAATTTTTTGTAATCTTAAAAGAGGTGTGACAAAAGTTTGCAAATCATAATAGAACTTTTATAAAAATGATTTATAGGTCAGATAAGATTACATTCATCCCAATTCATCTGCTATTAAAATATTTTTAAAAGGAAGAGAAAAAAGTCCTTCTTAGTATTAATGAGTAATTGGATTAATGCTTATTTCCAAATGAATAGGAACTCTAGTAGTAATTTTTTAAAAGATAAACTGACAGAAAAAGTTAACTTACTTGTCTTGATTGTACCTAGATTCCAGAAGTGGCCTTTCCTACTAGAGAGCATTTATTCTGCAAGAGTCATTGCTACCTCTGACAGAATCTGGGTAAGACTGACATGCCAGATATAGAGGTAAAACTTCCTGTGGAAGTTCCTATAGTTTTAGTCAGAATAAAACATAGAAAAAGAGCATAGTTCTATATACCAACTGGGAATTCAAATAATGACAATCATAAAAGGCTCAAACTACCCAGAAGGCAGAAACAAGATACCAGGTTCTGAAGGCCTTGGGACGTATCAAGAGGCTGTGACCTTCAGCCCAGCCTGCTCCAAAATAAGTGACAGAAAAAGGAAACAGAAGAGACAAACAAAAACAAAAACAATTTTTTGGCTCTTAGGCTTACATCATTAAGAGTCAATACATGTGAGTTTTGAATAAAATGTACAAGGTACCAATTATAATTATGATCACAGTGCTTTCAGAGATATACTATTAATTCTCTGGCACCCCACCCGAAGTGTTTCTGATGCTGAGGCACTTTCAGTAGCACAGTTAGTGGGAACATACTTTATAACAGTAATTATCCCCTGAATTGCAATGCGCTTTTGTTCCCTATACTGCATGTCTTCAATGTCCTTCCTCAATTCATTTAAAGCCGTGAAGAGTGACTCAACTGAAAAAGACTAATTCCAAGGAAACTGTAAGTTTTAAAGAAATGAAATGATAAAAATAAGTATTAGATTTGCAATGTAATTTCACAACATGAAATTATAAACTTGCTACATAACTTAAATTTGAGAGACTTTGTGTTTATATTTGGCATCATCCACTTATATAATTTTTGTGTAATAGGCAAAACATATTTATCAGTAAAATTGTGATAGTCTTCTAGAGTCTTGAGACAGAAATTTTGCATATTGAACGTATTTTACATATTTCAAACTATAAAGTGTTGCCTAGGTACTGCATAGAAACACACATTTTAATATTTTCAACAATATACTATATATTGCTGGCATTATGAAATACAAAAGGATGCCAATATTTAGATGTTATGTCAGTATTTCAAAGTTTCTCTTCTTTCCAAAATCATGCAATTTTCCCATAGCTTTCTAAAAAGAATATACTTATATTAAACTTTTCTACTGTTATATTTTAATTATACCAAAATAATGTTAGGCCTGTCATTAGTGCCTATTCTGCATCTCATTTATTTTGGTGTCATTTTTATTTAAAAGTAGTGCTCAATTGTGTTATAACCAATATATATCATTCCATAAGAGTAGCATAGCAGAGTTGTCAGTATTTTGATATCAAATTATCCAGTATCTCCTTTGATACCTTTAGTCTTTCCATGTAATATCATAGGAGTTGAGATCTACCAAGGTTAGATTTGATCTCCATGACATTAAATCAAGACATTATCTCCAGTTAGTGATTATCAATGTTCTTTCCCTTCTTCCAGTCTAATAAAATCAAAATATTAACCTTTAAGAGGCATGACATGTATTTTTATGTCTTCATAAAGACAAAATTAGTATTAGTGAGTGTTCCTACACTTTGGCTCATTCCTATAAAATTATAAAGATTAACTGATACAGCATATACCATACACATAGCATATAAAAACACATAAAGGACTAGTAATTACATTAATAACTCTAACAGAACTCTTATATTTCAAAAATGTCTCTGGCACTGGTGGATAGGGGTAATATACACCAATAATCGTATTTTTCATTTCCCCAGAATCAGTCTTTTCTTTACTCCACTGAAGGAAGTTTTTTACCTTGGTATTGTTGGAATACGGCCGGCTTTTACGACCTCTTGACAGGAAGGGTAAAATGCAGAAAAATAAGAAAAAATATATAATAAACTGTATGGGATTTTCTGTATAAAAAGTTTAAATTATGGGCATAGAAGCCACAGGGCATAAATCTGCAAAGAAGTAAAAAGCTAACCTTTTCAAACAATATTGCTTCTCTCTCACTTAACAACTTTACATTTCCCTGTATGACCCCGGAAGATGACTGGTTAGCCAGAGACGGGTAAGATTCCTCAAGGGAGGAACAACCTAAGACAGGCACAGTCGCAGGGTAGCCATCAGGTGAGAAACTGGGGATCAACAGAGGTGAGGCTTAGAACCTCACCCTCCCTGTTTTGAGAGAAATCTTCTGCATCCGTGGATGTTTTGTTGCCCTTGTTTAGCTTGGATTAATACTTAGTCTATAGGCACAGACCTGATCACCTACATTTCCCTCTTACAGCACTAAACTATATTTTCTACCTTTATCTTGCATCTACCTACCACTTCAGCATTTTATTTAAAATAATAATAATAATAATAATAATAATAATAAGGGAGAAATGTGGGATTCACATATAAATCAAGTATAAAAATCAAACGAATAATCATAATTGACCTGATTGTTTATAGTTCATGATGCGTGATCAAAACCGAAAGTTTCTGTGATGACTGCCCTTGCACTGTTCACCATGTAAGAACTTATTCACTATGTAAGAACTTGTTCACCATGTAAGAACTTGTTCGTTATGCTTCAGAAGATTGGAGACTGTTGAGAATTAGGCTTGGGGTTGATTAATGATTGTGCATTGAGTCCCCTATACAGAATTTTATTGTTGTTAACAACCATATGATCAATAAATATGAGAGATGCCCTCTCAAAAAAAAAAAGTTTAAATTAAAACAACCTCTTGCCAGCAAGAAAATATGATCACTTCTTAAGTAAATCAGACATATCAAAGTTTAAGTGAACTAAAGTATAACTGTCTACAGGAAACTGAAAAGCCCTGATAAAAAGAAAATAAATAATTCAGATATTTCTAACTACTCAAATGGTCGACATCTTCTTAAAAAATTGGTTTTTAAATCATGTTTTACACTGAAGGTATGGCATCACGTATGAACTAAACTGACTATGAATATAGCTCAGCATTTAAACTCATGTTCTTAAAACATATTTAAAAGTGTCATTTACATCTGATATTAGTATATATAAAATGAGGTATTCATAAACATGTGGTTACATACTTCCTAGGACTCTTAACAAATTTCCTAATTACCAACATGGTAGCATTCTAGTACACACACTATTCCACATTATTCCCTCACTCTTCTGGAAACTTTTACCTTTATTGTTTTGAATAGAGAAACATAATGTACTTATAGACAAGTAGTGAGGCTTTTTGCTATGTAAGAAAAATGTGAGCTCCAAGGGCCAAAATTTCATGCACATTTTAATTTTATTTAGTGTTTTGAAAATATCCATTGAATCCATATTGTGATATAGGGTCTAACAGTCTTCCATCTGTAAACAATTTATGATTATCTGCCTTACATCAAGCAGGAATTAAAGCTCATCAAAGGACATAAGCACAACTTTCCAGTGAGTCAAAATCATTGCTTCAGTCATAAACAATCAAGAAGCAATATATTTCATAGGCTAAATATTCTTTTTGAAAACATTCCTACAGTGATAAAGAGGTCAAAATAAAGCTATCTTGTGGTTGAATGTTGTAATGTAAAAGTTAATCTAATGAAGAAAAAATACATTACATTTCCAATAAAGCACACACAAACCAATTGCTCACCAATAATAAATATCTGACTTTCATTTGTAGTGGTGAGGTAAAGCAGTTTAGGTACTTGAGTGTCATTTCTGACAACTTTCAACTGTGTACACACGAAATCTGTCACTGCAGAAAATGAAAACACGAAATTACTTCTGCATTTCAAAGAGGACAAACCAAGATCAGGATGCAGTGCTTCTCCAACTTTAATGAACAGAGGAATCACCTGGCACAACTGTTAAAATGCAAATTCAGATTCAGTAGTTTTGGGGTGGGACCCAAGATTCTCCATTTCTAATCAGCTCTAAGTGATACCAGTGACTGCTCCCAGTCCTTTGATCACACTTAGAGGAACAAAGATCTAATACTTACCTTTTCCTTTAGATAAAGGATCTAACACTTACTTTTCCTTTAGAAAGTACAATGGTGGTGCCTAAAAGTCACTGCTTGAAGTACAGTTAAAGAGCACAACAGTCTTTCTAATCGGGCATACAACTGAGTGTGAACAGTTATCTCCTACAGGAAAAAGAGTTTAGTTTCTCTATGATGCTTCCACTGATTAACCCAATCTAATACTGATCCCTGAACTACTGACTCCTTCCACTATATAGGGCCACACAGTATTAATTTGTACTTGCTCATGCAAGTGCTTTATATGTGTTTAGCTTAATGTAATTAGACTTTAAGCCTAAATGACAAGGGCTCATACCACATATTCTTTTCTGTTCACCTTGCTTACCAACCTGATAGACTAAAAAGAATCATTGAAAATGAGTTCATAATATCTTCAAGCTTCAATTGCTTTCTAAACGTATCAATAGTTTTAACTATCAGGTTATTCTGGTAAAGTTTCATTAATCCAAAAATATTTCTTTAATTTTAACTCATTACACATCAGAACAGTTATGGTCTCACAAACCAGAAAATGAAGAAATAAATGTAAATACATGTAACCTCACAATAACAGTAAGTTCTCATTTGATAATAACTATAAATTCATTTCCAGTATCTCATATTACTAATTCTTCATTTTGTAACAACAAAGATAAAGGGAATCTGTTCAAATAGCTAAGAATAATTATCTTAAATTGTATCACTTTTCCTTCATTTCAAAAACTGTACAAATATGAGTATTCATGGTTAAAGATGTTGAGATAGGACTATTAAAGAAATTTCTCATGCTAATTTCATGGCTGTTAAAAATCAGACATTCAGATCTAACACTTTCTAGATGTTTGGCATCCAGGAAATTACTTAAACTCTCTAGACCTTTGTTTCCTCACCTATAAATTTGTAAAAAGATAAACTCTCTAAAAGGTAACGGGAAGTACAATATGAGATCTAACATCTACAAGCATCTAGTATATAGTTAACACCCAACAGTAGGTCCCCTTAGTTCTTCACTTTCCTTAAAAGGAAAAAAGATGCCCTACTACTGCAGGATTCTTGCATTATTCTAGAAGATCCTTGGTTGCGTTCCCCTTCACTAGCCAGAAGCCCCCTTAATGCTCACCATTCATTTAATTTTTTTTTCTTCACTCTTGGTCAAAAGATGTCCATAAATTGTGATTGTTGCCAACTACTGAACTAGAGGAAATCTCACCAATGGTCCGTACAAACTTTTCTTTTTTTTTTTATTTTTATTTTTATTTTTTTTTATTTATAGTTATTTTTTATTGAAGGGTAGTTGACGCACAGTATTACATTACATTAGTTTCAAGTGTACAACACAGTGATAAAACATTTATATACATAATTCTAGGTTCCAGCTATCACCCTGCCAAGCTGTTACAATATCTTGACTATATTCCTTATGCTATACATTACATCCCAGTTACTTATTTATTTTACCATTGGAAGTCTGTCCTTTTTTTTTGTGTGTGTGTGTGTGTGTGAGGGCATCTCTCATATTTATTGATCAAATGGTTGTTAACAACAATAAAATTCTGTATAGGGGAGTCAATGCTCAATGCACAATCATTAATCCACCCCAAGCCTAATTTTCGTCAGTCTCCAATCTTCTGAGGCATAACAAACAAGTTCTTACATGGAGAACAAATTCTTACATAATGAATAAGTTACATAGTGAACAGTACAAGGGCAGTCATCACAGAAACTTTCGGTTTTGCTCATGCATTATGAACTATAAACAGTTCAAATATGAATACTCATTTGGTTTTTATACTTGATTTATATGTGGATATCACATTTCTCTCTTTATTATTATTATTTTTAATAAAATACTGAAGTGGTAGGTACATACAAGATAAAGGTAGAAAACATAGTTTAGTGTTTTAAGAGAGCAGATGTAGATGATCAGGTGTGTGCCTGTAGACTATGTGTTAATCCAAGCTAGACAAGGGTAATAAAACATCTACGTATGCAAATTTCTCTCAGAACGGGGGGGGTGAGGTTCTAAGCCTCACCTCTGTTGATCCCCAATTTCTCACCTGATGACCCCCCTGTGACTGTGCCTGTCTTAGGTTGTTCCTCCCTTGAGGAATCTTACCCGTCTCTGGCTAACCAGTCATCTTCCGGGGCCATACAGGGAAATGTAAAGTTGGTAAGTGAGAGAGAAGCCTTATTGTTTGAAATGGTTAGCTTTTTACTTCTTTGCATATTTATGCCCTGTAGCTTCTATGCCCAGCATTTGTCTTGAGGTATCTTTACCACTTGGAAGAATTATGATACTCGGTAAATTTGATATGAGGCACGAGTTCTATTTAAGGGTTGTAATTAGGAAGGAAGAAGAAAAGCTATAGAAGTAGCAGGCGGAAGAAAACATGGGAAGATTGATTATTTCTTTGACATACCTTCTTGTACAGTAACTTCAGCATGGATAGGTTTTAAGCTACTACTTAAATTGCGCACACACATTAACATAATAGGAGTATAGTTACATAACCAAAGCATATCTGTAATTACCAGCCATCTCCAGTGAAACCAAGAAAACCAGTTAGGCACCTTAGGCATTTGTGAAAACTTATCTATGATATGTTGGATATTGTCCAACTGAACTTGAACAGTCTGAGAAAAATCCAACAAATTAAAACAACCCATTCCTGGGGAATGTTCACATCCCTTATGTTCTTTTAACAGTAAATAGTCTGTAGTTGTAAGATTTTGGAGTGCTACAATTTGCACTTCTCCTAATTCTTGGTTGAGTTCCAACAGTATAGATCCAGTCAAATTTGTTGTTTTACTGTATGCACAGGCCAGCTTAGATATCTCCTTCCTCATTCCCATGACAACTCCAGGAACTGGTGGGATGAGTGCATCTACAGCTGTAGCAGTGCGTGGATCTTTGTTGGGGTTTTTTGATGATCATCTTCTGGCATGGGTCTTCCAGAGAGTGCTGATGTTGGAAGTTCTCTTTCATATCGTATCTTAGTTCATTTTCGGGGTAGCCCAATTAAGCTTTGATCTTCTGTATAAACGCAAACAGACCATTTGCCTACACATTTATATGCCTTTTATACCCTTGTGTAGAACTCATTGGAGGTTACCACACAGGAACAGCCCTTTTTGTTTTGTTTTGTTTTGTTTTGTTTTGTTTTTGGTATCACTAATCTACACTTACATGACGAATATTATGTTTACTAGGCTCTCCCCTATACCACGTCTCCCCTATAAACCCCTTTACAGTCACTGTCCATCAGCATAGCAAAATGTTGTAGAATCACTACTGGCCTTCTCTGTGTTGTACAGCCCTCCCTTTTCTCCTACCCCCCCATGCATGTTAATCTTAATACCCCCCTACTTCTCCCCCCCACTTATCCCTCCCTACCCACCCATCCTCCCCAGTCCCTTTCCCTTTGGTACCTGTTAGTCCATTCTTGAGTTCTGTGATTCTGGTGCTGTTTTGTTCCTTCAGTTTTTCCTTTGTTCTTATATTCCACAGATAAGTGAAATCATTTGGTATTTCTCTTTCTCTGCTTGGCTTGTTTCACTGAGCATAATACCCTCCAGCTCCATCCATGTTGCTGCAAATGGTTGGATTTGCCCTTTTCTTATGGCTGAGTAGTATTCCATTGTGTATATGTACCACTTCTTCTTTATCCATTCATCTATCGATGGACATTTAGGTTACTTCCAATTCTTGGCTATTGTAAATAGTGCTGCGATAAACATAGGGGTGCACTGATCTTTCTCATACTTGATTGCTGCATTCTTAGGGTAAATTCCTAGGAGTGCAATTCCTGGGTCAAATGGTAAGTCTGTTTTGAGCATTTTGATGTACCTCCATACTGCTTTCCACAATGGTTGAACTAACTTACATTCCCACCAGCAGTGTAGGAGGGTTCCCCTTTCTCCACAGCCTCGCCAACATTTGTTGTTGTTTGTCCTTTGGATGGCAGCCATCCTTACTGGTGTGAGGTGATACCTCATTGTAGTTTTAATTTGCATTTCTCTGATAATTAGCGATGTGGAGCATCTTTTCATGTGTCTGTTGGCCATCTGTATTTCTTTTTTGGAGAACTGTCTGTTCAGTTCCTCTGCCCATTTTTTAATTGGGTTATTTGTTGTTTGTTTGTTGAGGCGTGTGAGCTCTTTATATATTCTGGACGTCAAGCCTTTATCTGATGTGTCATTTTCAAATATATTCTCCCATACTGTAGAGATCCTTTTTGTTCTATTGATGGTGTCTTTTGCTGTACAGAAGCTTTTCAGCTTAATATAGTCCCACTTACTCATTTTTGCTGTTGTTTTCCTTGCCCGGGGAGATATGTTCAAGAAGAGGTCACTCATGTTTATGTCTAAGAGGTTTTTGCCTATGTTTTCTTCCAAGAGTTTAATGGTTTCATGGCTTACATTCAGGTCTTTGATCCATTTTGAGTTTACTTTTGTATATGGGGTTAGACATTGGTCCAGTTTCATTCTCCTACATGTAGCTGTCCAGTTTTGCCAGCACCACCTGTTGAAGAGACTGTCATTTCGCCATTGTATGTCCATGGCTCCTTTATCAAATATTAATTGACTATATATGTCTGGGTTAATGTCTGGATTCTCTAGTCTGTTCCATTGGTCTGTGGCTCTGCTCTTGTGCCAGTACCAAATTGTCTTGATTACTATGGCTTTATAGTAGAGCTTGAAATTGGGGAGTGAGATCCCCCCTACTTTATTCTTCTTTCTCAGGATTGCTTTGGCTATTCGGGGTCTTTGGTGTTTCCATATGAATTTTTGAATTATTTGTTCCAGTTCATTGAAGAATGTTGCTGGTAGTTTCATAGGGATTGCATCAAATCTGTATATTGCTTTGGGCAGGATGGCCATTTTGATGATATTAATTCTTCCTAGCCACGAGCATGGGATGAGTTTCCATGCGTTAGTGTCCCCTTTAATTTCTCTTAAGAGTGACTTGTAGTTTTCAGAGTATAAGTCTTTCACTTCTTTGCTTAGGTTTATTCCTAGGTATTTTATCTTTTTTGATGCAATTGTGAATGGAGTTGTTTTCCTGATTTCTCTTTCTGTTGGTTCATTGTTAGTATATAGGAAAGCCACAGATTTCTGTGTGTTGATTTTGTATCCTGCAACTTTGCTGTATTCCGATATCAGTTCTAGTAGTTTTGGGGTGGAGTCTTTAGGGTTTTTTATGTACAGTATCGTGTCATCTGCAAATAGTGACAGTTTAACTTCTTCTTTACCAATCTGGATGCCTTGTATTTCTTTGTTTTGTCTGATTGCCGTGGCTAGGACCTCCAGTACTATGTTAAATAACAGTGGAGAGAGTGGGCATCCCTGTCTAGTTCCCGATCTCAGAGGAAAAGCTTTCAGCTTCTCGCTGTTCAATATAATGTTGGCTGTGGGTTTATCATAGATGGCCTTTATTATGTTGAGGTACTTGCCCTCTATTCCCATTTTGCTGAGAGTTTTTATCATGAATGGATGTTGAACTTTGTCAAATGCTTTCTCAGCATCTATGGAGAAGATCATGTGGTTTTTGTCTTTCTTTTTGTTGATGTGGTGGATGATGTTGATGGACTTTCGAATGTTGTACCATCCTTGCATCCCTGGGATGAATCCCACTTGGTCATGGTGTATGATCCTTTTGATGTATTTTTGAATTCGGTTTGCTAATATTTTGTTGAGTATTTTTGCATCTACATTCATCAGGGATATTGGTCTGTAGTTTTCTTTTTTGGTGGGGTCTTTGCAGGGTTTTGGTATTAGGGTGATGTTAGCTTCATAGAATGAGTTTGGGAGTTTCCCCTCCTCCTCTATTTTTTGGAAAACTTTAAGGAGAATGGGTATTATGTCTTCCCTGTATGTCTGATAAAATTCCGAGGTAAATCCATGTGGCCCGGGGGTTTTGTTATTTGGTAGTTTTTTGATTACCGCTTCAATTTCGTTGCTGGTGATTGGTCTGTTTAGATTTTCTGTTTCTTCCTGGGTCAATCTTGGAAGGTTGTATTTTTCTAGGAAGTTGTCCATTTCTCTAGGTTTCCCAGCTTGTTAGCATATAGGTTTTCATAGTATTCTCTAATAATTCTTTGTATTTCTGTGGGGTCCGTCGTGATTTTTCCTTTCTCGTTTCTGATAATGTTGATTTGTGTTGACTCTCTTTTCTTCTTAATTAAGTCTGGCTAGAGGCTTATCTATTTTGTTTATTTTCTCGAAGAACCAGCTCTTGGTTTCATTGATTTTTGCTATTGTTTTATTCTTCTCAATTTTATTTATTTCTTGTCTGATCTTTATTATGTCCCTCCTTCTGCTGACCTTAGGCGTCATCTGTTCTTCTTTTTCTAATTTCGATAATTGTGACATTAGACCATTCATTTGGGATTGCTCTTCCTTTTTTAAATATGCTTGGATTGCTATGTACTTTCCTCTTAAGACTGCTTTTGCTGTGTCCCACAGAAGTTGGGGCTTAGTGTTGTTGTTGTCATTTGTTTCCATATATTGCTGGATCTCCATTTTGATTTGGTCATTGATCCATTGATTATTTAGGAGCGTGTTGTTAAGCCTCCATGTGTTTGTGAGCCTCTTTGCTTTCTTTGTACAGTTTATTTCTAGTTTTATTCCTTTGTGGTCTGAAAAGTTGGTTGGTAGGATTTCAATCTTTTGGAATTTTCTGAGGCTCTTTTTGTGGCCTAGTATGTGGTCTATTCTGGAGAATGTTCCATGTGCACTTGAGAAGAATGTATATCCCGCTGCTTTTGGATGTAGAGTTCTATAGATGTCTATTAGGTCCATCTGCTCTACTGTGTTGTTCAGTGCTTCCGTGTCCTTACTTATTTTCTGCCCAGTGGATCTATCCTTTGGGGTGAGTGGTGTGTTGAAGTCTCCTAGAATGAATGCATTGCAGTCTATATCCCCCTTTAGTTCTGTTAGTATTTGTTTCACATATGCTGGTGCTCCTGTGTTGGGTGCATATATATTTAGAATGGTTATATCCTCTTGTTTGACTGAGCCCTTTATCATTATGTAGTGTCCTTCTTTATCTCTTGTTACTTTCTTTGTTTTGAAGTCTATTTTGTCTGATATTAGTACTGCAACCCCTGCTTTCTTCTCACTGTTGTTTGCTTGAAATATGTTTTTCCATCCCTTGACTTTTAGTCTGTACATGTCTTTGGGTTTGAGGTGAGTTTCTTGTAAGCAGCATATAGATGGGTCTTGCTTTTTTATCCATTCTGTTACTCTGTGTCTTTTGATTGGTGCATTCAACCCATTAACATTTAGGGTGACTATTGAAAGATATGTACTTATTGCCATTGCAGGCTTTAAATTCGTGGTTACCAAAGGTTCAAGGTTAGCCTCTTTAGTATTTTACTGCCTAACTTAGCTCACTTATTGAGCTGTTATATACACTGTCTGGAGATTCTTTTCTTCTCTCCCTTCTTGTTCCTCCTCCTCGATTCTTCATATGTTGGATGTTTTGTGCTGTGCTCTTTCTAGGAGTGCTCCCATCTAGAGCAGTCCCTGTAAGATGTTCTGTAGAGGTGGTTTGTGGAAAGCAAATTCCCTCAGCTTTTGTTTGTCTGGGAATTGTTTAATCCCACCGTCATATTTGAATGATAGTCGTGCTGGATACAGTATCCTTGGTTCAAGGCCCTTCTGTTTCATTGTATTAAATATATCATGCCATTCTCTTCTGGCCTGTAGGGTTTCTGTTGAGAAATCTGACGTTAGCCTGATGGGTTTCCCTTTATAGGTGACCTTTTTCTCTCTAGCTGCCTTTAACACTCTTTCCTTGTCCTTGATCTTTGCCATTTTAATTATTATGTGTCTTGGTGTTGTCCTTCTTGGATCCTTTCTGTTGGGGGTTCTGTGTATTTCCATGGTCTGTTCGATTATTTCCTCCCCTAGTTTGGGGACGTTTTCAGCAATTATTTCTTCTAAGATACTTTCCATCTCTTTTCCTCTCTCTTCTTCTTCTGGGACCCCTATAATACGGATATTGTTCCTTTTGGATTGGTCACACAGTTCTCTTAATATTGTTTCATTCCTGGAGATCCTTTTGTCTCTCTCTATGTCAGCTTCTATGCGTTCCTGTTCTCTGATTTCAATTCCATCAATGGCCTCTTGCATTCTATCCATTCTGCTTATAAACCCTTCCAGAGTTTGTTTCATTTCTGCGATCTCCTTTCTGGCATCTGTGATCTCCCTCCGGACTTCATCCCATTTCTCTTGCATATTTCTCTGCATCTCTGTCAGCATGTTTATGATTCTTATTTTGAATTCTTTGTCAGGAAGACTGGTTAGGTCTGTCTCCTTCTCTGGTGTTGTCTCTGTGATCTTTGTCTGCCTGTAGCTTTGCCTTTTCATGGTGATAGGAATAGTTTGCAGAGCTGGGATGAGTGACGGCTGGAAGGACTTCCTTTCTTGTTTGTTTGTGGCCCTCCTCTCCTGGGAGAACAGCGACCTCTAGTGGCTTGTGCTGCGCAGCTGCGCGCAGACAGGGTTTCTGCTTCCTGCCCGGCTGCTATGGAGTTAATCTCCGCTGTTGCTGTGGGCGTGGCCTGGCTCGGGCAGCTACTCCAAAATGGTGGAGTCGCGTTGGAGCAGGAGCGGCTGGGAGGCTATTTATCTCCGTAGGGGGCCTCCCTGCTCCCTGCAGCCCAGGGGTTAGGGTGCCCAGAGATCCCGGATTCCCTACCTCTGGATTAAGTGTCCCGCCCTGCCCCCTTAAGACTTCCAAAAAGCACCTGCCAAAACAAAACAACGACCACCAAAAAAAAAAAAAAAAAAAAAAAAAAATTTTTTTAATTAAAAAAAAAAAAAATTTTTTTTTAATTAAAAAAAAAGGTGGTCGCTCGTTTTTCTTTATTCTCCAGTGCCAGCCTCTGGCCTCTGCTCACTGGTCTTGCTGCCGTGTTTCCCTAGTATTGGGGTCCCTATCCCTTTAAGACTCCAAAAAGCGCTCGCCAAAACAAAACAGCGAAAAAGCAAAAAAAAAAAAAATGGTCGCGTGCTTTTCTTATGTCCTCTGACACCCAGCCTCCAATGCCCGCTCACTGTTCTTGCTGCCCTGTTTTCCTAGTATCGAGGGCCCTGCACTCTGGCCCGGATGGCTGGGGCTGGCTGGGCCTGGGTGTTCGGCAGTCCTGGGCTCCGTCTCCCTCCCGCTCTGCCTATTCTTCTCCCGCCGGGAGCTGGGGGGATGGGCGCTCGGCTCCCGCCGGGCCGGGGCTTGTATCTTACCCCCTTCGCGAGGCGCTGGGTTCTCTCAGGTGCGGATGTGGTCTGGATATTGTCCTGTGTCCTCTGGTCTTTATTCTAGGAAGGGTTGTCTTTGTTATATTTTCATAGATATATGTTGTTTTGGGAGGAGATTTCTGCTGCTCTACTCATGCCGCCATCTTCTGCCCCTCCTCCGTACAAACCTTTCTTTAGGAAAGTATATTTCATGTACTTCATATTATCACAGAGAATAGAACATGCATACTTGGCAACATTGCTGTGAAAAATCATTATCCAAAACTTGTGTCAGCTTGTTATTTAAAGTGGCGATGAAAAAAAGAGAGACCTGGCCATAAAACTCATATAAAATGAGGTAATGGAATTGTCATCAGAGGTTATCACTGATGCCCTTAGAGAAGTTATGTGAGAGGCTATAAGCTCTATTCACACTAGAAGCCCATGCTTCAGTTTTAGTCAAAACTCTTTCTGCCCTTTCCCTTAATAGCTGAGGTGAGGGTTAGTTCTATTTCATACATATTTTTTTGATTTGTTTGTTCATTTGTTAGATTTTTTTAGGTTCTATGTATAAGTGAAATCCTATGGTAAAGAATTTTATCTCACAAGCAAAGGGTGGAATCTAATGAGAGGTGATACCTGAGTGGTCTGTAATACCATTTGCAGTAGCAAATAAAGGGGCAGCAGAACAGCTGTAGACGGTCTCTAGGTCTGATGTTCTACAAGTTTTACCTTGTTCTTGATTTTTTTTAATTACATGTCATTAAGATTGGGAGTTTCCCCAATGTTGGCAAACGTTTATTTTAACAATCAGTGTTTTATTCATATAATCATTTGGAAAACAGTTAAAATAGCATGCCTTATCTAAAACAGCTTTCAGTTACAAATTCAAATAAGGAAAAATTCACTGAAGTTGTTAAAAAGTATTAAATACACTTTTTTTCTTATCATAATCAACTTGAGGACTAATTTGTTATATAAAATATTTAACAGGGCATACCTAAAATGCTTTCAAATAAATAAAATTAGAGCAAAAAATACCAATGTCTGAATAAATTCAAGTGGGAAAAGTCAACACCAAAGTAAGTAAAATATTGACCAGCTGGTGTAACACCACCAGCCTAATATTAATTTAATACTCAAATGGAATCATGCTCACCACTGTCGTTATTTAATTACACATTACCACTGTCATTATTTATTTACACAGTCTGCCAATTCTCTACCAATTAATTTTACCTTAGTGAAGTCTTCATTGTCTTTAATGGGGACAACTTAATTAATTTCCTAATGGATGCAAAGGATGACTGCCTATGTTTTAGTTTCACTGAATCTTAAGCTTTTATTCCTGAAATGCCAACAATGAGAATTAGTAAGAGCACCTGTTTTCTTAAAAACTGGTTTCAATCCCAAACTGATTCTGAATAGAAAAGTAATACAAAATGTAATATTAATATAGAAAAAATTTAAACATGTTGTCAGACTGCTTGAATTTGCTGACACAGTATCATGCCACTCTGTACATCAGTACAGTATGCCAGTTTTTAAGTTAATGCCCCCAATTCAAAAATAAAAAGATACAAATATTGGACTGAGTACTTGCATAAATATTTTCAAAGATTTCAGGCTGAGATGTAGAAAACAGTTCCACTATAAATGGTTGTTCTGAAGTCCCATCAGCAATATGAATCCAACGATATGACCAAAAATCTTCAGAGTTTTATATATGGATAGATTATTAGAATAAATGAAGGTATCCAATTATACACATATGGACACAGAACTGTTCAATGAAATATTTTTTTAAGACTTTCAATTTTAAAAGCTTACCTTTCTGCTTTGACCTCTGAACCCTTTCTACAAAAACTAAAATGCCAATAACATCACAGATATGATTTTCTGGCATATCATCCAGTTCTGATCTAAAAAACAACAAAATTGTTAAACAGATAGTGTAACTAACCTTGAAAGTCAGTATTTCAGGTATTTTACAAGAGGCTATTTTACCTTGTGGTAAAGTGGTGATTTAATTTTGGCAATCTCCATTCTGGTTTCACCTGCTTTTCTGGAATGATAATTATATTAGTTGGAGGATCTCGAGGGTTCAGGCAGATTTCTGAAAAAACAAATATACTACTTTAATATAGTATTTAACATATATGAGAGAATATACATGTGCATGAACTATACAGCTAAATAATAGACTGAACACATTTGAGTCCACCACTAAATCTAAGAACTAGACCATTATCAATAGTTTTCTTCTTCCTATATTATCACATCCATTTATCTCCCCAACAAAGTTTAACCAACAGAAATTAGGAAGGGCCCTTTCAAAATTGTAGCAATTGGCAACATTTGAATATTGACTATAGGTTAGATATACAGTACTTTATCACTCTTAAATTTCCTGATTTTGATTATTGTGGTGGGGTAATAGAATGTTCTTCTTCTTAGGAAATAAGGACTGAAATATTACTGAAGTGTTTAGAGGTAAAGAGATATGTATGATGAGTACTACCTACTTTCAGGTGATTCTGAGGACAGTGTGTGTGTGGGGGGGGGAGGCGAGAGAGAGAGAGGAAATGTCAGAGCAAAGATAAATGTTAACAATTGTTGAATCTGTGTATCTGTGTGAAGGGTATATAGGAGTTCTTTATACTATTCTTTTAATTTTTATGTAAGCTTGAAAGTATTTCAAAATAAAATGTTGACAAGCCTTTCTAATAGCACCTCACTGTAAGGGAAAACTATATTAAAGTCATTAACTTAACAGTATAATACAAAAAATAAAATAAATAAAGGATAAATACAAATAAATACATCCCAAGTGGAACTCATTCATTAATCAACAATAAATAGCTCAGATGAACTTTCTTAACAAATGTAATAATAAATAAGCATATTTATCAACTGATTGCTTAAAAACTTCATGAATAAAAGACTTTAAAGTTGTCAAAGTTTGATTAATTTTGCAGGGTCTTTGGCTGATACGGAAATTTGCAAATTTATGTAAACAAAATAGCCATGAAACAATCAATTCATTGACTACTTAACTGATTGTAGAAATTCGTTTGCTCTGTGGATCCACAGGAAGAGGCTGCATCCTGAATGGATAACTCTTTTTAACGGAATAATGTTGAAGTAGAAGAACTAAACCAACCCGCAAACGTTTATACCACTCAGGACACAAGGTATTCCACATAATCACTGACACTGTGCCTGAGCTGTCAGCAACTTCCAAAAAGGCCTAGAGAAAAAAAGAGCAAAAGCTTATGAGCAAAAGCTTATGCATATATGTTATTTTTGTCTACCAGGTGCTCCAGTTTTAAGGAGGAAGCAAAACTATAGGGGAATAATTGAATAATTTATGATATCATGATAGAATCCATAACCTTGTAAAGTTCAGAATGAGGAATTTTTAGTGATAGAAAACATTTAAAAATGTTGAATGATACAAAATTTTATGTACAATGTGATTCCCATGTTGTAAGATAATTTGATATATGACATACATAGTCATGTACAATGATATGCATACATATACACATAGATGTGATATATACAATATATGATATGTATATATATCTATGTTTATAGATATATATACATATTTTAAAAGGGAAGAAAACACTTTAATATTAATAGTGGCTCTCTCTGAATGGTAGGATTTGGGATGATATTATTTATCAGCTTCATTTAGACAGCTTTCTACATTTTTCAAATTCCCTAAAAGCATATATGATGTTTATAATGAAAGCTTAATAAATCACCTAAAACAATTATGGATAACATGTGAAAATAATGTGTAGAACGTTAAGTAAAAAACAAAACAAATAGCACAGAAATCAAGAAAGTCGTTCCTATCAGCATTATATGGCACAGAGTCAAGGTAATAGAAAAGTGTCATATTTGACAATTGGAAGGTCTCTAGTAAGTGACCAGCAGAAGAAAAAAGCCAAAGCAATTGTGCTGAGAAGTAACTGGGAGGCAAGAAAGTGAAAACACATAGTAGAGACTACTTCTTCAAGGAGCTTGCGTGAAGAGAAGAGAGCTAACAGAGGAGTCCTGAAGTCAAAAGACATTTTCTTCCTTTTTTAAAAATGGAAGGTAGAGTGCTTAAATGCTGGTGTAGAAGGGAGAGTAGGGAAGAAAAGGTATAAAATATACAGAAAAAGGTGTGAAGGAGACCAGCTGGAACCAGGAACTAATGGGTGCCAATACAGAAAGCATTTATCTTTGTATAAAAAATTACAGAAAAATACTTTAAAATACATATTTATGGACATTAAAAATTATTAAATTGAACTTAGAAAATACTATTTAAATATAAATCATCCTAATATGGAGTTAGATCTGTACATTATAATCTATGACTGGTAAAGTAACATATAATACCTTATCATTACTCATACCTGGTATGGCTCAATCATCTTTTTATCAGGTTTTCCATAGTATCGCAGTATTGATTTATGCAAGATTCTCACAAGCAATGGAGGAAAATAACTTCTGTCAGCCCAAGTCATTTCAAGGTGAGAAACAGAAA
This sequence comes from Manis pentadactyla, assembly GCF_030020395.1. Taxonomy (NCBI): domain Eukaryota; kingdom Metazoa; phylum Chordata; class Mammalia; order Pholidota; family Manidae; genus Manis; species Manis pentadactyla. The sequence goes on along the minus strand of NC_080038.1, from coordinate 102,207,629 downwards.
TTATTCTGGTATCTAGAACACAAAAAGAAAAAAAAGTCCTACTTAATATATTATGGTAATTTCAAAATTCTATTTTAATGGTTACAATGGTAGCCATTATCATCCCCCAAAGCAATTCCTTCTCACCAGCTCAGTCTATATATTTCTCAATGAAGGCACATATATTTTCTTTCCTGGCTGGAATAAGCTTAAGAGCTATGTTGCTTTGTAAAACCAGAGTTCGGAGAGTTACTATTTCTGCTATAACTGGGCCCATAGTTACCTGTTATCAGACATCTACCTGGTTAATATTTTTCCAGTCTGGGTTTTTAACTCAAAAACTTCACTAAATATATATATATTTATTTATTTATTTATATATTTATATGTATATATATGTATATTATAAATATATATAATATAATAATACTAAACATATATATATTTATATATATGTATATGTATGTGCGTGTGTGTCTGTATATATGTGAATTAGAGGCTACACATAGAAAGTGAGGAATCTTTGTAAATTCATAGAAATAAGTGTGTTCATTATCAAAAGAAAGAATGAAAATAAATAAACTAGATATTCAATATAAAAATTAGTAAGCAATAGAACAGTGATTCCCAAACTTTTCAGTTTCAGGATCCCTTTATGTTCTTAAAAATTATTGAAAACCACAAAAAGCTTTTGTTTATGTGGGTAATATCTATGAATATGTACCATATTATAAAGTAAAAGTAAGAAAAATTACTCATTCCTTGAAAATAACAATAATAAACCTATTATGTGTAATATAAATACATGTTTTTGCAAAATGACCGCATTTTCCAAAACAAAAAGTTTTAGTGAGAAGAGTGGCATTGATTTACACTTTTGCGAACTCTTTAGTCTCTACCATAATACAAGATAGCAGGATACTCATTTTTTCTTTGGCATTTTAGCATATTAATATTCTTATTTTAGAATACCCATCTGTTTCAATGTCACATAGCCTCTGGAAAACTCACTGTCTACTTTCAAGAAAATGAGAATGAAAAAACGTGTAAAAAGCCTTCATATTATCACAAAAATAGTTTGGATGTCAATCCCCTGAAAAGGTCTTGAGGACACCCCAAGGGTCCCTGGGCCACACATTGAGAACCACTGCAAAAAAATAAATCTAAGAAATACAGAAAGTAATAAAGATAAAAGCTTAAAATAATGAATTACAAAGCAGAGCTGGTAAACCCAATTCCCTGGAAAAATGAGTGAAAAGGTAGATATCTGACTAATGCAACCACAAAGAAAGAAAAAATATAATGTTAGGAATGTGACCCACTATAAACATAGAGAAGAAATTATTATATATGATCATATATAACCGAACCTGAAAATATCAGCAAAATAGATAATTTAGAAAAAAAGAAATTACCAATATTGCCTGAAGAAGCAGAAGAAAACTGGAGTAGGACCATAACCGTGGAAGAAAAGGAAAAAGTTTACAAGTAATGAGCTCCAAAAATGGCACCAGGCGGAGGAGCCAAGATGGCGGCATGAGTAGGGCAGTGGAAATCTCCTGCCAAAACCATATATATTTTTGAAAATACAACAAATACAACTATTCCCAAAAGAGAGACCAGTGAATACAGTACAACAGCCAGGTGACATCTACATCTGCGAGAACTCAGCACCTCATGATGGAGGTAAGATACAAGCTGCGGCCCAGAGGGACCTGAGCGCTCCCCTCACCCCAGCTCCCCAGCAGGAGGAAGGAAGTTGGAGCGGGGAGAGAGTGGAAGCCCAGGACTGCTAAAAACCCAGCCTTAGTAATCCACACCAGGAGCACAGGCACACATTGCACGGTGTGCTGGACATTAAAGAAACGGAAAAGTAAAACCTGCGAGCAGGTCCCCGCAGCTGGTGCCCCTGGGACAAAAGAAAAGCGAGTGCTTTTTGAAATTCTTAAAGGGACAGGGGCCTCACAGTTCGATGGAAGTGTCCCGGCACACTCAAGCCAGCAGGCTGGGAACTCTTAGGAACTTCAGGCGCCCCAGCCCCCTGGGTGGCAATGCACCCCTGAAGCCATTCACGGTGACAGGCAGCCGGCCAGTCATTCTCCTGGCCAGCGTGGCCCCAACACAGCAGCCGAGCAGCTGGATAGTGACTGCACGCAACCACGGCAGCAGAGCAGGCAGAGAATGGCCGTGCCCACAGCAACTGTCCAGAATCTTTTCCCAGTTGCCAGCCACCCGGGCCAGACCCAGAGGAAGCTGCAGGTGCACAGCTGCCTGGCGCTGGCAGAGGAAACCGGGGCAAGGCGTAAAGGGGCGCCTTTCTTGCAGGAGAGCATACCCAGCATGCCTGCCACTCCCCGCAGGGCTCTGGGGTACCCTGATGGTGACCCTGTCCATGGCAGCTTAGGGGATTAACCCGGAGGCTGCTCCAGGAGTGTGGGTAACCAACACAGATGGTGGACAAGGGCAAGGTGGCCAATAAGCAAGAAAGGACTTTGTTTTCCCAGCTGACACATGCGCTACCTGCCTACAGCCAACTCTATCGCCATGAAAAGGCAGAAGGATTTGGTCCAGTCCACAATTACCCAGACAATCCCCAAGAGGGGGCCTGGGGACATAGATTTAACCAATCTTCCTAAAAAAGAATTTGAAATAAAGGTCATAAGCATGCTGATGGACCATGCAGAGAAATATGCTAGAGCTAAAGGATCAAGTTGGGAGGGAGAATATAGAAATAAAACAATCTCTGGGAGGACCTAAGAGCAGACTGGATGAGGTGCAAGACGCCGTTAATTGAATAGAAATCAGAGAATAAGAAGACAGAGAAGCTGAGGCAGAGAGAGATAAAAGGATCTCCAGGAATGAAAGAATATTAAGAGAACTGTGTGAACAATCCAAATGGAACAATATCCGCATTATAGAAGTACCAGAAGAAGAAGAGAGAGAAAAAGGGATAGAAAGGGTCTTTGAAGAAACAATTGCTGAAAAATTCCCCAAACTGGGGGAGGAAATAGTCTCTCAGACCATGGAAGCCCACAGAACTCCCAACACAAGGGACCCAAGGAAGACAACACCAAGACATATAATAATTAAAATGGCAAATATCAAAGGCAAGGTTAGAGTATTAAATGCAGCCAGAGAGAGAAAAGAGGTCACCGACAAAGGAACACCCATCAGGCTATCATCAGACTTCACAACAGAAACCTTGAAGGCTGGAAGAGAATGGCATGATATATTTAATGCAATGAAACAGAAGGGCCTTGAACCAAGAATACTGTATCCAGCACAATTATCATTCAGATTTGAAGGAGGCATTAAACAATTCAGAGACAAGCAAAAGTTGTAGGAATTTGCCTCCCACAAACCACCTGTACAGGGTATTTTAAAAGGACTGCTCTAGATGGAAGCACTCCTAAGGCTAAATAGATGTCAACCGAGAAAATAAAATCACAGCAAAGAAAGCAGACCAACCGAATACTAACTAAAGGCAAAAAATAAAATTGACTACTCACAAAAGCAGACAAAGGAAACACAAAAGAGTACAGAATAAAACACCTAACAAGAATGAAGGAGGAGGAATGAGAAGGGACAGAAATAAAGAATTATCAGACTGTGTTTATAATAGCTTAATAATAGAGTAAAGTTAGATGGTTAGATAGTAAAGAAGCTACCATTGAACCTTTGGTAACCCTGAATCTAAAGCCTGCAATGGCAATAAGTACATATCTTTCAATAACCACCCTAAATGTAAATGGACTGAATGCACCAATCAAAACACAGAGAGTAACAGAATGGATAAAAAAGCAAGAACCATCTATATGCTGCTTACAAGAGACTCACCTCAAACCCAAAGATATACTACACAGACTAAAAGTCAAGGGACAGAAAAAATTATTCCATGGAAACAATAGGGAGAATAAAGCAGGTGTTGCAGTACTAGTATCAGACAAAATACACTTCAAAACAAAGAAAGTAACAAGAGATAAAGAAGGACACTACATAATGATAAAGGGGTCAGTACAACAAGAGGATATAACCATTATAGATATCTATGAACCCAAACCAGGACATATGTGAAACAAATACTAACACAATTAAAGGAGGAAACAGAATGCAATGCATTCGTTCTAGGAGACTTCAACATACCACTCTCTCCAAAGGACAGATCCACCAGACAGAAAACAAATAAGGACACAGAGGTACTGAACAACACACTACAACAGGTGGACTTAACAGACATCTACAGAACTCTACACCACAAATCAGCAGGATACCATTCTTCTCAAGTGCACATGGAACATTCTCCAGAATAGACCACTTACTAGCTCACAAAAAGAGCCTCAGTAAATTAAAAAAGATTGAAATTCTATCAACCAACTTCTCAGACCACAGAGGCATAAAACTAGAAATAAACCAACAAAGAAAACAAAAAGGCTCACAAACACATGGAGGCTTAACAACACAGTCCTAAATAATAAATGGATCAATGACCAAATTAAAACAGAGATCAAGCAATATATGGAGACAAATGACAACAACAGCACCAAGCCCCAACTTCTGTGGGACAAAGCAAAGGCAGTTCTAAGGGAAAAGTATATAGCAATTCAGGCCTATTTAAAGAAGGAAGAACAATCCCAAATGAATAGTATAAAGTCACAATTATTGAAGCTGAAAAAGAAGAACAAATGCAGCCCAAAGTCAGCAGAAGGAGGGACATAATAAAGATCAGAAAAGAAATAAACAAAATTGAGAAGAATAAAACAATAGGAAAAATCAATGAAACCAAGAGCTGGTTCTTTGAGAAAATAAACAAAATAGATAAGCCCCTAGCCAGACTTATTATGAGAAAAAGAGAATCTACACATATCAACAGAATCAGAAATGAGAAAGGAAAAATCATGACGGACCCCACAGAAACACAAAAAATTATTAGAGAATACTACGAAAATCCACATGCTTACAAGCTGGAAAACCTAGAAGAAATGGACAACTTCCTTGAAAAATAAAACCTTCCAAGACTGACCAAGGAAGAAACAGAAAATCTAAACAGACCAATTACCAGCAAAGAAATTGAATTGGTAATCAAAAAACTACCCAAGAACAAAACCTCAGGACCACATGGATTCACTGCTGAGTTTTATCACACATATAGAGAAGACATAATACCCATTCTCATTAAGGTTTTCCAAAACATAGAAGAGGAGGGAATACTTCCAAACTCATTCTATGAAGCCAGCATCACTCTAATACCAAAACAAGGCAAAGACCCCACCAAAACAGAAAATTACAGACCAATATCCCTGATGAACACAGATTCAAAAATACTCAACAAAATATTAGCAAACCAAATTCAAAAATACATCAAGAAGAAGATCATACACCATGATCAAGTGGGATTCATCTCAGAGATGTAAGGATGGTACAACATTAGAAAATTCATCAACATCATCCACCACATCAACAAAAAGAAGGACAAAAACCACCTGATCATCTCCATAGACGCTGAAAAAGCATTCGACAAAATTCAGCATCTATTCATGACAAAAATTCTCAACAAAATGTATACAGAGGGCAAGTACCTCAACATAATAAAGGCCATATACAACAAACCCACAGCCAACATCATATTTAACAGCGAAAAGCTGAAAGATTTTACTCTAAGATCGGGAACAAGACAGGGATGCCCATTCTCCCCACTGTTATTTACATAGTATTGGAGCTCCTGGCAACGGCAATCAGACAAAACAAAGAAATACAAGGCACCCAGATTTGTCAAGAAGAAGTCAAACTGTCACTATATGCAGATGACATGATACTGTACATAAAAAACCCTAAAAACTCCACTCCAAAACTACTAGAAAATATATGAATTCAGCAAAGTTGCAGGATACAAAATTAATACTCAGAAATCTGTTGCTTCCCTATATACTAATGATGAACTAGCAGAAAGAGAAATCAGGAAACAACAATTCCATTCACAATTGCATCCAAAAGAATAAAATACCTAGGAATAAACCTAACCAAGGAAGTGAAAGACCTATACCCTGAAAACTACAAGACACTCTTAAGAGAAATTAAAGAGGACACTAACAAATGGAAACTCATCCCATGCTCTTGGCTAGGAAGAATTACTATTGCCAAGATGGGCATCATGCCTAAAGCAATCTACAGATTCAATGCAATGCCTATCAAAATACCAACAGCAATCTGCAATGAACTGGAACAAATAGTTTTACAATTCATATGGAATCACCAAAGACTCCGAATAGCCAAAGCCATCTTGAGAAGGAAGAATAAAGCAGGGGGGATCTCACTACCCAACTTCAAACTCTACTAAAAAGCCACAGTTATCAAGACAGTTTGGTACTGGCACAAGAACAGACCCACAGACCAGTGGAACAGAATAGAGAGTCCAGATATTAACCCAAACTTATATGGTCAATTAATATATGATAAAGTAGCCATGGATATACAATAGGGAAATGACAGCCTCTCCCGCAGCTGGTGTTGGCAAAACTGGACAGCTACACATAAGAGAATGAACCTGGATCATAGTCTAACACCATACAGAAAAGTAAATTCAAATGGATCAAAGACCTGAATGTAAGTCATGAAACCATAAAACTCTTGGAAAGAAACATAGGCAAAAATCACTTGGACATTTCTATGAGTTATTTCTTCATGAACGTATCTCCCCAGGCAAGGAAAATAAAATCAAAAATGAACAAGTGGGACTACATTAAACTGAAAAGCTTCTGTACAGCAAAGGACACTGCCAATAGAACAAAAAGGCATCCTACAGAATGGGAGAATATATTCATAAATGACAGATCCAATAAAGGGTTGACACCCAAAATATATAAAGAGCTCACACACCTCAACAAATTAAAAGCAAATAATCCAATCAAAAAATGGTCAGAGGTGGTGAACAGAGAGTTCTACAAAGGGGAAATACAGATGGCCAACAGACACATGAAAAGATGATCCACATCATTAGTTATCAGAGAAATGCAAATTAAAACCACAATGAGATATCACCTCATACCAGTAAGGATCGCCACCATCCAAAAGGCAAACAACAAATGTTGGCAAGGATGTGGAGAAAGGGGAACACTCCTACACTGCTGGTGGTAATGTAAATTAGTTCAACCATTGTGGAAAGCAGTATGGAGGGTCCTCAAAAAACTAAAACTAGAAATACCATTTGACCCAGGAATTCCACTTCTAGGAATTTACCCTAAGAATGCAGCAGAACAGTTTGAAAAAGACAGATGCATCCCTTTGTTTGTTTCAGTACTATTCACAATAGCCAAGAAATGGAAGCAACCTAAGTCTCCATTAGTAGATGAATGTATAAAGAAGATGTGGCACATATACACAATGTAATATTCAGCCACAAGAAGGAAACAAATTCTACCATTTGCAACAACATGGATGGAGCTAGATGGTATTATGCTCCGTCAAATAAGCCAGGAGGAGAAAGACAAGTATCAAATGATTTCACTCATCTGTGGAGTATAACAACAAGGAAAAAACTGAAGGAGCAAAACAACAGAAGACTCATAGAACCCAAGAATGGACTAAAAGTTACCAAGGGGAAAGGGACTGGGGGGGATGGGTGGGAAGGGAGGGATAAAGGGGGAGAAATGTAAGGGGTCATTATGATTAACATGTATAATGTGGGGGGGGCAGAGGGAGGGCTGTACAACACAGAAGAAGAGTAGTGATTCTACAACAGCTTATTCTGCTGATGGACACTGACTGTAATGGGGTATGTGGGGGGGAGTTGGTGATGGGGGAATCTAGTAAACATAATGTTTCTCATGTAATTGTAGATTAATGATACTAAAACAAAAAAAATCACACCAGTCTCACATGCTTTTACACGTAAATTCCCTCTTTAAAATTCCTCTAATAATTCTTTAAAAAATAACATCTTTCACAGAATAGCTCTTTCCCTTACCTATAAGCTGCTTTAAAGCACAGTAAAGTAGAGAAATAACAGCATTTATAAACTTGGATAAATACTGAAAAATGTGACAGAAACAGTAGAAAAGAGAAAACTGTAATCCCAAGCCATTTATGATGTAAATATCCGAAATCAAATACTTTCAAATCCAATATAGCAGTATGCCAAACTGCTTCATAATCAAGCAGAGTTCTAAACATCTTGTTTGGGAGGTAGATATTATTTATTCTGAATAATTCTGCTGATTGTCACTAAAGTATACTATGCAATAGTAAACCTGAATAGCTGCAACAGAGATCGTACGTCCAGCAAAGACAAAAATATTTACTATTAGGCTCTTTACAGAGCATGCTGATGATTGTAAGGCCTTCTGCACCCTTGTAGAAGGTCTGTGTCGCTTCCTAACTGCAATGGAGAGTCACTGGAGAGATTGAGGCAGAAGAGTTTAAGACATAATCTACTTCGATTTTAAAAAGCTGGCTTTGAGATGGCAATATTGGTTACTTTTGGAGTAGGCTATTGACCAGAGGAGGGCATGATGGAGCCTTTTGGCGTGCTTAAAATGTTCTGTATCTTAATCTGGGTATATGTGTATGTGCGTGGGTGTCTTTGTGTGTATACCAAGCTCTATTTGTAAGACTTTCCTACTTTACTGTGTACACATTATACCTTAATAGGAGAGCTCTGAAAGCAAAAAAACACACCATAAACAAAAGAGAAAAGGGGCAGTCTGAGAGAAGAACTTGCAATACATAGACAACAACTTAATACCCATTAGCAAAGAAATCCTGGAAATTAATTACAAAAAGTCAAAATTATATAATTAAAAAGAGTATGATATGGGGAAATGGGAATGTTAATTAGTACAGCCTTTTCAGAAGGTGATTTGTCAACATCCATTAGATTAAAAATTCAATACTCTATAACCCAGCAATTTCACTTGCAGGAATCCATCCATTCAACAGAAATACTTGAACATAATGAACAAACATGTACATAACCTAATGATGTTCAGCACTGGATCTAAAACTGAAAAACCAATAACTGCTATAATAACAAATTACTCATTCACATGGGCATGATTTTATATAATCACTGCCTCCACACTGCAGAAGAATATATGTATGGATTTACATTAAAGATGCCTGGGATATTGGGAATAGTAAATCATGAAATACCATACGATTATTTTTTTCAAAGTTATACACCAAACTGCTGACAATTTGGAATTTTAAAGTTGAAGACATAGGGGGAGGTAAAAGGGGTCCTTCACTCCACTGCAACATTTTATTTAAAACTTTCAAACACACAGCAAACCTGAAAGAACACCAATACACCACTTCTAGATTTTGTCATTTTAATATACTTGGGTCTTACATTTTTAATACAATATATTTCTAAATGTGTACTCTGAATTTTTCAGCATATGGATATTAATTTTTGTAATAACAATACAGTTTCAATAATGAATAGATATTACTTTCATAATCAGAAAAATAAAATATTTTTACAAATTATTTCCCCCTTAAATCTTCTTCTACACACTGATTTTTCATTTATACAACCAATTCTAAAAATAAAATGATCAACACTTATAGTAGTATGGCCAGGCAGCCTTACTCCATGCTTGACACAAAAATCATCCCCTTATTTCATCCCTGAAATGATGATCCTGCTTTTAAAGCTTAAGTTATTTAAATTACCTTTGGCTACACATTTCTAAAACACCTTTTCCTCCTTATAAGTGGATATTACTTTAACTACACATTTTGACCCAGTCATCTTTTCACGTTAAAGTTCGTTGCTGTTACACATCATAGAAAGGTTATGATCTAGCATTATGACTATAATGGGGAAAAAAACTGCCTGAAAAGCAGTAAATGTAGAAAATTATCATATTTTCCCCTTGTACTTTCGCTTTCCTTTTTTGCATTTTATTTCCTCCGCATTCCATACTCATATGTGCCAGTTGTTACTATCATTCCCCTTCATCTCTAAGACATAAAACACATTTTCCAGCAATTGCTGATGACGAGCTGGCATTTTCAGGTTAACTTCCTACTTCTGATACAGAAGAATTGAACTTCTCAGATCACTACTATCCATGCTAAGAAATAAGAAACAAAAACATGAGAATTCCAAGCCTCCCAAAGAAATCACACATTCAAAAAGGCAGTATTCATATAAATGCTACACTCAAAGACACAATGGCATTTCATTAAACTATTAAAGACTAAATCAAGAAACATCCTTTTTTGAATAAAGGTTAAAACATGGGAAACCCACAAATATTTACAACTTTTATGCCTTATTCAAATCTACGCACTCTCCAACCAACACCGAAAGTACTATTTCCACAAATGGAATGGCAATGAAACTATGACTAATTCCACTGTAGTCAAAAACATAATGAACACAAGCGGAATACTAACTGCAAATCAGGATGTTTGCCAGATCAGATGTAAGCTGTTTCAGGCATAAAAGCCAGCCTCAGCCTGTGCAAGTTTCATTCAGCGAGCGCCTCTCTGTTATTCAGGAAAACTTGTCTCCTACCACTCGTGGCTTGTAATACTTCAACAATACCAAAGCGCCTCCTTTTCCTTTCCCATTAACGCCAAGCTCCTAAAAACTATTTTTTAACCCTCCGTTGTTGCCTCTAATTCCTTACCGTTACAATTGTGTTCCTCAGGTTGCTTGTTGGTTAGCCAGATATCTCCATACCTGTCTTCGTTATTCCACAGCGCCAGGTAATGACTCCTACCGCCCTTCAAGGCCTCTTTTGTATCTCCTCGTGCGCACTATTTCTAAAGAGAGTTTCTAAGGAAATGAAGTCCAAGGTCTTCCCACAGTGGACGCTATCTATGCACAGGATGCCCTGGCCTGTTCTTCTCTCGTTGTAAAGACACGAGACTCTGGAAATTCTCATTTCTACGCCAACATTCAGAATATTTTTGTATACGAGATCGTTTAGGCTGGGGACCAGGTAGCACTTCTCCTGGTACACCCCGTCGGAGATCGTCACATCAAAGCAGTAAAGAGGCGGTTTCGGTATCCCGTCGCGTGGCTCATCCTCTAACAGGTACCTTTGGACAGCCAGCACAGCGACAGGCACCACCTCCGAAGGGGTGATCCACTGGACAGGTGAGTCCGTTCTTTGCTCAAGAACATTTCGGATCCAGGACTTGGGCCCTTGGGCCACGGCCCTTCGGATCACCCCTCCCGGGACGCTAGCCCCACTTCTCTCACGGTTCGGCCGGTCTAGCCTAGCATGTGTGGGGCTGGCTTCAGGCTGGCCTAACTCACCAGACGGATCGTCAGGCCACTGACTACCCTCTTCACTCCCCAAAGCTAATTTTCCCAGTTCAAAGCGAGAGAGCAAGCAACCGCGCGCTTGGGCGACGATCTCTACCCGGCCTGGCCGACTGAAAAGGCTCCTCCCCCGAAGGGGGCTGCACGTCGTTTCGCGAGTGCGCGTCGGCTCTCTAGCCCCGCCCCTAGATCGGCGCGCTTCCCTCGCTCAGGCGCTGTTACTAGGCAGCACCGAGCGCGGTTACGTAGCGGGTCCTCGGTTCTGGTGCCCGCGGGATTGCCACGGGAGGGGTAGCAGGAACAGCATTGGTAGCCCTGGTTCCCAAAGCGTAACAAGAGGGAGGGGAAGGAGTGCTCGTGGCCCTTCTAGAAGGGAGGACGCCGAAAGGCAATGGAAAAGAGAAGGTGGACGTAAGCGGGGTGCAAGTAGTCGTAGCTCAGGGGTTTGAGGGTTTGAGCCTTGGACCACCAACAGAAAGTAAATCAGAGTTGGTATACTGAATATATATTGAATGTGTATATACCTTCACTGGTGTGCTCTGATATATACTGCACGTATGTATCACTGAATGTGATAATATGGGTTTCCTTTAGTCTGAACAAAACCAGATAATGTATGCACAGCCTAGCCCAGAAAGTCCTCCCTAAAAGTATTTTGCTGAGCGCACGGTTGGTGAATTAGTGAGTACTGCAATGAAAACATCAAATTGTAGAACTGGCTTGGTAAAGAGCTGCCTTTGGATTAGACTCCTTAAAATGTACTTACATTTTATACAATACCTGGCTTAAAATACAGCTAGGGTGTGCAATTTCAGAAACCACTCCTAAACTACAAAGTAGGTACATGGAACGAATGTAAAGTGAAAAAGCTGTAAGAATACTCGGATTTAATCATTAGATGTGCCAATATACACAAAATGTGGTAAGTTTCCTATGAATACTTTTCAAAGGTGGTTATAGACTTGTTTTGATTAATCTCCCTTTGCTACTTCCTCACTCTGCATTTACTATGAAGTACCTAGTATGAGGCAGGCACTGTTTTAGGTCATTGAGGAAAATAGTAGTCAGGCTCCTTTATCAAGCTTCTTCTCATTGCCTAGGATGAAGAACGTTGCCATTATTAATCCTTAATTCACTCATTCTGCACGTATTTCTTGAGTGCCTGCTCTGGGCCAGGCACAGTCTTGCTATGGAAAGCAAAAAACGTAGTAAGGGGAAAGGCAGCGGAGGGGGCAGGAGTTAATATTTTATATAGAGTATGATTAAAGAAGGGTTCATTAAGAGATTGAACAGCGCGGAGACCTACGGAGGTGAGGAAGTGTGTATGTAGGTTATCTTGGGAAAGGGCAGTTGTGTCAGAGGGCACAGCAAGAGCAGATTCCATGAGAGCAGAAGAATACTTGATATTTCCAAGGAAATGCAAAAGTCAGTTGGCTGGAGTGGCAGGGTGAGGGGGAGAGTGCCAGGAGATGAAGTCAGAAAGTAGCAGTGTTGTAGGCTTTTCTCTGTTTCAAGCAGGAGGGACATACTTAAGCTTGAGCCACATTTCCACCAATAAACAATACATTCTAGAATGATGTTTCTCTTATTGCTGTCACCTTGTTACATCACTCATTTACCATTTGTCACCTAATACTGTGGTAAACAAAATTTAAATACTGTGATTAAAATAAAACATCTTATGTATATAGTTTGTTTCTCTAACTCAGGGTTTCTCCACCTGACATTCTTGACATTTTGGGCCAGAAAATTATTTGTTGTGGGGATGTCTTGTTCACTGGGGGATGTTTAGCAGCATTCCTGGCCTCTACCCACTAGCTACCTGTAGCACTACCCTCCCCCACAAGTTGTGACAACTAAAAATATCTCCAGACATTGACAAATATTCCCTGAGGGGAGGGCAGCATCACCCCTTGCTGGAAACCAGTAATTCAACCAATTTAATTTAAGCCTTTTAAGAGCAGAAGCTGATTTATTCTTTAGAATTTCCCATAGTTCTTTCACTACTGTTATGCATAAATTGCACCCAGGATTTTAAATAAATAAAACATATAATTCCTACTTCCTCTCCACCTCAGGGAATATATGTATGTGTCCTCTGTATAAACAATACAATAAACAAAAATCCAAACTTAGAAAATGCAAAATAAGTAAGCTCCCTGAGTTTCGGTACTTTATGTTCACTGCTGAATCTCCAGTGCTAAAATAAGTATCTAGCAGATAGTAGGTGTTCAATAGTAATTGTTGAATGAAAAAGAAAATATTTTTACTGGATTTACTGCCAGAGTCATTAAATATCAACTACCTCTATTATTTATCCAAGAAGAACAGGTTTGAAATCTTCCATATCGGCTCCATCACCTCTCCCAAACTATATATTCAGTGGAATTGATACCTAATAATACTGTGTTATCATAGTCTGGGGCCTTCCAGCTAATTCATAGAAGATTAATATTGGCAATGGTGCTCAGCAGTTGGGTAATTACTGGAATTGGGAGGAAATAGCACTCATTTTTTTGTGTGTGTTTTTTTTTTTTACAATACTTCACACAATACAGATATACAGTGACTGAGGGCACATATTTGGTGTCTTTTTTATTGCTCTACCAACAATCTGCTGATAAGATATCTCCCCAGGATGTCTACTTGAGTAGTTATCACACCTACGTGTGAATGTCCCCTGATATAGCATTATAAGAACCTGCTTAAGATTAATTACACAACAGAGTAAGAGAAATATCTTTTTGACCCAATAATATGTTCTGATTTTTTTCTCCCCTCATATCCCCACAATTTGTTGTAGTGCCCCCCAGATCTTAAAATTGTAAAAGCAGGCAAGATAATTATTGTAGAAAACGGCTATGTTCTAAGATATTCAAAACACATAAATACATCATGAAATTTATTTTGTGGTCCACTAAATTTGGTGCAGATTACCAGCCATGTTGATTTTCCTCAACTTTAAAACTGGACTAATAAAAGAATCACAGTTGATGAAAAGTTAGTTATTATGAATAACGTGCTTAAAACAATAGCACATACCAAGTGTCTAGCACATAACAAGCGTTCAATAAGCGATAGCTACTGTTACTATTATTTTAAAAGGAGGCATAACATAAAAATCACAGAGTGCTGGAACATTAGATACCCACTAGTTCAGAGTTCTTCAAATTGTGGGTTGTGAAGCATTAATGAGGTCATGAAGTCAATTATTGGGTCACAGTCATCAATTAAAAATATGAAAAAGCACAGAAAATGTCAGTACATCATGCATAGTAAGAGTAAGAATTGCTTCGTAATACTTTTGTTTCAGATTTGTTGGCATGTGTATGTGTATACTGGATTGTGATTTAAAATGCTTTTCTTACTATAGACTGTGACCAGAAATTTTTAAAAATAATTGCTATAGTTCAACCCCCTCTTATTATAAAGAAAGAAACTGAGGCTGAGAAAAGGGGACTTACATGACCAAGATCGTATAGCCCTAAGTGATAGAGCATCAGGACTATTTGCCACATCTGATTACAAAGCCAATATCCTTTCCATAACATAAAGTTATTATGCTGATCATATCTCAAAATATACAAGAAGAATATGTGCACCCAAAATAAGCAGTCCCAAATATATGAAGCAAATGTTTGACACACAGGAAGGAGAAATAGACAGTAACAGAAAAATAAGAGGAGGATTCCATACCTAGCTTCCAGTTATGTATGAAACAACCAGACAGAAGTTCAACTTGGTAACAGATGACTTGAACAACATGACAGACCAATTGTATGTAACAGACATTACAGAGCACTCAGCTCAGTAACAGCAGAATACGCATGGAACGTTCCCCAAGGAAGCCCACAGCACAAGTCTTAACAAATTTAGGAAGATGAAGTCACACAAAATACCTTCTTCACCCACAATGGAATGAAACTAAAAAAGGAAAACAGGAAAACCCACAAATATGTGGAAATCAAACTACTCAATCTTAAAAATCCAATGGGTCAAAAAATGAATCACAAGGGATTTAGAAGATATCTGGAGAAAAATAATAAAAAAACACAATACACATACAGATACAGATGTTTAAATACAGAAACATTTATCACTATGTGTGTATACAAGGGTTTGATGACACACATACATTGCATTACTTTTTCATCTGTGAGGTCCTAGAAGAAATGATACCACAGTAGCAATGAGAACACCTAATGTCCAGATCTGGTTTGAACAATTCTCTAATAAAAACAATCAGAGCTCCTTGAAGAAATAGCTCATTCAGGAAATGGGAAAAGAGATACAATACCTGAGTCTGGACTGTCTTGCAGTTCTAGAAAATAAGGAAGTGCTAAAAAAGAATCCCTATATAGATTGGTATGTATCAAGGGGGTACAGGAGCCAACCAAACGCCCCCCTATCGTCAAAGCTGGAGCAATTTGAATAACAATAAATTAATTAGTAGTGAATTATAACCCAAAGTACAAAATTCATACCCATGTTCCATACTGATATAATAAATATTAAATAAATAAATGAATTGGGGAGAAGAGACCACTTTCTCTTGCATAAGAATTCTCAATAATTTATATAGATACTTTGCCCTAAAAGAAGGGGAACATAAATCCCTATACCTTAAAGTGTAGCTGAGTGTCATGAATTCTTTCCCTAAAGTACAGTATGCTAAAGGGGTTGGAGGAAAGAGCATGCTCAGGGGTAACAGCATGCTCAGGTTCTTTTTTTTAAATGAAGGTATTATTGATATATACTCTTATGAATGTTTCACATGAAAAAACAATGTGGTTACTACATTTACCCATATTATCAAGTCCCCACCTATACTCCAATGCAGTCATTCTCCATCAATGTAGTAAGATGCCACAGATTTACTATTTGCGTCTCTGTGCTACACTGTTTGCCCCGTGATCCAACACACCATTTGTACTAAACATAAGACCCATCAATCCCCATCTCGCTCTCTCCCCACCCGCCCTCCCACACCCCTCCCCTTTGGTAACTGCTAGTCCCTTCTTGGAGTCTGTGAGTCTGCCGCTGTTTTGCTCCTTCAGTTTTGCTTCGTTGGTATACTCCAGAAATTAGGGAAATCATTTGGCACTTGTCTTTCACCGCCTGGCTTATTTCACTGAGCCTAATGTCCTCCAGCTCTATCCATGTTGTTGCAAATGGTAGGCTTTGTTTCTTTCTTATGGCTAAATAGTATTCCATTGTGTATATGTTCCACCTCTTCTTTATCCATTCATCTACTGATGGACACTTAGGTTTCTTCCATATCTTGGCTATTGTAAAAAGAGCTGCAATAAACATAGGGGTGCATATGTCTTTTTGAATCTGAGAAGTTGTACTCTTTGGGTAAATTCCAAGGAGTGGGATTCCCAGGTCAAATGGTATTTCTATTTTTAGTTTTTTGAGGAACCTCCATACTGCTTTCCACAATGGTTGAACTAGCTTCCATTCCCACCAACAGTGTAGGAGGGTTCCCCTTTCTCTGCATCCTCACCAGCATTTGTTGTTCTTAGTCTTTTCGATGCTGGCCATCCTTACTGGTGTGAGTTGATATCTCATTGTGGTTTTAATTTGCATTTCCCTGATGATTAGTAATGTGGAGCATCTCTTCATGTGTCTGTTGGCCATCTGAATTTTTCTTGGAGAACTGTGTCTTCATATCCTCTGCCCATTTGTTAATCGGGTTATTTACTTTTTGGGTGTTGAGGTGTGTAAATTCTTTATATATTTTGGATGTTAACCCCTTGTCAGATATATCATTTACAAATGTATTCTCCCATGCTGTAGGATCCCTTTTTGTTCTGTTGATGGTGTCCTTTGCTGTACAGAAACTTTTTGGTTTGATGTAGTCCCACGTGTTCATTTTTGCTTTTGTTTCCCTTGCTCGAGGAGATGTGTTCAGGAAGAAGTTACTCATGCTTATATTCAGGAGATTTTTGCCTATGTTAACTTCTAAAAGTTTTATGGTTTCATGACTTAAATTCAGGTCTTTGATCCATTTCAAGTTTACTTTTGTGTATGGGGTTAAACAATAATCTGGTTTCATTCTCTTGCATGTTGCTGTCCAGTTTTGTCAACACCAGCTGTTGAAGAGGCTATCATTTCCCCATTGTATGTCCATGGCTCCTTTATCATATATTAATTGACCTTATGTGCTTGACTTTATATGAGGGCTCTCTAGTCTTTTCCATTGGTCTATGGGTCTGTTCTTGTGCCATTACCAAATTGTCTTGATTACTATGACTTTGTAGTAGAGCTTGAAGTTTGGGAGCATAATCCCCCTAGCTTTATTCTTCCTTCTAAGGATTGCTTAGGCTATTTGGGGTCTTTTTTTGTTCCAGATGAATTTTAGAATGATTTTCTCTAGTTCTTTGAAGAATGCTGCTGGTATTTTGATAGGAATTGCATTGACTCTGTAGATTGCTTTAGGCAGGATGGCCATTTTGACAATATTAATACTTCCTATCCATGAACACGAGGTGTGTTTCCATTTATTGGTATCTTTTTTAATTTTTCTCATGAGTTTCTTGTAGTTTTCAAGAGTATAGGTCTTTCACTTCCTTGGTTATGTTTATTCCTAGGTATTTTATTCTTTTTGATGCAACTGTGAATGGAATCGTTTTCCTGAGTTCTCTTTCTGCTAGTTCATTGTTAGTGCATAGGAATGCCACAGATTTCTGTGTATTAATTTTGTATCTGGCAAATTTGCTGAATTCAGATATTAGATCTTGTAATTTTGGAGTGGATTCTTTAGGGTTTTTTATGTATAATATCATGTCATCTGCAAACAGGGATAGTTCGACTTCTTCCTTACCAATCTGGATGCTTTTATTTCTTTATGTTGTCTGATTGCAGTGGCTGGGACTTCCAGTACTAAGTTGACTAGAAGTGGAGAGAGTGGGCATCCCTGTCTTGCTCCTGATCTTAAAGGAAAAGCTTTCAGCTTCTCACTGTTAAGTATAATGTTGGCTGTGGGTTTGTCATATATGGCCTTTATTATGTTGAGGTACTTGCCCTCTATACCCATTTTGTTGATAGTTTTTATCATGAATGGCTGTTGAATTTTGTTGAATGCTTTTTCAGCATCTATGAAGATGATCATGTGCTTTTTGTCCTTCTTGTTGTTGATGTGGTGGATAATGTTGATGGATTTTCAAATGTTGTACCATCCTTGCATCCCTGGAATAAATCCTACTTGATCATGATGGATGATCTTGTTGATGTAATTTTTAATTCAGTTTGCTAATAGTTTATTGAGCATTTTTGCATCTATGTTCATCAGGGATATTGGTCTGTAATTTTCTTTTTTTGTGTGTCTTTGCCTGGTTTTGGCATTAGAGTGATGCTGGCTTTGTAGAATGAGTTTGTAAGTATTCCCTCTTCTTCTACTCTTTCGAAAACTTTAAGGACCATGGGTATTAGGTCTTCACTAAATGTTTGATAAAATTCAGTGGTGAAGCCATCTCATCCAGGGGGTTTGTACTTAGGTAGGCTTTTGATTACCAGTTCAGTTTCTTTGCTGGTAATTGGTCTCTAAAGATTTTCTATTTCTTCCTGTGTCAGCCTTGGAAAGTTGTATTTTTCTAGAAAGTTGTCCATTTCTTCTAGGTCATCCAGTTTGTTAACATATGATTTTTCATTGTATTCTCTAATATTTCTTTGTATTTCCATGGTGTCTGTTGTGATTTTTCCTTTTTCACTTCTCTTTCTGTGTATACTCTCATTTTTCTTGATAAAGTCTAGCTAGGGGTTTGTCTATTTTGTATATTTTCTCAGAGAACCCGCTCCTGCTTTCATTGATTCTTTCTACTGCT
The DNA here is from genome assembly GCF_030020395.1 of Manis pentadactyla. NCBI lineage: Eukaryota > Metazoa > Chordata > Mammalia > Pholidota > Manidae > Manis > Manis pentadactyla. Next base: position 102,188,549 of record NC_080038.1, on the reverse strand, counting down.
TTATTCTTCTCAATTTTATTTATTTATGCTCTAATCTTTATTATGTCCCTCCTTCTACTGACTTTAGGCCTCATTTGTTCTTCTTTTTCTAGTTTCATCAATTGTAAGTTTAGACTGCTTGTATGGGATTTTTCTTCTTTCCTGAGGTAGGCCTCTATTGCAATATACTTTCCTCTTAGCACAGTCTTTGCTGTGTCCCACAGATTTTGTGGTATTGAATTATTGTTGTCATTTGTCTCCATATATTCTTGATCTCTGTTTTTATTTGGTCATTGATCCACTGATTATTTAGAAGCATGTTATTAAGCTTCCATGTGTTTGTGGGCTTTTTCATTTTCTTTGTGTAGTTTATTTCTAGTTTTATACCTTTGTGATCTGGGAAGTTGGTTGATACCATTTCAGTCTTCTTGAAAGAATTTAACTGCAGGTAAACTTCATAGATTAAGCTTAGCCTTGAAAACACCATGGGCTTTTGTGGATATAAAAGGAAGGTTCAGGTAACTGTGGTATTGCTCATTCTTCTTCACAAGCCACACAGGGGACCTTGGGAACCACCTGTAAAGATTGTTGGTGTCCTTCGATAAGTCATATTGAGACTTGGGACGGGGGGTGGGGGGGCAGACCTTCTTTCTGAAGAGGAGAATATGGGAGCCAGTTTGCTAAAAATGAGTCACTCTGTACTTTAAAAGGTGACACTTGATTTGTGTATATCCAGAAGCTGATCAGTTGGTCAATAATATTCATTGATCATTCATGGCCTACAAAGAACTAAAGCCAAAGTGGAAAGAGGAAAACCACAAGTGCAGGTCTCTTAACACAGTTAAGATTTTATTGATGAAACAGGAAAAGCAACCATGGAAAATACACAAAAATGTCTTAAAACAGTATTTAAATAAAGTGTACGGGACTAAAGAATAGTGAGTGGGTGCAAGGATAGATCTTGTCCAATTTATCTTTTCTTTGAAGTGGAATGTAACGTGATGTGTCTGAATTGTTGGCACCTTGAGGGAAATGGTGAAGGTATTTCACCTGTACACGGTGTCCTTCTGTCTACTAGTGGTGGGGGGCTGGAATTCTCCTTTGAGTGGGCCTGGCTTCTGGAATGGTGCTCTCTGTGCTTTGCTGCAATGCCAGGGCCACTCTGTTTTCTGTCCTTTATCACTAGGTCTGAAGATGTGCTGCTGAGTGTGAGTGAACAAGTGTCTCAGGAAATCCATCAAGGCCTCAGAGACAAGGGCTTCACTGCCCTGAGTAGTGAAAATGCAGCATCTCTTACAGGCCAACTCCAGAACATCGTTAAGAAGGATAACTGCATTCGTAGCATCATCGGTAAGAGTACCCCTCAGGTTGTGGTGGCAAGGGTTGGCAAGAATGGGGAGGATGAGCTGGTGGACTCAGCCCTGCAAGTCAGTTCCCAAACCACATAGAAATGGAAAAGCATGATCACTGGGAAATTCTTTTGGCCTTAGTTTCCTCATCTATAATATGCAGGGTTGCAGTTTACCTCTTGCAGTTTGAAGTGAATGCATAATTCTGAGGTGTATCTGCAGCTAGGATATGTGACTTTGAGATGTGTGAGATACTGTCCCACCAACCCTACTAATTCATCCCTGGTCATTGTCTGACTGCAGCCCAAGGCTTATGGTAGGAAACCCTTTGTGTATCTCATGCTTTAAGCTACCAAGCAGGCTCTACTTCCCTCCTAGGAACTGATGCTGACTTAGGCTGCAGGACATATTCCATGCTGGAATGGAAGCACTGAACTTGACCAGCTAGCTTCTAACTTTCCTATCTTTACATAGTCTGCTTTGGGTGTGTGGGCCTGAATTTGGTGCATTGGCAGCAACGTGTGGACCTTAGGATCTCACTTACAATATCTGGGAGCCTCCTAGTAGGTCAGATGCATGCCAGGAGCTCACTTACAGCCACGTAGTCTCATTAACAGCGAGAAATTGATGAGCTTAACATATTTTGGTCATGCACTCTGTTTGGGAGCTTGGTGGCATTCCCTCCCCTAGAATATACCAAACAGATCTCACTTAATTGGTTTACCCAAATGAGTACTTAGGTCAGTGAAATACCTCAGGTAACTTAAACGTTGGGGAGCAGAGAGTACAAAGGCATTGTGCATTTCTTCTCAAACCTCTTTGATCTCCTTTCCATAGTTTTCACTAGCTCACAGGTCAGCAGGCCCATGTGCTTCTCCAGCACTATTTGGTTCGTGGCAGACAGGAATCTTGGCTAGACTTCCCTGGAGGCATTACTGTCACTGAAGGGGAGCTGGCAAAACTGGGCTGGAAGTTTCCCAATCTGATGCATCCCACTCAGCAGGTGTTTAGCCCCTGCTATGCTGAAATCCTAAAAAAATAACATCCTGTCAGCTCAGGCACAGGGAACACAAGTGGAGTCGATCTGATAGTGCTGACCCCTGGCCTTGACAACAGGGATCCAGAAGAGAGGGCTCAACATGTTGTTGGGATGCGGTCACCTGTGGCTGGCAGAGCAGACAGTCTTCCTCACTACATCCAGGACGCAGGACCGCGGGGCCCAGGCATGTAAACACTGAGTGGCCCAACCCCCTTCATCAGTAAACTTCTGGGCTGCAGGAAAACCTTGGTTCCTTCTGTGTTGCAACTGGACCCTGGTCGTGTGCCCTTATCCCCTAACTAGCTGAGAAGAAGCCAGTAGGCGCACAGTTTTCCTTTCAGTGACTGATCTTTCTTCAATATGCTGGCTTGAGCAGGCACCAGGGTATCATCAGCTACTAGCATTATTTTCTCTAGTGAGAAATTGTTGTCTTGAGCACCAGGAGACCTCTGTGAAATTGTCCAGAGTGAGTATAAGGGCTTCTGGAAGTCAGAAATTCACTGTGCTACAGATCAAGAGAGGACATAGAACCCCATTTCTAGTACCAGATTTCCCTACTGTTTTCAAGGATGGAGCAGTAGTAAGAGCCCCCACCTCCCTGTGTGACATGAAGCAGTATTAAAACTAGGGTTTGGATTAAAGTTAACACTATCTGCTTGCAAGCACTCAGTTGGGGACAGGTCCCAGCCTCTGTCTCCCAAGGGATCCTCAGGGTCAGAGTTGGAGTCTCTGATAGCGACAGCGGAGCCAAGCAGTTAGGTCAGTGACTTATCTGTGTCACGTCCATCCCTGGTCCCATTCTGTAGCTGAAGGAATCTCCTGTTTCCACACCTCCAGAACACACCCTTCTCTTTGACGGAGTGATGTGGGTATTCAGGGCTGGGAGCGGCCACCACGCCTCTTCCCACTTGCGGTCTGGGAACAGTGTTAACTGCTGGGTTACGATCGTCAGCTCGGTTGGCATCACAGATGATGGGCGGTCTAGCTTTGCAGGTACCTGGGCTTGTTTTCTGAGGCTGTAGAGATTCATCCTCTCATTCTCAGGCCAGTTGAAGCAGGCCAACAGCAATCTACGAAGTTACGGGGAAAAGTCAGTTTAGATTTGGACTTGGTTGGACTGGACAAGAGAAAATAGAAACTCACTTATGGGATATTGTAACTGGGTGGGAAAATGTCTTTACTATTTCAGAATGGAAAGAGCTGTGTATCCTACTAGTCCCACCCCCACCCCCACACCCACGCCCAAGGAAATAACAGGTGGAATTTTAGTTCTGTGAACCCCAGGGTGATTTCTCTGGAGGGTGGATCCCAGATGGGTGATACAGCCGGGTGAACAGAGTGAACCTTTTACTTTGGTTGGATGTAGAGAAGCTGGGAAAGAGACCATTCGGGGTTTCTAATTTTGTGACTTAAGACTCAGGAAAGAAACCAAGGGTGGTTACTATGGTGTATTTAATAAACAGGCAGTAAACTGTTTCTAATTGGATTTTCTGAATCTCATTTGCCATGAGGAAAGTTTAAAACAGAAATCTTAGCTTTGGAAGCCTGATTATCTTAATAGAAAGGTGTGCTCTTAAGGGATCCCTGTGGAGGTGACTGAGTAGTTGGCAGCTACAGACGTTGGACTGGAATGCAACTTTGCTTGTTATTTTATAATTAAAATTTGGCATGACTGATTTCTTAGGGATTCTGAGTTGGTTCTGTATCCTCACATGGAGGAGGTAGGAATCCTCATCGAAAACAAAGACAGTCCACCGGATCCTGCTCATCACGGAGGGACCTACATATGTATGTGGCACGTGCACGTGGCTAAAAAAGACATGCGGAGAAAAGTCAATTGCTCTCCCACTCCGTTTCTCATTTTCCCTATCCACAGGAAACCACTGTTACCATATTTTCATGTATCCTTCCAGTGATGGTCTACACAAGTGTGAGTGCATATTATGATAACAGATAATGTTTATGAGCACATATTTGCCCGGCACTGTTTTAAGCTCTCTACATAAATGATTTCATTTATTCCTCCACAGTTTATCTCCAGTCTGTCCCTCCATTTCTAGTGCAGTGTGTCTCAAGAAGCTGCAATTGAGAGTCAGAACTTGCTGTCTTCTCTGGCTGAGTAAGGTAAAATCTTTCAGTTTTTCTGGGCTTTTTCTTCATCTGTAAAATTGTGTATTGGATTGTATTGATGATCTTATTGTTTAATCCCATACAGTCATTCTACAATAAAATGAAATATTCCCAGATGGCCATGAAACAGAAAAAAAGTAGGCAGCCTGAGTTGAAGAACAGCTGGAAGAAGTAGTTTTGAGGGTGGTTTGAAAACCACTGGCCTAGATGATGTCTAAAGGTTCCTGTATTATTTTCTTATGTCTGCTCTGACAAATTCCCATGAACTTGGTGGCTTAAGACATGCATCACTCTCTCGTAGTCCCAGAGTTCAAGTCTAAAACCAGCTTTACTGGGTCAAAACCAAGGTATCAGCAGGGACACCCTCCCTCTGGTAGCTCTAGGGGAGAATTTGTGGACTTGCGTTTTCTACTTGTAGAGCTACATTCTCGTCTTCCCTGCCTTGTGACCCATTCCCCCATCATCCAAACTGGTAGCATAGAATCTTGCTTCAGTCATCACTTCCTTCAGCCCCCTTCCTCTGTGTCAAATCTCCCTCTCTTCTTTTTAATAAGGATACACTGTGTTACTATAAGGGCCCCTCAGGACAATCTCTGTCCATCTCAAGATCCTGAGCCTCATCACATATGCAAAGTCCCTTTTGCCACATGAGATAACATTCACAGGTTCCAGGGCTTAAGACACGGGTATCCTTGGGGGCCATTATTTAGCTTACTACTACAGTCTGCCTTCTGGACCCCACAGGTTCATATCCATCCTATGTGCAAAACACATTCACCTCCTCCCAAAGTCTCCCAAAGTCTCCACACACTACATATCAAGTCCAAAACTTTGTTTGTAAATCATTTAATCAGACATGTGAGAAATTGGGTATTGTCCTCCCTGAGACAGAACTTCTCTCCATCAATGGGCATGGGTGCTAGTAAGAAATGGACTTCCAAATTACAGCGCTGGGTAGCCATAGGAAAATACTTGCAGACATTCCCTCTTCAAGTGAGGGAAAACAAAGAAAAGAGTTATCAGCTCCAAGCAATCCTGAGATCCAACCGGGCCAACTCCATGAGGCTTCAAAGCCTGGGAATAATCTTCTGTGGCTGGAAGCTCTGCCCTCTGTGCCTGAGGCTCCACCTATTATATCCAACGCTCTGTCCTCAGAGCCATCCTTCCATTTTTCTTGAAGGATAGTACGTGTTTGCAGGTGAGTGCTTTTATCAGCCTGTTCCCTGCCTGTAGAATTTTGAGAGTCCAAGAGGTTTCCTTCTTTCAGTCCTCTCTCTGACCCATTCAGTTCGAGACAGCGTTTCTGCTGACACAACATTCTCAAAACCCTTCTGGGTTTAGTGTGTGTGTGTGTGTGTGTGTGTGTGTGTGTGTGTGTAGGAATCACTCCACTTTACCAGGAGATCTTTCACAGATCTTCCCAGATAATCTTATCTCTTTTCTCAATTCTATGGAAATGGTGGAGGTAATAAAAAAGTATTTGAAGAAATAATGACTGAAAACTTCCCAAAGGCATTCAGATTGTGAAAAAAAAAAACTAAAAACTGTCTGTATTTGCAAATGCCATGACAGTCTACATAAAATATTCCAAGCAGCATGCAAAACAAAACTCCTATATCTAATGCATGGGTTTAGCAAGTTGGTGGGCTATAAGATCAATGCACAAAAATCAGTCACACTTGTATACAGCAACAAAACTGTGAACATGGTGACAAAAAATATAATATCATTTACAAATGTCCTAAAGAAAAGATATTCTTATGAATAAATCTAATAAAACCTGTACAAGGTCTGTATGATCCACATCTCAAAATGCTGAGGAAGGAAATCAGAGTCCTAAATAAATGCAGAGACATACCACATTCACAGATTGGAAGAGTTAACACAGTAAAGATGTCAATTTTCCCCAAATTGTTCTACAAGTTTAGTGCAATTCCTACCAAAACCTCACCAGGCTTTTTGGACATGTAGAGAAGCTTATTCTAAAATGTACGTGGGATGACACAAACCCCACAGTAGCTAAAACATGCTTGATAAGGAATAATAAAGTAGATGGAATCACTTTGTGTAATGTTATTCTTACTATACAGTTACGGCAAGCAAGATAATGTGACATCAGAAGAAGTATGGACAGATGTGTGAATGGAACAGAATACAGACCCAAGAAATAGAACCACACTATGTTCAAGTGATTTTTGAAAAAGGTGCAGAAGGAATTTAATGGAGAAAGGGTCGACTTTTCTGCAAGCGTGCTGGTGTCGTAATGGGACATCCACAGACAAAAAAGAAAAAACAAAATGATCTTTGACCTAAACTGCACCTTACATGAACAACTAACTCAACATGAGTCACAGATTTAAATGCAAAACTATAATAATTTAAGAAAATATCACAGGAGAAAAACATTTGGATCCAGAGCTAAGCAGAGTTCTTAGAGGTGGCAACAAAAGCACAATCCATTAAAAAATTAATAAATGGGACCTCATCTAAATTGGAAACTTTTCTCTTTGAAAAGCTGTGGAATTGATGTAAATGTTAGCTACAGAAAAATTCGGAAAGCACATATCCTTCAAAACACTAGCACCTAGAAAATAAAATCAATTCTCATGTCAACTCTCAACAGTGAAAGAAAGCACGTAGAAAATGGGCGAAAGACATGAGCAAAACTTTGGCAAAGAGGGTAGACAGATGGCAAATAAGAATATCAAAATATCATCCACATCATTAGGCATCAGAAAGGGAGATATCACTATACACCTATTAAAATAGCTAATAAATTTTTTAAAAGGGGATAACATCAAATACTGGCAAGAATGTGTGGGGAAACTGGATCACTCATGCATTAATGGCTGGAATGTCAAATGGTTCAGGCACTTTTTAAAAAGGTTCGGCAATTTCTCTGAAAGTTAAACATGAACTTAACATGTATGGTAGAACTCTCACTGTGGGATTTAAACTAAAGGCTTAATTTCACAGAGAAAATGTACAGCTTTTCACAGCACCATTATTTGTAATACTCACCAAACGGAAAACTCCAAGTGTCCCCGAATGGGTGAATGGTTAAAGAAAGGGTGGTATATTCACATCATGGAATTCTACTCAACAATAAAAAGTTACACATTCTTGACAAATCCAAAAACTCTGGCGGATATTCAGGGAATTGTGTTGTGTGAACAAGAGCCAATCCCCAAAGTTACTAACATGATTCCAGTTCCATAGTTTTGAAATGGCAAAATTTTATAAATGGAGGCAGTTTAGGAGTTTCCATAGGTTAGGTATTGGGAAGAATTCTAGAAGGGAGATAGGTGTGGTTATAGAACAGAACAGTATAAATGAAGAAATAGAAACACAAAATGGTAAAATAAGAGAGATCAATGTGCTGATAGAATTCTTTGGCATCTTGTCTATTGTGATGGATACATGGACCCACATGTGATAAAACTACACAAAACTAAGTACACACACACAGATATACACTGGAATAAAGCAAAATCTAAATAAGATCAGTGGATACTATCAGAGTCACTATCCTGGCTCTAATATCATTTTGCAATATGTCATCATTGGGGAAACTGGACAAAGCGTGCATAGGGCCTCTATGTGTTATTTCTTACAACTGTATGTGAATGTACAATTACCTCCAAACACAAAGTTAAAATATCTTTATTTTTTTTTTACAAAAGAAAAATGTTCATCCCCATCCTGAATCTATGCTGCATTCCTCCAAGGGAAGAAACACCTAGTGCATCTTTTATTGACATGGCACAGATTCCTGAGGCATAGTCTTGAGGCAGCAAAAGGGGTTGCTTCTATCTAACTTTCTTAACATCCACCTACGAATGTTAGGATTCAGAAGGAAGATAGAACAGAGAGTCATTTGTGCAATTACTGAAATTGAAAAATGAAATCAGACTTTCAATAATGAAAGGTAATTCTGATCACATTTGAATTTGTTTTTCAGCGAGGACTAGCTTTCCAGTTAAGGAACATGCTGACGTTTCCCATTAACTGAGTGAAGTAAGACTGTGGCGCCAAGATTTAGAAAAAGGATACTCAAAGCACATACAAAATGTACAATATACCAGGGACTGAATGAATCCTTTGCCAATGAAACATGTGAGAGGGCTGTTTCCAAAATTCTGTTAGGATATATAAGAGGGTGGGGGAAGAAAACCTTACCTTAAGATTCTGCTTTGGAAAACTCTCTGCTGTTGTGATCTGCACCTAGCAATACTCTGCCTAAAGCAAGCTAAGTGCTTTATCATCCCAGCCTGCCCGTTTCCCCTCAGGACAAGTGGGACTCCAATCTGGCCCCTTGGCTGTTTCCTGTTGAGGAGTCTCTGGGGCAGTACTAGACGTTAGGCTGGGCTCATGTCCTGTCCTTGGAGGGAGGGAGAACAGGGTTTCGAGTGATCCCTGCCTCGGGTTGTTTAGGACCTTTTCTGGACCCCTTAAGCACTTTAGCTGTCCATCACTGATTGTGAAGAGTCAAAGATTTATACTGTCCTTACACCACATATGGTAAGTAGTATTGACGGGGCTTGAAACCCAATAGCCTGATGAGGTCACCTCAACTACCAGTGGCATCTTGAAGATGGATAATGGAGTCTATGAAGGGTCAGTGTACCTGGCCGAGATCACCTATCTTCCACATTGTAAATAAAGCTCTATCACCAGGGAGCTAATCTTACGGATTTTGCCATCAACTGGTTGCTCATTTTCAAACTAACGCCCCTTGTTGCATAGCCGATATATTTGGACATTGGATCTCTGTGTTTGAGACCTGGCCGGTTAGAAACCGTGGCCAGGCGGTGCCCAGGCCACATGCAGCAACAGCGTGCTTCACTTCCTTTCTTTCTTTTTTTTTTTAATTGCCTCTGATCTTCAAGGAACTTGTCCTGAGGTGGATGCTCCGTTCTTCACCATGGCGATCCAAAATGGCGGGCCGCGCGGACACGTGACCTTTCACCCCTGTGCGCTCGGTGGAACGGAGTCCCTGGAGGTGGGTAACGAGTCTGGCCCCGCCTCCCAGCGCAGAGTTTTTTGACTAGGAGGGGGTCACCTGACCTAAGATCCACCAATAGCCATTCTCTTCCGACCTGTTTAACTTCGAGAAGAAACCGTTGAGACTGCGCTCACCGCCGAGACCGGTGTTCTTTTGCGGCAGCCTCCTGAGAGGAAGCAAGTGGCTCCCGCTGCTGAGGTCTTGGATGGTTCCCAGGTTTTCTCCAACTCTCCTAGCAAGTAGGTATGTTACACCATTCTTCTCTTGATAAATCACACCTCTATCAGCCTAAATTACCCACGGTCGAGGTTTGGAGATTAATAAGAAAGGAAATCCAGTCAGATTGGAACCACTTTCCTCTCTGCTCTCTCTGCATCCCCCTATTCGTACATGTGGTTTGCTTCTATTGTATCGCTAATAAATTCACACTCTCTCCTCAGAATCTAACAGCCTTTATCTTCTTAAAACGAACTATATTTCTCCTTTGCATCTTAGTTTTGTTTAGATTACTGTTGCTGTCCCAGACCTTAAATTAAAATGCTTTTCTCCGGTGGAGCTCAAGTAAGTATTCAGGTACATCCTGGGCATGAATGCAGCTTCATTCCTTAAAATGGGCTCACAAAGCAGTTTGAATTCATTTTTTAATGGGTGAGGTGCTGTGAGCATTTATCCTACTGTCTTCCTTGCTGTGATTCAGCAGGCCAATTATTATTAAACCATGTGATTTATAGACTAACCATGTCTTTAACCACTGACATTGTATTTTTTAATTCCTTATTTTGAATAATTTTAGATGCATGTTAAGGTCACAGAAAATGGCACAGAGTGTCTTTACCCAGATTTCCCTAATGTTAACAGTTTACAACACCAAGGAAGGATGAGCAAAACCAGGAAATTAACATTGATGTAATACTATTAACAAATGACATACTTTATTTTAATGTCATCAGTTGTCCCACTAATGTCCTTTTCCTATTCCAGGATCCCATTCAGGATACCACCAGGGCATTTGGCCATCATTTCTCCTTAGTCTCCTGCAGGCTGACGATTCCTCAATCTTTCTGGGTCTTTCACATCCCTGATCCTTTTGAAGATCCTATACTGGTCAGGTATTTTATAGAATGTCTGCCAATTTGGGTTTGCCTGATATTTTCTTAAGATTCAGCTTAAGTTACTCATTTGGGCAGGAATTACTGTTTACCTCCATTAGTGATGGGGGACTTTTCATCCTAGTGTTATCAGGGTGGCCGAACACATGACACCCAACACTGAGCAGGTGAGATCCATAGCAATTTATTAATAACATTTACTCAGCCCCTGGGCGAGGAGGACGCTACATGCCAGGTAGTGCCTCGCAGGTGTCATGCTCTGGAAGAGAGTGAAAACCAAGGGCTGTTGGGGGCAGTCTTTGTAGTAATGAGAGGATGAAGTGATTCTTGGTTCCGGTGGGCGGATGCGATCGGCTTGTTTGAATGATTGTGTGGGCTGGTTGGGAATGGAAACTGACTACTCAGGTGTAAGCAGGCACTGTGCCTAGTTCCCATGATAAGAAGGTTCTTTGGCCAGGGAACCTTCTTTGAGGGAAAACAATACGGGATGAAGTGATTCTTGGTTCCGGTGGGCGGATGCGATCGGCTTGTTTGAATGATTGTGTGGGCTGGTTGGGAATGGAAACTGACTACTCAGGGGTAAGCAGGCACTGTGCCTAGTTCCCATGATAAGAAGGTTCTTTGGCCAGGGAACCATCTTTGTGGGAAAACAATATGGAGGGAACTTGTGGTTAGGCCATTCGAGGTCCTCTGGGTTTTCCCCAGATGTCAAGGTGTGTATATATCATTGGGCCTTAATAATTTTAGGGCTTATACCATGAAACTGAAAAAGTGGTTTTGCTCCCTTTGTACGCGCATCATGTCAGAGCACACGGTGTCTGTATGTTGTACTTGCTACTGCTGGTGTTCATCTTGATCACTTGATTGAGGTGGTGGCAATTATGTTGCTCCAGGTAATGCTGCTGTTTTCCCATTGTTAATGACAAATACTTTATCAACTTGTGTAGGAAACACTTTGAGGCTATGAAAATACCTGTTTCTTCTCAGACGTTTACTCACTGCTTTTAGAATCCATCTGGGGATAACGCCTACAACAGTTATGACCTAATGCTGACTTCCTATTGTCCTCCTTCCATTCACATTTACTTATTGGAATTCTGAAGAGCCATCCTTTCTCCCCCATTTATTTATACATTTCGAGTTTTTTTTTCAAAATTTATCTCAAATTACTGATTCAGATAACTTATTCAAATTATTTTTATCATTCTGGACTCACAGACAACCATGATACATTATCAGTTATAGTCAAATTAGATCATGGTTAATTTTGTTCCTTGAATTGTTCCAGCTCCGGTCACTGGGAGCCCCTTTCGGTTTCTTAGCTTAGCTGTTCTCTTCCTCACCTCTCAGTGTGGTAAAGATAGTCATTTACAATATGGTTAGATTCATTTGTTGCTCTTTGTATTTGAGTTTGGGACCTGCCCCCACCCTGATTGATTCAAATTGTTCATTTAATTGTTGGGTATGGGAATCATTACCACAATTCAGAGTCAAAAATGTCTTCTACCCGAAGGGTCACTTTTGTGTTTTAATATTCATTTGTGTGATTGCAAGTTTGAATCATCATGTGTTTGAGGACTGTGACATATATTTTGTGAATCATCTGTTCATATCATTTTCTCATTTTTGACAGAACTTTTAGCCCTTTGTCCTTCAATATTTAAAAGTTCTCTATACATTTGGGACATAACCCATTTGTCCATGGTGTATGCTGCAAGTACTCTGTCCCAGTTTCTCAGTTTCCTTTTGATTTATTTAGGATGTGTTTGTCAAATATTTTTTAAAATTTTGTACAGTCAAATTAATCGTTCTTGTCTTTCACGGCCTCCTAATTTGAGTCATAGTTAGAAAGCCTTTCCCTACACTGAGGTTAAAGAAAAGTTCTGCCATATTTTCTTCAAGAACTTGTGATTTCATTTGTTTATGTTTAAATCCCTAACATCATTTCAGTTTGTTTTCTGGAGGGTGTGTGATATGAATCTACTTTCTCTAAGTATTTTTTTTATTTCTCTAAGTATTTTTATTTTCTCTAGTATTTATTTCTCTAAGTATTTTTAATTTCTCTAAATTATTTTTCTCTAAATGTCTCAGTTGATCCAGCACCATTTATTAAATGTTCATCTTTGCTTTGCCCCAGTCATGTTACATGCACCGCCACCCCTTTTTTTTAATACTAGAATTTCTGTATGTACTTGGGTTCATCTCTGTGTTTTCTCTTCTATTCCATTGGGCTATGTATCTGTCCAGGTACCAGTGCTATGATGTTGTAATTACAGAGGCTTTACACCATGCTTGAATGTCTGGTATCATTCCTCCCCCTCTCGTAGGTTTTCTTTTTCATTTATATCCTAGGTATTCCTGCATTATTTAAACTATGAACTTTATTATCGACTTGCCTTACTCCATAACAGTGTTTGCTGCTATTTTTGAGATTTTATTCAATCTATAAATTAACTTAGGGAGAATTGACATATTTTTAATGTTGTACTATTCTGCCCATGGAGCGTGACTGTCTTTTCATTTACTCACTGTCACAAAGGAAAACATTTTCCTTGTATAGATGCAATGACAATTCCTTGTCATTTGGAAAAACCTTTCCTTGTATCGATGTTCTTGCTAAGTTTATACCTGTACATTTAATCTTATGTGTTGCTGTCATATATGGGATCTTCTCTCCCAATATGTTCTCCCCACTGGGTTTTTGTGTGGTTATATACAAAGACTATTGATTCCTTTATGTTAGCTTTATATGCTGCTCCCGTACTGATTTTGATTATTGTTTCAGTTAATGTGTCATTGTTCTGTTGGATGTGCAGGTATACTGTAATATCATTGGCACACAGAGATGGCTTTACCTCTTATTCTCCATTCTTATAAATCTGATAGCTTTCTCTTGTCAACTGACGAATACTTATAGTACAAGACTGAGTAGGAATAAAGGAGTGGGCATCCGTTCCTTGCCTCTAGTGGTCACCCATTTAATAAAATACTGTCATTAGGAATTAATTATGTATCTTCTTTCGTGTTTAGAAAACATCCCCTGCTGCCTATTTTCTAGACGTTTTTCCTTTCTTAACATGTATCAGTGTTGAACTTTCCCAAAGGCTTGTTCAGCATCTATGGTTGTCCTTAACTATGTTACTACCATGAGTGATATAAATGGAATTCCTAATATAGAGCCAACTTTGTATTAATGGAATCAATCCCAGTTGGTCGCAGTGTATTAGTTTCTTAATGTATTATTGTTGGATGTTTGTTAATGTTTTATTTAGGATTTCATATCTACATTTTACCTTTCAGTGTCATACTTGCTTCATAGGAGGAGTTAGGGACTTTTCCTTCCTTTCTAATGTTACTGAATAATTTATAGAGAGGCCATTGGTCCTGTGGCATCCTTGATACTATACTAGAATTCACCTGTAAGACCACCTGAGCAAAATGCTACTTGGGGGTAATTGCATAATAACTTTATTTCTTTTATGAAAATTGGCAAATTTAAGGTTTTTAACACTAGAGTTAGCATTTTGTTAGTCTGAATTTCTCTAGGACAATATCTACTTCATGTAGATTTTCAAAGTTATTTGCAAAGAGGTTGCACAGGAATTTCTTTTTTCTGTTCAATATTTATTTTCATTCTTCCACTTTCTCTTGTAAAAGTCTTTAGCACTCCGAATTTGCCTCTGATCACTACTTTATGTGTATCCCATAGATCCTGATACATAGTTTGTGTAACTTTAATTTGATTCTCCTCTTTAACGCAAAAAATTTTTAAACTAGAAACCCTTTCCTGGTAGAAAAGCCTTTCTGTTTTCAGTTTGTGTTAGTAATTTTAACTTTTGTTGCTTCGTGATTAGAGAGGACTATTTGGGGTATTTCTGTTTTTAACTTTTTGTGCTTTGTGATAAGGAGGACTATTTGGTCTATTTCTAATTTATGGAAGTAAATGATGCCATCCCTGTTTAATTTGTATCAATTTTGACAAGAAAATATACTCTCTATTGTCAGAGCACATATGTATACACATATAGTTTATTATGTTGTTTAGATTTTCTACATCCCTTCCCAATTTTTTATACTACTTGATCTGTCTTATACTAATTAATTTATTAAATCACCCATTTTTACCATATTTTTATCTATGTCTCCTTGCCTTTTTGCTCCCTAAAAGTGTTTGCTGTGTTATTTAGTGTAAATATTCCTAAGTGTCACATCTTCATTGTGAATCTTGGCTTTTATCATCAACATGTGTCCTTTGTCATGTTAAATGCTTTTAAAAAACTCATCCTGAACTACCCTGTTTTCTGAATTCTTTCCTATCTGGTCCATTCTTCTGCACCACCCAGTATTATTTAAAACTCACCTACTGCATTATGACAAAATGTTTAACTGTCTTTTGTTCTATTCTTCTGCTTTTTCTCATGTTTAATTGCACAACTTCTGTGTTTTCACAATATTGAAGCATTTCTACATTAGTCTTCCCACCTTTTCCACCACCTAGATTTTGGTATTACCTGTAACATGCTCACCATCAAATATTTTGGTGACGTTTTCCATCATCACATAGGGGATCACAATCCCAATTCATCTTTTAGAAGATTCTTGGCAATCTGCCTGTGAAGAGGCATATAGTAAATGTTTTTAAGTGTGTGAGCCACAGTTTCTCTGTCAAAGCTACTCAGCCTTGCCATTGCAGTGCAAAAGCATTTATAGACAATACATAAATGATTGATTGTGCCTTTGTTCCAATAAAACTTTATTTACAAAATCAAGCGATGGGCTAGATTTGGCACAATGGGGTGCAGTTTGCAAATCTCTGCTCTGGTAGATACCTCAGAAGGCGCTGAGGGGTGCCGAATTCCCAAGTTCCTATGTGTTGAAAAACTTTCTCTATGGGCTGTGATATTTGAAGGACACGCTAGCTGTGATGGAAAATGTCAACTTCAGACTTACTTTTTGTTTACCTCTGTTTTTATAGTTTTGAAAGGATTCTGATTCAAGCAGGTGTCATATCCTCAAATGCTTGCTTGAGTGCAATTCTGTTTGGAGTGTTGGCTTACAGTCTCCTGCTTTATGGTTGTTTCATATGTGTGAAATTTTTTTCCTCATCTTTTCTTTTTTTGCAATGGTTGCATGTAGGATTCCCCTTCCTTTTGCTCATGTGTATGATACTGTGTTTTTTGCCAAGATTTCTACTTTAGTGATGTTATTCTTGTGTCAGTATAGCAAAGTCCAGATCCTTTATTTATTTTGTTTTGATAAGGGAGGGAGAAGCTGTGATTGCTCTGATTTGTGGTTCTCTTATGTCTTGGAAGATCCTTCATTTTCCCCATTACCCAAGTATCTGGGATGCTTCTCCTTTGCTCCTTGACTTTATTATTCCCTAGAAGTTATGTCTTTCAACGACTTCACCTTTATACCCTCCTTACCCCTTTAAATGCTCATATTCCGGATTCCTTTCCCTGTAGGTCCAAATCTCACTTTCCAGGTCACCGTTTTAGTATTTTCAGACTTATTTGGCTGCAGTTTTAGATGAAGTTTAAGGCCCTCACTGTTTTCCTCCTTCTGTATGTCTTGCAGCTTGTCTAGGTCTGTGTTTGCACACCAGAAAGCCTAGTGATGGGAGTGTGACAGCCTGTGTGCTGGAATTTCACGATTTTTGTTACTCCCAATTACGTTGAACTTTGCACATTTTCTATGTTAAAGTAATGATCAGATTGTGGCTTTTGTGTAGATTTACATTTTCCTTCTGATTGGTCAATATCCTTTTGGGAGGAAATATAATGGGAGGAAGACAGCTTCATGGTCAACATATTCTGCTAACTTACCTGTGATTTCCAGGGGCATTTTATCGTGTGTGTGTGTGTGTGTATGCACACACACACATACGTAAACACACAAGCCTATTTGTATTCTAACCCTGTAGTAGGGGTCACTAGAGGTCACCATATATTTATTCAATAAATATTTTTTCTGTAACTGACATTGGAGGCTCTGGATGTCCTCTTAGGATTTCTAAATATTCTTTACCCTGAAGCAGGTTCAAGATGGACCAGAAGCCCACAGGCACTCTGCTAGAGCTTGCTGCAAAGAGTCTGCTGAGTAATGAGCAGGCTGCTATCCATGCCCTGGATGAGCTCCCAAGAGACCTCTTTGTTCCACTGTTCATTCCTGCCTTCATGGGCAGGCATAAGGAGATACTAAAGGCAATGGTGAGGGTTTGGCCCTTTCGCTGTCTCCATATCGGGACACTGAGTGTACAAGGGTCAGACTGTGACATCTTGGAAGCCATGATTGATGGTCTGCAGCTCCTCTTTGCCCAGAACTCTTCTTCCTGGTAAGACTATATCCAGTAGCGATAGAGTGAGTCAGCGGGAGAGTGTGCTGGAGCCTGGGGCAGGGGAATACCTAACAGTCTTCCCGAAGTAGCCAGTAGTGAATGCTGAAGATCTCTGTGGGCCTACTGGTCCAACACTTGGGGTCACCTTAACGACTCTAATGTCTCACAGACTTGATTACAGAATAGAGGTGACTGAGGATACCATGGGTGGATTTATCTCCTGAGTGCAATTACATAGAAGAAGCACATGGGCATTGATATGGGAGGAGACCAGAGGTAAAGTAGGGGGAAAAGAAAGAAAGGTACTGAATTTCTAGGAAAGGAATTCTTGGTGAATGACATATGCTGTGAGAAACAGGGGATAAAGGGTATTGTTCCTTCTCAACACTGATCTTGGGAGATTACATTACAATCGGCTACCTCTCATGTGTTCTGTTTCCTCTCCTTACAGGTCCCCAAAACTGAGGCTCTTAGATTTAAGGCAGAGCGTGGACTGTAGGATAATATGCCCTGAGATCAGAACCACATTCCGCCCCTGCTTTTGGTCTTGTGCTTACTCTCAGAACGCTACTCTTAGAACAGAAGAAGCCCAGCATGTCAGGTGCCACGGATTTGATAATTCAAAATCAGAGCCTCACTCAGCCTCGGAATCTGTGGAATTACTGGTAGACCTCTCCCTTGACGGAACCGTGAGAACACAGAAGTTTGTTTCCTTTCTTCAGAGTAAACTCGGGCAGAGCTTTGGGACTTTGCACCTCTGCTGCAGATATTTGAAAATTTTTGATATGTCTGCCCACAGAAGTATGCTGCAGTTTCTGGATCCACAATGCATTGCTCACCTGCAGGTAGATGAGGCTCATTTCAGTGAAGTATATGCTTGTGTGCCGCCGATGGTCCACCTGTACAGCCTTCATATGTTTAAGATCCGCTTTACATGTTTTACGGAGACAGACTTCCAAACGTATCTCAGCTATCTTGGGAAGCTGCACAACCTCCAAGAGCTTGACTTGTACGCCTTGTTCCTCAGAGATCGATTGCACAGACTTCTCAGGTGAGCCGGTGGGAGGAACCTGGGTTCCCTGCTTACCCCATGAGTAAGAGAAGAGAAGAGAGCATGCTTAGATATTCCTAAGCTCCTTGTAAAGTATTTCTCCTTCTGCCTCAGCATGGGAAGTGCTGGGAATTAGCATTTGGCCAGGCTAGAGAGAGGTACTTCATGGTGAGGAGAAAGACAAGATTAGAAAAGGAAGCTGTGCTTATTCGTGCATTCATTCATTCAGCCAGCCATGTGTAGACTCTATGATGAGTCTCTAAGTATACTGGTAAACGTTTCAGTCCTAGTGATGCCTACAGTTCTCTAGTGAGCAAGAGGAGGCATTCAGATGGAAAAAGTCATATGCTGTAACACTGCTGCACATCCCCCTGGACTGGCCACAGTAGTTAACACTGACAGATCCTCTTGCTCCTGTGTTTTCCCCAAGGCTTAGACACTGAATGGAGGGGCAGTCATCTGGGAACCAGTCAAAGGGAGCCTTCAGTTGGCTGCCTTCCCAGACCTGTCCTCACCATGTAAGTGACCAGGAGTGGCCATTGATGATGTTGTATATACTAAGTGCATACAGTTTTTTTTCACTTAATCTGCTGCAGAACTCTGTAACAATAATTACTGGTGTGCACATTTTAAAGATAAAGAACATGTGTCTTCGAGTGGGAAAGTAACTTTCTCATGGTCACAAATATATTTAGTTTGATTCCAAAGCCCACATGACTAAGGACTGTTGCAAAATAGGTACAGTAGTGACCCACGGGGAGGGGCTGGGATGGGACTAAACCTAACCAAACAATAAGATATGTACAGATTAGTTTATTCTAGATCTTAGGTGCCTGTTATTCAGGGCTCACTGCCCTGGTCCAACACTCATTCTTCTGAAATAACCTTTCTTTTTTCTCTCTGCAGAGTGCTGCCACCTCAGCTGAAGACACTGAATCTGTCTTACTGTGGTCTCTCTAGCATAGATGTCACCATCTTGTCCCAGAGCTCTCAGGCCACCCACCTAAGGCGGTTGAATCTCAGTCACAACCAGATATTCTCAGAGGCTCATGAGCCCTTCCAGACTCTGCTGGAGAGGGCCTCAGGTACCCTGCAGCATCTGCAAATAAATAATTGCCTGTTAACTGAGTCTACTCTCTCTGCTCTCCTGCCAGCTCTGAGCCACTGTTCGTGCCTCCGTGTGCTTAGCTTTGCCTTCAACCCTATTAGAATGCCTATGCTCATGAGTGTTCTGCAGCACCTAACATCCTTGATGGAGCTGAAGCATGTGATTTATCCCGTCCCTGTCCATTGCTACAGACAATGGGATGTTTGTGGCTTTTATGACCAACAGAAGTTGGCTGAAGTTCAGGCCCAATTGAAGGCAATGCTTCAGGCGTTACAGCGGGATGACATGCATTGGGCTTCTCATATTTCATTATTACCATAGTACAAGGAGTCGTGTCAGCACTGATGTGTGGCCACAAAAGTGCTCAGTGTTTTGCTTGAAGGCCTAATTTGTAGAGACACATGTAAAATTGTACTGTTCAGGGAAACGAGGCTCAGCGAGATTGGCTGTGTCCTTGACCTCTGTGAAAGGGGAACTCTAAGAAGGATGGAGAGGAATTTGGAAGCTCCTGTGGATCTGTTGCCCATTGCCCTCTACTTCCTCTTCTGCTTGCTAAGTACAGTGTTGGTTACGTGATGGAAGCTATCCCAGTCATGTTCCATCACTTCCCTGTGCACATGGGTGGGTCCATTTATCGTCTTATAGGCCCTTGGCACAAGTCCCAGGAACTGAAACTCCCTGGCTGTGGTAGTTGTTGAAGCCAATAAGTTCACCTTCGAGGGCCCTGAATACTTCTTTTATGTATGATAGCTTTAGGTTGCTTATGAGAAACCCTATGCAAGGGGAAGGAACCAAACAAACTACCCCCACTGCCTGCTGGTGTCTTCATGCTGCTAGCTTCCTCTGCGGGTCTCAGACCCTTGGCTCAGTTACTTTTACCTCACATGCACTCACCCCGTGTCTGTTGTGCTTTAGGTACTGTTCCAGGTGCTAAGAAAGATCAAGTCCCTGATCTCAAACCACTCAGAGTAACAGCTGCTCCTATGTTTTGTCCGTGTCTCCACTCTTTCTTAGGGCATTTGGGAAAATTATGCCTCCATGGCCCAGATTTTTGTTCACTTTTTCCCTTACATATAGCTGCTCAACCATCAGGTCATGGCTTAAATGTCACCTCCTCCACTAGGTTTTCTCTTACTTCCTCATTTAAGTAGGTTGTTACTTGCTGTTGGTCTCAGTGTGCCATGTGCATGAATATTTTTTCATGGTATACGCTATTTCATATATGTTTGCTTCCTCTGATCTTACACTAGGTTTGCACTGATCTCGATGGTACACACTAACCACACGTGGCCACTGAGCGCTAGAAATCTGGCTACTCCAAAATGCGATGTTCTCCAGGTGTTAAATACACACCACATATCCAACAGTTAGTAAGAAACAGGATGTAGAATAACTAATTGGGAGTTTATTTATATTGCTTACATGTTGAAAGGATAACACACTGCATGTCAGAGACAGGGAAAAAAGAATGTAAATTGTTTATATTTACCTGTTGATATGGTAGCCCTGTGTTTCAAATAGTATGAAAAGAGTGAAGATGACTAATGAATGATCTGTTTATGCTTACATGTCAGAATGATAAAGTGCTGTATTTCAAAGACATACTGAGAAAAAAGAATGTAAAATTGCTTGTTCATCTTACATGTTGAAATGATAACACACTGAACTTTAATGACTTCATAACAAAAACAGAATGAAAAATAATCAGTAGTTTGTGCATACTGTTCTCTTGTTGAAATGAGAGCAGACTTGGAAAGACAGAAGAATGTAAAGGTAATTGATGGAATACTTATATTGTTTCCATGTTGAAATGACAGCACATGCATTTCAAAGGCTCAATAAAAAGTAATTTAGAGTTTTTCTTTCATGTTGCTTACACAGGCAATAACAAATCGCATTTCAAAGACTGAGAGTAAAGAAGGTAAAAATTTATAATGAATAAATTAGTTAACATTTTTCATCTATGTTTGGCAGCAGTACACAGCATTGGACTTAGACAAACCTGTTAAAAGAGCTAGTAAATGAATCGCGTGTACTGTTTCTTTGTTGGAATGGTAACAAATGGCATTTCAAAGACTTTGTAAGAAAAAGAGAATGGACAGTAATTTGTCCATATTGCTTATGTGTTGAAAGTCCACACTGCACTTCAAAGGCTTCTTAAGAAATGTAAAAACTAATAATGTCTTGGTTTCCATGTTGAAATTGTCATTTTTGTTCACTTTTGTGTTAAATAAAAGTCACTAAAATTAAACTCACCTGATTCTTTTAACTTTAAGAGGTTTTCACTTTTATTTTGGTGTGGCTTATACTGCATTTCTTTTTGACAGCATGGCACCTGTGTGGGAACTGGGGGAGAAGAAAGCAAGGTCAACAGCACAAACATCAAGCTGCTCTGTGGGTAGCATTATTCCTTCCTCTCTGACCCAGAAGTCTCTTGTAGTCTCCAGAATCTATGAAACTGGGGCAGGCTAACTTAACTCACAAGGAGAGGAAAATAACACACCTTCCATGGTTGAGAGTTTGGATGACAAAGATGGGATGTTGACAAAGACATGGTTTTCCTGAAGAGGAAATGCCAGGGGCCTTCGTCCTGGTCCGGAAGATATGGGGAGGCTCCCTGAGATCTTGTACTGAATGTCCTCCTTCAAAGTAGTGAGTGAGAGTGGTTGAAGGTCCCCGCCTACGCTGCTTGTTAATGAGCGCCTGGAAACTGAATGGCAAGGGGTAGGAGAACCTCGCCCCTAGTCTGGTAATTTAGTCAAGACATATTTGATTGTTGGCTCCTCAGCTTCCTATCTGTACGACCTTGGGCACATGACGCTCTTTTGCGGTTCAGGTTCTTCATCCATAAAAAGAGGAATGACACTGTTTACTTCCCAGGCATGGCATGAAGGGTAACTGAGTTCTTCCCATGAAGTGCTTGGCACAGTGCCTGGCACCGTTGCTGTTCAGTCAATGAGGACTCTTAGTACTTTAGCGCTACCTGGTTTAAGCAACACTGACTGACAATGCGGTGTCCGTTATAAGGGTGGCGAGGAAAGGACGTGCAATCAGCTGGCAAGGTTAGAGGTAGAGTCGGTTCTGGTTTATTTGATCTTCTGATTATATGCGCCCCATAGACTGCCAGTGTTCGAGTGACTGTTATTTTCAGAAATAATAACTATAACAAAGCCCCTAGCTTTGCTGTGGCACTGAATATTTTGTTCTCCCCAGTAATACCAAATGGTGAGGAAACATCTATAAAGAGCAAGGAAAGGATACTGACGTAACTGTGTGGTAACTAGTCAGAGGCAAGGACACTGACGGGATCACCAATTCCTCGGATGCATAGCTGCATATTCTATGTGTGAGGACAGCGTTCGGGTTTATGCAGCAATGTTTATGGTATAGAGAGCTGAATGCGGGTCACCAAGTAATGGCTATCCCAGCATGAAGTCTTCTCCCCCTCTCTGCTTCTTACCCTTTCCCCTACCAATTTGCAGCATGGCAAACTGGACACAATTATGGAACATGGAACGGTTTTGCACATGCTTGAGACAGCTATTGCAGTATAGAATTGAGCACGGCAAGTGGAGAACTTACTAACTGCTGCTTGAGAGCCCTTCTCCGGTAGTTACCCAAGAAAATCGGGTTCCGTGTATGCCTTTGCAGGAAGGCCCACTTGAGGCTTTTGCTTTTACCCTGTGAGCTGATCATAAAGCCTTTCAAGAAAGATCAAGCTATTGAAGGGCTTACTAAAAAGGGAGGCTCACATCAGACTGCGTGGGTATCCACGATTCAGAGGTCCATGCCATCACCCGAGTCTCAGAGAGAAGATGGCAAAAGGCAGTGCCTGGGCTTTCGACTCAGACTGACCTGGGTTTGAGTCCTGAGATTTTCCTTCCACTTCAAAGGCAATAAACAACAAAACCCCATAGAGGCCCGCACGCTTCCCACGCTCTCACAGAGTTCCCCCCAGTCAGGGTCAGACTTGGTATTCCCGCTGAAGGGGATAAACGTTCTCTGGGAGTCAGGGCATCATGAAAGGGGAGGGCAACTAGGACCCCTACAGTGTACCACGCCCTGTGACAACCATTTCACAAGCCCATTTAATTCACTTTTCACAGCTGCCCAAGAGGTGGGTGCAGTTAGCCCCAGTGTGCAAACGAGGAAACTGGGAGGTTAGGTCCTGGGCCCGAAGTCACAGGGTGAAGACCTAGGATGAGAGGCAGCAAACTCTCATGGCCTGTGTCGCTGGTGTCCAAGCTGTGGGGGCCCGACAGCCATGGATGCGGGTCAGACCTGGATGGTTGGGGGCAGAGTGGAGGCGGGAAACAACAGCGTGAAAAGGAAGGACAGGGAAGCTGGGAGAGCTCTGAGAGAGAGCCTGGCTAGTGGAGGGAGCATGGGGCATCTGCAGAGGGGCCCCTGCACAGGCCCACCTACCTTGAAGACCCCACTGACAGAGAAGCAGAGCATGGTCTCCTGAAAGAGAAGTGCCCGGAAGCTCAGCACCACCCAAACCTCCCACCCACATGACACTTCCTGGGCCGGCCCCAGGGAGGGGACAGCCACTTCCCGTATGGAGCCATGTGTCCACCACGAAGGAGCTGAGGTCATGTTGAATTCCTGACAATATGCACAGGGAGCGCAGGATGTCACGCTATGTGTGTTTCAGTGGCTTAAACCTCAGATCCTTGGGGGAAGAGAAGCTAGCCAAGGCTGGGGTGGCCTCACACTGGGACCATGACTGGCCTGTCCCACCCCCTAGCCCGGGCAGTCTTGCCCACCACACATGCACAGGGGTCCTTGAGCTCCTTTATATTCCTGCTGTCCTTGGCATACTCGCGCAAGCCGCTTCTCGGAGAAAAAAGAGGAAGAGGGTTGATGCTCTGGCCAGGTGGGTGTTCCCAGGAGCTGGCCTCAGAGCAGAGTCTGAGCTGCGGTACTCACAGGGCTGGGGCCTCAGAGCTGAAGGGTCAGAATGTCACCCCAGAGGTCAGGGAGAAGCAGGCCTCGACGTGGTAAGCGCCCAGGAGACCTTTTCAGTCTCCACAGTCATAGATCATGTAATACCTTTGGGGGAGCAAAAAGGTCAGTCCAGTCTGTGCCTGGACCCCACATGGGATTTCAAGGGTGCAGTGAGCAACCCTGAGCTTAGGAAACCCCTCCCGTCCCTGCCCACCCCAGCCTCCTGGTCCCAGGGGTACTTACTGCTGCAGGAATGGCAGGACTAGACTCTCCAGCGCATCGGATCCAAAGACACTTCCCTGGAATCAAATGGTCCCCAGAACTACAGCTGGATCCCCTCCTCAGGCACTGCCTAAAACCGGCATGATTCCCCCTCCTCACCATGCACCTCGGTAACATCTTGCGGGCTTCAGTACCAGGGATGGTTGGTGGCCGTGTGTCCTGGCCATCCTGGGGAAAGGAAGAGGCAGGCAGCTTTGCAGACCAGGGGACGGTGCTGGATGATCAGGAGAAGGATGCGCCCAGGAGAGGGTGAGGGTCAGGTCGGGTGAGAAAGGTTCGTGGAAATTCTGTGGGCAAGACTACATTTGGGGTCATCCTCATGGGGCCCCTAAAGGCTTTGGGGAACGTGGTTGGGAAGGATCCAGAGCCTTTGTCAGGTTCCCACAAGGGTCGGTTACCATCCTCCTCCCTCCCAGGAGGTTTAAGAGTCAGGTTCAAACACTCAACTTGGGCAAGACCAAAAGGGTTCACAGGAGGCTGTAGGCGGTGTCAGTGCCCCTTAGAGGGTGGAGTGATCACGGAGTACACTAACCAGGAGGAGTAACCTGGGGAACAATTGCAGGATGGAGCTGCCAGTCAAGACAAAACTGAAGAGTGAGTGAAACTACAGAGCAGTTGTGCACATGGGAGCAAGTACCCTTAGCCCAGGTGCACAGCCCAGTGCCTCCCAACCTACACGCCAGTGCCACAGCCTTCCAGGGCCCTGGGCACCAACCCTGTGCACTGACGCAGTGGGCGAGTGCTGCCTTCCTTCCTCCCTGCCTCCCTCCACCCTCACCCTCTAACTTCTCCCTCTCCATCCTCCTAGGCAGTTCCCACCTACATGGCCCTGGGTCCCACATCCAGCGCCACAAGAAGCCGCATCTGTAGGTAGGGTCCAGCCTGCCTCCCCATCCCTGCCTCCCTTCCTTCTTTCCAGGTTCCCCATGAAGGCCCGAGAGAGGAGCGCTGATAGGGTGGGAGCCCAGGGATCAGCCACCTCACTGGGGGTCCTGCATTCTGCCAGACCAGGGCACCCCCAGAAATGGCCCCAGAGGCAGCCACAGGGGGAGGAGTCCTCATCCAGAAGGAGTAAAGCCTCAGGCTCCAACTACACGTGGGGCAGGAAACCCCCAGGTTGTCCTGGGATTGGAGTGGGGACCCTTTTGGAGCATGAGAAAGAGGGGCCCCTCTCAGGGCAGGGGAGGGAAGCCCCACATCAGCTCAGAGTCAGGAAGGCCTGTCTCAGCATGAGGCCCTGGGCTGGAGGGCCCTTCTCAGCCCAGGGCACCAGCATCGGGGGCAAGGCTGGTCACTCCTGATCCTGGCAAACAGGGGGAGCCCCGATTCCTGGAGCACACTTCTGAATGGACATGCTCCAGAAGGCTGGGTGCCGAGAGTAAGGAAACAGACTCCAGCCCAGGAGAGCAGGTGAGCAAATCAGAGGAAGGAAAGGAGAGCTCTAAGCACAGGTGAGGGGCACAGGGAGGAGAGTGTAGGGCCTGAGGACCTCCCAGAGGATAAGGACTGCTGTCTCCTGCAAACAGGCACCGTCAGGTGTAGATCAGACTCCCAGGGGTGACAGAGGAATCAATTGACCTTATGTTGGTTGACTTACCTTGGAAGGTGGTGCACAGTGGTTTTGAGTCAGCCCTCATCTCTTCTAGCTCCAGCCCTTTGCCCTTGTCCAACAGCCCTGCAGACTTCACCTGTAATTGTGGGCAGGAAACACATGGAGCAGAGAACCATGGCCAGAGTGACCCTGCACCCCCAGTCCCTTCCCCTGCCAACAAATCCACTTCCCTGCCTCTTGTCACCACCCCATGAGCCCTCCCACCTTCCCTTCAAAGAAACATCTGGATGCTGGACCTCACCTCATTGCTGGAGAGGTTCAAGTTCTTGATGCTGGAGGTTTTCAGCATGGTGTTAGACAGGACATTCAGCTGTTGGGGTTTCTTATAGCTCAGGTTCAAAGGCAAAAGCTGGGGTGAGGGGAGGGTTAGAGTGAGGACCCCAAGAGGGGACATGTGAGACCCCTCTGCCTCTTCTACCTGACCTCTGCCCCCCTCACCATCAACCATGGCACTGGAACAAAGTCCTCACCATGGCCATGTTCTCTTTGTGGATCGGCAGGGAGACAGCCATGCAGGTTCTAGGATTTGGTGCCATTTCAGTATCACAGGTCATCAAGTCTCCAAGAAGCCAAGAGGAGAAAATCAGGAGGCTGAGAAGGGTCCAGCTCAGACAGCTCTGGCACACAGCCATCCCCATGTTACTATCCTGAAGTGTCTTCCTAGGCCGACCCCTGTGCCCTCATCTGACCTAGCATTACTGCCACAGCCACACCAGAGTCAAAGAGGAGTCTTTGGGCACTGAGAGATTGTGGCAAGGCACCATATTGCTTGTCCATGGTCAGCTGTGGGGTTAGAGATGGGGTTCAGTAATTCCAAGTCTGAGTTGGTGAAGGGGAGCAGTAAGTGGGGGAAGAAGAGGTGGTTTGGGTTGTGGATGCACGCCTTGTCTTGAGTCTGTGTTACCTTGATGTGCCCCACCTTTTCTGACTTCAGCTCCTTCTGCAGAGAGTGGGGGGCCTCCCGGGGCTTAACAAAGATATTTATCTGTGGAGAACACAGAAGGGCTGGGTAAGCACCAGGAACTCGAGCCTTGGGATCAAGCAGGACCTCGCCCGTGTCCTGGCCTCTTATCCCCAGCTGACCCCAGTCGTGCCCTTTACACACCCTTTCATTATCATCAGCCCAAATCTTGCCATTGGCATTTTCAGTGAGAAGGCAATGCTGGCGTTCTCAACAAAGAACTGGGCCTGCATCTTCACACAGTCAAACTGTAGGGACAGTGGCAAGAGAAACAGTATGAGACCAGAGCCATTGCTCTTCCGCCCTGTTTCCTTTCATCCACCCCACTGTTTTCTCTTACCTCGACTGGAGTGAAGGGGCCCTGCACTGCTTCTGAATCAGTTTCAGCAGCCACTTCTCATCGTATTTTATGCCGAATGGAATCTGGGAGCCAGAGGAAAGATGGGAGAAGAGATTAATATAATGGAATCTCAGGTTAAAACAAGACCCAACCGTGTCTTCCAGATTTTTTTCAGGCTTTAAAAGTATATCTTAAGGTAGGACAGTACCCATCACTGATAACTGTGTACCAGACATGGGTTTCCTAAATGCCCTTTCTTTACATTCAGATACTTTTCTTCAGATACTTTTCCTTAATGTGTTTAATGTGTTAAACTTCCTTTTACAGAGTTCTGAGAGACCCTACCTAAGGCACACCGGGCCTGGCCCTCTGACCCTCTGACAAGGACCCTGCAGACTCAACCTCTTCCCACGCTAAACTAAAGCCAAAATGAGCCTTCCAGTGTGGACTTGCTCCATCTCCTTAGCAGTGGTTGCCTCCTTTGCATTTATATATCCCCTCGCATTATCTCTGCAGTCAGTCTGCTCCCCTTACATTGCTTCTCTGCACCGGCCATTCCATGACCTAGGATGCTAACTCCCAGGAATTAATTATAAAGACAAATGACCGACTCCTCTGCCCTGGAAAAGCACCGAAAATCTCAACCCGAGTCCAACACAACTCCCTCTGTTTGCCTTCTGCAGCTTAAGTCCATTTTGCCAGGACACTCACCTCGATCTTGAACCAGTTCCCTGAGGCCTCATCCTGACTTTTCCTCTCCATTCTTCTCTCTGCAGGCTTTTCCTCTCTCTCCACTTTAAAGAGGGTTTGGTCCTGCTTCTGAAAATCGCCTCTCCAATGACAGGGTGCGATGGCATAGGGAGCACTGTGGGGAAAGCAGAGAGAAGCAAGCAGCCCTTATGTGCTCAGAAAGTTTTCTATACATGCTCGCCCCACTGATACCAGGGCTACAATAAAGTTTGCTTGACCTTTAACCTGATCCTGTCATGACACTCTTGGAGGCTGGAGAGAAGAATGATACGTTTCACCACAGGGTTGTGTATTCCACTGGCTGGTCCATTTCAGCCACACTGACTGGTCACTTACTATCTTACTCAGGTGTTTCCACGTGAGCATCAGCTGTTGCTGCATCTCCATCCTGCTGCTGGTGGGATGGAGGGTGAATGCCAAAACTGACTTGTTCAGACCAGTTGTTACATCTTCTCCAGTAAATACCCCAACATCTTGCTCTTGTCTGTGAGGGGTTGCCTTCGCTGTTGTGTCCTGAAATTGAGAACAAGGCAGCAATGGTCCCTATACCAGAAGAAGTCCTGGGGATGTACCGTGGCTGTTGAAGAAATACCACTGACTTTCATACTCTAAGGGAAGTGCTAAGAAGACTGAAATACTTCACTATTGTTCTGCATGGGAGGTGAGAGGTGGGGCATATTGGCAGAAGAGAAGAAAATTAGCAGAGAGGACAGGGTTTGGGTTTAGGGTTTAATCTGTGATGTTAGTCCTTTTCAGGCTAGGTGATGTGGGGCACGTTGCTTATCATCTCTAACTCTCATTCCCTCCTCTGCTCTAGGGGGGGTAATAAAATCTACCCTGTAAATTTGGTGTTATGGGACAAGGGTCAAAGGTGAGCTCCTGCCTGAAGGAAGAATTAGAGAAATGGAAGATAAATAGGTTGAAAATATCCAGCATGAAGCCTGGAGAGACATAAAATGGAGAATATCAAAACACAGTGGGGAGAGAATTAGAGAAGAGGTAGCAAACATATCTTTCCCATGTTTGAGTCTTGGAGAGAATGACAGGGAATAGGGGAGAATCCGTATTTGCAGAGCTCTTGGCTGAGAAGTTTCCAAAAGTAACAAG
This sequence comes from Manis pentadactyla, assembly GCF_030020395.1. Classification (NCBI taxonomy): domain Eukaryota; kingdom Metazoa; phylum Chordata; class Mammalia; order Pholidota; family Manidae; genus Manis; species Manis pentadactyla. The sequence continues at coordinate 102,159,440 of NC_080038.1, read as the reverse complement.
ATAACAATTCAGCATAACAATTCTAGTAGCAAAAGTACGCTTTGAGGAAAAACATTCCTAAAGAAAACACCAACATTTCATATTGTTGTTAACATAGCAAGGACTGGGAAAATCTTTGACCAGGAGACGTCAAAAAAAAGAAATACCAAAGGTTATTTCTTAGGAGAAAGAAGTATGTTCCTAGAGGGATGCAAGTGGGTGCAGGAAAGAAAAAGTAATGACATTTGTGAATATGTATGCAAAGCTAAGTGAGTACTGGCTATTACAGCACCATGGTACTCATTTCTTCTGCGGGCTAAAATAGAGAGAACTGAAATGCGTGACAGTGAGTTGGGAGGGGGTTAAGAGCAATACAATTGTTCCAAACTTCTGCCATAGTCAGAGGAACTTTAAAAAGCTGGTTTACATTAGACTGCAAACGTGCTTTGTAATCTTAAGGGTTAACAACACAAGGATGGCAAAAGGGTATTTAACTATCTAGCTAAACTAGATAACTTAATGCTTAAAACTATTAATAATTTCAAAGAAAAAGGGAGGGAAAAGAACTTGGATCAGGCAAAAATAAATGTACAGTGATATGGTATGTATAAGCCAAATTATATCTATATTTACATGAGAAGTTCCAGACTAAATAGCCCACATAGGAAGACATATTACCAGACTGGGTTAAAACAACAACAATGTAAGGGGGAGGAGCCAACATGGTGGCGTGAGTAGTTCAGCAGAAATCTCCTCCCAAAAACATATGTATTTTTGAAAATACAACAAATGCAACTATTCCTAAAAGAGAGACCAGTGGATACTGTATAACAGCCAGGCTACATCTACATCTGCAAGAACTCAGCACCACACAAAGGGGGTAAGATACAAGCTAGGGCCCTGCAGAACATGAGTGCTCCCCCACCCCAGTTCCCTGGCGGGAAGAAAGGAGTCGGAGCGGGGAGGGAGTGAAAGCCCAGGACTAATCCACACCGGGAGCATGGGCACACAATGCACAGTGTGCTGGATATTAGAAAAACAGGAGGGCAAAATCTGTGAGCGGATCCCCGCAAATGGTTCCCCTGGGACAAAAGAAAAGCGAGTGCTTTTTGAAAGTCTTAAAGGGACAGGGGCCTCCCAGATGGACAGAATCGTCCTGGCACACTCAGCCCAGGAGCTGGGAATCCCAGAGAAATCCAGGTGACCTAACTCCCTAGGCAGCAGTACAGCTCTGAAGCCCCTCACAGCAATAAGCAGCCAGCCAGTCATTCCACCGGATGGCGTGGACCCTGACACACCAGCCCAATAGTGAGCGAGATGGCAGCAGCGGCCGCAGCAGCCGAGCAAGGGGCCCTGGAGGGGCCCGCGACAGCGCTCATTCGCGGCGGCTTGGGAGCTGCCTGTGCAAGCCTGCAGTGGCAGCAGACTGGCCCTTGAGCGAGCACACCCCAGCAGCTGCCCAGAATCTCCTCCCAGCGCACAGCCCCTGGGCCAGAACCAAAGGCCAACACCAGTGCACAGTTGCCTGGCAGGGGTGCCGCTCTCACAGGAGAGCACATCCCGTGTGCCTGCCACTCCCCGCAGGGCTCAGGGCTACCCTGATGGCGACCCCACCCACAGCAGAATAGGAGATTAATCTGGAGGCTGCTCCAGGAGTGCGGCTAAGTGACACAGACAACGGAGAAGGGCAAGGTGACCAACAAGCAGGAAAAGACTTTGTTATTCCAGCTGACACACGTGCTACCTGCCTACAGCTACCTCTATCACCATGAAAAGGCAGAAGGCTTCAATACAGTCCAAAATTACCCAGACAGACCATGAGAGAGGGCCTGGGGAGATAGATTTAACCAATCTCCCCAAAAAAGAATTCAAAATAAAGGTCATAACCATGCTGATGGATCTGCAGAGAAATAAGCAAGAGTTAAAGGATAAAGTTGGGGGGGAGAATACAGAAATAAAACAGTCTCTGGAAGGACTTAAGAGCAGACTGAATGAGGTGCAACAGGCCATTAAAGGAATAGAAATCAGAGAATAGGAACACAGAGAAGCTGACACAGAGAGAGACAAAAGGATCTCCAGGAATTAAAAAATATTAAGAGAACTCTGTGACCGATCCAAATGGAACAATATTCGCATTTTATGGGTACCTGAAGAAGAGAGAAAAAAAGGAAAAGAAAGTGTCTTTGAAGAAATAATTGCTCAAAATTTCCCCAAACTGGGGGAAGAAATAGACCATGGAAGCCCACAGAACTCCCAACACAAGGGACCCAAGGAAGACAACACCAAGCATATAATAATTAAAATGGCAAAGATCAAAGACAAGGACAGAGCATTAAAGGCAGCCAGAGAGAGAAAAAAGGTCATCTACAAAGGAAAACCCATTAGGCTATCATCAGACTTCTCGACAGAAACTTTACAGGCCAGAAGAGAACAGCATGATATACTTAATGCAATGAAACACAAGGACCTTGAACCAAGAATACTATATCCAGCACAATTATCATTTAAATATGAAGGAGGGATTAAAAAATTCCCAGAGAAGCAAAAGTTGAGGGAATTTGCCTCCCACAAACCACCTCTACAGGGTATTTTAGCGGGACTGCTCTAGATGGGAGCACTCCTAAGGCTAAATAGATGTCACCAGAGAAAATAAAATCACAGCAAAGAAAGCTAACAAACCAAATACTAACTAAAGGCAAAAAATAAAATCAACTAATCACAAAAGCAGTCAAATGAAACACAAAAGAACACAGAATAAAACACCTAACTTATAAGGAATGGAGGAGGAGTAATAAAAAGGGAGAGAAGTAAAGAAGCATCAGACTGTGCTTATAATAGCTTAATATGCAAGTTACGTTAGACAGTTAGATAGCAAAGAAGCTAACCTTGAACCCTTGGTAACCACAAATCTAAAGCCTGCAATTGCAATAAGTACATATCTCTCAATAATCATCCTAAATGTAAATGGACTGAATGCACCAGTCAAAAGACACAGAGTAATAGAATGGATAAAAAAGCAAGACCCATCTATATGCTGCTTACAAGAGACTCACCTCAAACCCAAATACATACAGAGACTAAAAGTCAAGGGATAGAAAAAAATATTTCATGCAAACAATAGGGAGAAAAAAGCAGGAGTAGCTGTACTGGTATCAGATAAAATAGACTTCAAAACAAAGAAAGTAACAAGAGATAAAGAAGGACATTATGTAATAATAAAGCAGTCATTCCAACAAAAGGATATAGCCATTATAAATATATATGCACCCAGTACAGGAGCACCAACATATGTGAAAGAAATGCTAAGAGAATTAAAGGAGGAAATAGAATGCAATGTGTTCATATTAGGAGACTTCAACACACCACTCACTCCAAAGGACAGATCCACCAGACAGAAAATAAGTAAGGATACAGACACACTGAACAACACACTAGAATAGATGGGCTTAACAGACATCTACAGAACTCTACACCCAAAAGCAGGAGGATACACATTCTTCTCAAGTGCACATGGAACATTCTCCAGAATAGACCACATACTAGGCCACTAAAAGAGCCTCAGTAAATTCAAAAAGATTGAAATTCAACCAACCAACTTCTCAGACCACAAAGGTATAAAATTAGAAATAAATCATATAAAGAAAACACAATGGCTCACAAACACATGGGAGCTGAACAACATGCTCCTAAATAATCAATGGATCAATGTCCAAATTAAAACAGAGATAAAGCAATATATGGAGACTAATGACACTGACAGCATAAAGTCTCAGCTTCTGTGGGATGGAGCAAAAGCAGTTCTAAGAGGAAAGTACATAGCAATCCAGGCATATCTAAAGAAGGAAGAACATTCCCAAATGAGTAGTCTAAAGTCACAATTATTGAAACTGGAAAAGGAAGAAGAAATGAGGCCCAAAGTCAGCAGAAGGAGGGACATAATAAAGATCAGAGACGAAATAAATAAAATTGAGAACAATAAAACAATAGAAAAAAATCAATGAAACAAAGAGCTGGGCATTTGAAAAAATAAACAAAATATATAAGCTCCTAGCCTGACTTATTAAGAGAAAAAGAGAATCTACACACATCAACAGAAACAGAAATGAGAAAGGAAAAATCATGATGGACCCCAAAGAAATACAAAGAATTATTAGAGAATACTATGAAAATCTATATGCTAACAAGCTGGAAAACCTAGAAGAAATGGACAACTTCTTAGAAAAATACAACCTTCCAAGACTGACCAAGGAAGAAACAGAAAATCTAAACAGACCAATTACCAGCAACAAAATTGAAGCAGTAATCAAAAACTACCCAAGAGCAAAACCCCTGGGCCAGATGGATTCACTGGAGAATTTTCCCAGACATATAGAGAAAACATAATACCCATTCTTCTTAAAGTTTTCCAAAAAATAGAAGAGGAGGGCATACTTCCAATCTCCTTCTATAAAGCCAGCATCACTCTAATACCAAAACCAGGCAAAGACTCCACCAAAAAAGAAAATTATGGACCAATATCCCTGATGAATGTAGATGCAAAAATACTCAACAAAATATTAGCAAACTGAATTGAAAAATACATCAAGAGGATCATACACCATGACCAAGTGGGATTCATCCCAGGCATGCAAGGATGGTACAACACTAGAAAATCCATCCGCATCATCCACCACATCAACAAAAAGGAGAGAAACCAATGATCATTTCCATAGATGCTGAAAAAGCATTTGACAAAATTCAACATCCATTCATGATAAAAACTCTCAACAAAATGGATATAGAGGGCAAGTACCTCAACATAATAAACGCCATATACGACAAACCCACAGCCAACATCATACTTAACAGCGAGTAGCTGAAAACTTTTCCTCTAAGATCGGGAACAAGACAGGGATGCCCACTCTCCCCACTGTTATTCAACACAGTACTGGAGGTCCTAGCCACGGCAAGCAGACAAAACAAAAAATACAAGGCATCCAGATTGTTAAAGAGGAAGTCAAACTGTCACTATTTGCAGATGACATGATATTGTACATAAAAAACCCTAAAGACTCCATTCCAAAATGACTAGAACTAATATCTGAATTCAGCAAAGTTGCACGATACAAAATTAATACACAGAAGTTCGTTGCTTTCCTATACATTAATGATGAATTAACAGAAAGAGAAATCAGGAATCGAATTCCATTCCCAACTGCATCAAAAAGAAAAAATACCTAAGAATAAACCTATCCAAGGAAGTGAAAGACCTATACCCTGAAAACCACAAGACAGTCTTAAGAGAAATTGAAGAGGACACTAACAAATAGAAACTCATCGCATGCTCTTGGCTAGAAAGAATTAATATCATCAAAATGGCCATCCTGCCTAAAGCAATCTACAGATTCAATGCAATACCTATCAAAATACCAACAACATTTTTCAACGAACTGGAACAAATAGTTCAAAAATTCATATGGAACCACAAAAGACCTCGAATAGCCAAAGCAATCCTGAGAAGGAAGGATGAAGCAGGGGGCATCTCGCTCCCCAACTTCAAGGTCTACTATAAAGCCACAGTAATCAAGACATTTTGGTACTGGCACAAGAACACAGCCACAGACCAGTGGAACAGAATAGAGAGTCCAGATATTAACCCAAACATACATGGTCAATTAATATATGATAAAGGAGCCATGGACATACAATGGGGAAATGACAGCCTCTTCAGCAGCTGGTGTTGGCCAAACTGGACAGCTACATGTAAGAGAATGAAACAGGATTATTGTCTAACCCCATACACAAAAGTAAATTCAAAATGGATCAAAGACCTGAACATAAGTCATGAAACCATAAAACTCTTAAGAAAAAACATAGGCAAATATCTCTTGGATGTGCACATTAGCGACTTCTTCATGAATATATCCCCCCAGGCAAGGAAAACACAATAAAGAATGAACAAGTGGGACTACATCAAGCTGAAAAGCTTCTGTACAGCAAAGGACACCATCAATAGAACAAAAAGGTACCCTACAGTATGGGAGAATATTTTCATAAATGTCAGATCCGATAAAGGGCTGACATCCAAAATATATAAAGAGCTCATGCTCCTCAACAAACAAAAAGCAAATAATGCAATTTAAAAATGGGCAGAGGAGCTGAACAGACAGTTCTCCAAAGAAGAAATTCAGATGGCCAACAGACACATGAAAAGATGCTCCACATCGCTAGTTATCAGAGAAATGCAAATTAAAACCACAATGAGTTATCACCTCACACCAGTTAGGATGGCCACCATCCAAAAGACAAACAACAACAAATGTTGGCGAGGATGTGGAGAAAGGGGAACCCTCCTACACTGCTGGTCGGAATGTAAATTAGTTCAACCATTGTGGAAAGCAATATGGAGGTTCCTCAAAATGCTCAAAATAGACTTACCATTTGACCCAGGAATTCCACTTCTAGGAATTTACCCTAAGGATGCAGCACTCCAGTTTGAAAAACACAAATGCATCCCTATGTTTATTGCAGCACTATTTACAATAGCCCAGAAATGGAAGCAACCTAAGTGTCCATCAATAGATGAATGGATAAAGAAGATGTACTACATATACACAATGGAATATTATTCAGCCATAAGAAAACAAATCCTACCATTTGCAACAACATGGATGGAGCTAGAGGGTATTATGCTCAGTGAAATAAGCCAAGTGGAGAAAGACAAATACCAAATGATTTCACTTATCTGTGGAGTAAAAGAACAAAAGAAAAACTGAAGGAAAAAAACAGCAGCAGAAGCACAGAACCCAAGAATGGACTAACAGTTACCAAAGGGAAAGAGACTGGGGAGAATGGGAGGGTAGGGAAGGATAAGGACAGGGAAGAAGAAAGGGGGTATTATGATTAGCATGTATAATGTGGGGGGTAGGGGAAAGGGGAGGGCTTTGCAACACCGAGAAGACAAGTAGTGATTCTACATCTTACTATGCTGATGGACAGTGACTGTAATGGGGTTTGGGGGGGGACTTGGGGTAGGGGAGAGCCTAGTAAACCTAATGTTCTTCAAAAAAATTAAAATAAATAAATAAATAAAAATGGGGAAAAAATAAAACACCTTATCCAACAACAACAAAAATATAAATTAAATAAACTGTGAAAAAAAAAATCTCTTGGACATAAACATGAGGGACTTCTTCATGAACATATCTCCCTGGGCAAGGGAAACAAAAGCAAAAATGAACAAGTGGGACTACATCAAGCTGAAAAGCTTCTGTACAGCAAATGGCACCACCAATAGAACAAAAAGACATCCTACAGTGTGGGAGAATATACTCATAAATGAAAGATCCGGTAAAGGGTTGATATCCAAAATATATAAAGAGCTCACACACCTCAACAAGCAAAATGCAAATAATCCAATTAAAAAATGGACAGAGGAGCTGAACAGACACTTTTCCAAAGAAATTCAGATGGCCAACAGACACACGAAAATATGCTCCACATCGCTAGTCATCAGAGAAATGCAAATTAAAACCACAATGAGATATCACCTCACACCAGTAAGGATTGCCACCATCCAAAAGACAAACAACAAATGTTGGCGAGGTTGTGGGGAAACGGGACCCCTCTACACTGCTGGTTGGAATGTAAACTAGTTCAACCATTGTGGAAAGCAGTATGGAGGTTCCTCAAAAAGCTGAAAATAGAAATACCATTTGACCCAGGAATTCTACTCTAGGAATTTACCCTAAGAATGCTGCAGCCCACTTTGAAAAAGACAGATGCACCCCTATGTTTATCGCACCACTATTTTCAACAGCCAAGAAATGGAAGCAACCTAAGTGTCCATCAGAAGATGAATGGATAAAGAAGATGTGGTACATATACACAATGTAATATTATTCATCCATAAGAAGAAAACAAATCCTACCATTCGCAACAATATGGATGGAGCTAGAGGGTATTATTCTCAGTGAAATAAGCCAGGTGGAGAAAGACAAATACCAAATGATTTCACTCATATGTGGAGTATAAGAACAAAGAAAAAAACTGAGGGAACAAAAGAGCAGCAGAATCACAGACCCCAAGAATGGACTAACAGTTACCAAAGGGAAAGGGACTGGGGAGGATGCGTGGGAAGGGAGGGATAAGGGGGCGTGGAAAGAAAGGGGGCATTATGATTAGCATGTATAATGTTGGGGGATGCACAGGGAGTGCTGTGTAACACAGAGAAGACAAGTAGTGATTCTACAGCATCTTACTATGCTGATGGACAGTGACTGTGATGGGGTATTTGGGGGGTGACTCGGTGATGGGGGGAGCCTTGTAAGCATAATGTTACTCATGTAATTGTAGATTAACGATAACAAAGTAAAAAATTATATAAACAACAACAACGACGACAACAGTAACACTACATCAAATGCTCCTTAAGAGACACATGCAAAATTCAGTGATCTACAAAATTGGAAAATAAAAGAAATATTGGCAAGATGTATCATTTACACTCTAAACTACCAAAAGCTGGTATAAGCATATTAGTAAATGGAAGGTACCCTTTAAGAAAAAATAAACGTTACTAGAGAAAAGAGGGAGATTTGGTTCAGGTAAAAAGATTCAAAGCAATAAGAAGCTATCAATGCAAAGTCCTACTTTGCATGCATGTCCTAACACAGCCAAAATATGCACAGCAAAGACTGACAGAAGTAAATGGAGAAATGGACAAATTCGTTGTCAGAGTGGGAAATTTTAACACGCCTCCTTTGGTGACATACAAAGTGGCAGATAAAAATTCAGCTAGATGGAGAAGATTTCAAAATGTGAATTAACTAGATTATCCAGTTTACTTAGTTGAAATAGACCAATGCACATAGTAACTACACACACAACATTCCAGGGTATGGTGTATGCTAGGCCATACAGCAAGCCTCAAGAAAGTTTTATGGTGTAAACACAAGCTACCCTGAATAGCTGACATGAGGTTCAAGGGTACTGGTGGGTTCTCTGCCCCTCACCCTCCTGCAGCATGACTTCAAAGAACATTTATTTACACCAGCATCCCCAATCCCTCCACCTAGGGGACCGTCCCCAATCTCCAGACCCTGGACGTGCGAGGACCACCTGACTCAGGCCCTCCCCCTCAACCAGGGACAAAATTCCACCTCAGCCATGACCATCTGCATAGGAGGAGGAGATGTTGTCCATGTGGAACCAGGATCGGTGTATCAGGGCCTGCTTGACCCATTTCCTCAAGCAGTGGACGGGGGTCAGCCTAGTCCCTTGCCACCCCCTCTAAACAGGGGTGGGCTGGGTGTCCTGTGGTTTGGGCTGGGAGAGGGGACCCAGAATCCCTCCAGCCCCATGGGGATCTCAAGCCAAGGCCTCATGCTAACCAATGCACCCATGGTGTGGCTGGAAGGCAGTGAATGGCCTGCCACCAATGTCCTCACAGGCTTCTTGTGAAGACACTCTGTGGGCTCTGGAGCTGGCAGATTGGAGAGATCCCAGGAGGGCTGCCGAGGGAGGAGAGAGCCGGTCCTAAGCTCTTTGTCTGGGTCACACGAACAAAATGGAGTCCTTACAGGAAGTTGTGTCCCCAGGCACACAGAGCAGAGAGTCCTGGGGGCCAGAGACTTTACTTCCTGTAATTACTGATCCCTGAGTTTGCTACAAGCCTGACACCCAGGGAACTGTTCCCAATTGAACCACCTCTGCAGAGGAGGCCAAGTTGAGTCAGGAGGCCTTGGACCCAGTTGCTCGAGGCTACACATGCAGGGAACTCGGTTGGCCAGGCTCTGGGAAGCTTTCATTACACTGTGCTCCTTCATTCCGCAAACCCAGAGAACTCTAAGTGCCAGGTGTAGGCCAGTTTCTGGACTTGCTGCATTGCATCTGTTCTTTCGCTTATTTCCCACAAGGGAACTCTGATAGCACAATCACCAGTTTTCCAAGGTTGCTGAGGCTTACTGAGGTGATGAAGCTTGTAAGGAAGTATTCAGGGGCTACATGGCATAAAAGAGATGGTAATTGAGCTGCATGGAATGAGGGTCACCTCTCAATGCATAGCTTTACTAAAGTCTTGCTGCAATATGTGGGGTTTTCTTAAGTTAAGGGAAAGTAACAGAATGGTCTGAAAACAGTCACATGGCTGGCATTAACTCCACCCCATTCTGGAGAGAGAAAAACAAAACAAAACAAAAATCAACAATGGATGATTGGATGTGGAGAAAGGGGAACCCTCCTACACTGCTGTTGGGAACGTAAATTAGTTCAACCATTGTGGAAAGCAATGTGGAGGCTCCTCAAAATCTCAAATTAGAAATACCATTTGACCCAGGAATTCCACTCGTAGGAATTTACCCTAAGAGTGCAGGAGTCCAGTTTGAAAAAGACTTATTCACCCCTATGTTTATTGCAGCACTACTTACAATAGCCAAGAAATGGAAGCAACCTAACTGTCCATCAGTAGACAAATGAATAAAGAAGATGCGGTACATATACACAATGGAATATTATTCAGCCATAAGAAGAAAACAAATCCTACCATTTGCAACAACATGGATGGAGCTATAGGGTATTTTGCTCAGTGAAATAAGCCAGGTGGACAAAGACAAGTATCAAATGATTTCACTCCTCTGTGGAGTATAACAACAAAGACAAAAGCTGAAGTAACAAAACAGCAGCTGACTGACAGAACCCAAGAATGGACTAACAGTTACCGAAGGGAAAGGGACTGGGGCGGATGGGTGGGAAGGGTTGGACAAGGGGGAAAAGGGGCATTATAATTAGCAGACATAGTGTACGGAGGGGCATGGGGAGGGCTGTACAACAGAGAAAAGACAAGTAGTGATTATATAGCATCTTACTATGCTGATGGACAGTGACTGTAATGGGGTATGTGGTGGGGGCTTGATGATTGGGGGAGTCTAGTAACGATAATGTTGCTCATCTAATTGTAGATTAGTGATACCAAAAAAAACTATTAAGAAAGGATATTAGGGAAGGTTCAACCCAGTACAGATCTATTATAAAAATTTTCTCCTACCCTGCAAAAAATAAAAATACAATTTTAAATGCCTATATAGGGGAATATCTTCATATTCATATTCATATGAGAATGTCTTCTGGTGTTGGGGGTAGACAAGGATTTATTTGAAAAAACACAAAAACCACTATGTATAAAGTAAAAGGATTAATAACTTTGACTATATTATAGTTAAGAACTTCTGTTAATTTAAAGAAACCACCAAGAACGTGATCAAAAGATAAGAGACAAAGTGGGGAAAGATATATGCAACATATATAAAGTACAAAGGACTAATGTAAATATATATAAATAACTTCTATAAATTAATTTGAAAAAGGCACACTACCCAATAGAAAAAGTTGAGGAATATTTGGATAAATGCTTCACAATATAAGAAATCCTAATGTCCAACAGGCATATGAAAAGATGCTCAACATCATTAGCAATCAGGAAAATCAAATTACAAAAGGCCACTTAATACCCACTAAATTGGCAAAAATTAAAGTCTGATAATAAAAGTGTTGGCCAGCAGGTGGCGGAGTGGGAACTCGTAAACACTGCTAGTAAGGGTGTAAATTGGTACAAGGCATTAGGAAAATTTAGTCATTAGGAAATGTTAGGCATTATCTAGGCGCATTGAAGGTGCCCATACCCTGTAAACCAGCATTCCACTCTTCAGTAAAAATCCTGGAGACACCTATGTACACCTGTGTTTATGTACACAACTAAGAATATTCGTGGTAGCACTGTTTTGTAACAGTCAAAAACAATTAGAATGTCTCTCAAAGTTAGATAAATTTTGTATATTCATACAAGAGTACTTGCAAATAAATGAAATAACCAAACAACGAGATGTCTACACACCTACTAGAATGGACAAAATTTGGAACACCACCAACACTAAATGCTGACAAGGATATGGAACAGCAGGAACTCTCATTCACTGCTGGTGAGAATGCAAAATGATACAGCTACTTTGGAAGACAGTTTGGAAGTTTCTTACAAAACTAAATATATGCTTGCCATACAATCCAGCAATTTTGCTCCTTGGTGTTTATCCAAAGCTGATGAAGACATATCTGCACAAAATCCAGCACACACAAATTTATAACAGCTTTATTCATAGGTGTGCAAACTTGTAAGCAACCCAGATGTCCTTCAGTAGATGAACGGATGCATAAACAGTGATACATCCAGACAGTGGAATATTATTCTGAGCTAAAAAGAAATGAAAGCCACAGAAACGTGGGGTAACTTAAATGTATATTAATAGGTTAAATAAGTGAATCTGAAAAGGCTACATACTGTATGATTTCAACTGTATGACGTTCTGGAAAGGGAAACACTATGGAGACAATAGAAAGATCAGTGGTTGCCAGAAGTTGGGGTGGGGGAGGGGAGTGCAAATAGGTAGAGCACAGAGGATTTGGTGGGGGGCAGTGGAGCTACTCTGTATGATATTATAATGATGGATATATGTCATTACACATTTATCCAAACCCATAAAATATACAACACTAAGAGTTGAACACTGGGGTAAACTACAGACTTTGAGTAGTTGTAATGTGTCAGTGTAGGTTCATCAGCTGTTACAAATGTTCCACTCAGGTGGGGGATGTTGATAATGGGGGGAGAAATTATGTATGTGTGAGAGCAGGGGGTATATGGTAAACTCTGTACTTTCTTTTCAAATTTGCTGTGAACCTAAAACTGCTCTAAGAAACAAAAACTTTTTTAAAAAGTAAATTTATCACAATCTTAAAAATTGTAATAACTATAGCTACCAGCAATAACATGGCTGAATCTCACAAATAATGTGGAGTGAAAGAAGATAGTCAGAACTCCAAGTACATTAAGTATATAAAGTTCAAATATCTGTAAAACAAAACTGTGTTGTTTAGGGATGCTTACATGGAAGATAAACCTATAAAGAAAAGCAAAGAAATGATATCACAATAGACAAGATAGGGGTTGTTACGTCTAAGGTGAATGGAAGAATGTCATCAGGTGGGGGCTGGGGGACAGAGGGACTAAGTGAGTGGGGGTTATTGAGGTGTTGTTTCTTGTCCAGGGTGGTCATTACCTGCGTGATTGACAACTTTATAAATGTTCTTTTAACTGGCAGTTCTTTTCTGAACGTTTCTCTTTTCTTAATAAAATGGAAAGCAAGGTCACCAAGTGGGATCAAGGATGGGGGTAGGTGGTGTTGAAGATTTGAGGAAAAGGAAGATGGTAGAAAAGAAAGAGGTTGGAGAGTAACCAGAATAGGGAAATATAGTCTTTTTTTATCTTAATTCTTTTATGAAAAATTTTCCCTTTTTCCTCATTTCTAATGCTTTTTCTCTTGCATATAACATTATTTTATTAATTCTAATATTGTACACTATATGCAGTTATTCCCAAACAGTTAAATTATGATATTTAATGTTTAAAAAGAAATTTTAAAAGCATAATTAAGTCTTAATAAATCATATAATTATGATAATAGTAATACATGTTATTTATTATTTCATCTTGAGTTTTAGAGAAGCTGATGTAGTTCATATTTAGAAAAAAATAAGCAGGGCTTATGCCAGTATTTTTATTCTTTTTCTTTCAATTTTTATATCAGGTAGCTTAAGTATTAATTCTTCATTTTATAACTTTTAAACAGACATAAATATTTATTACCTATTCTTTTATTGATCCCCATTCCCAAAGTCATTTTTTAAATGTCAGAAAATATAAACATATTAGAATCACAAAACTAAATACTGATATTTAAAATTACTGGAAAACTATTATACTCTTAAATTTACTTAGAAGATTTAAATGGAAAAAGTTGCTAGGTCTATGTAATTTTATAATTTTGCATACGTTTTTATATGAACCAATTTGTAAAAAATCAGTTATTTAAATTATAACATGATTTAGTTGTATATACATGTTTATATTGTAATTATATAGGCTTAAGTATGAATATACATAATGTAAATTTAAAATTTTTATAAAGGCAAATGTAGTAAATTTAAAGTTACCATCAATGTTGCTTTAAAAGATGCCATGAGTTTTCATTTTCTATATTCTATAGATCTTCCTTGATATGTGATGGGGTTATGTCCCAATAAAGCCATCACAAGCTGAAAACACTGTAAGTCGAAAATGCACTTAGTACTTAACTGAGCTACCTCACATCATAGCTTAGCCTCGTTTACCTAAAACATCATCAGAACACTTATATTAGCCTACAGTTGGGCAAAATCATCTAGCACAAAACTTATTTTGAAATGAAGTGTTGACTACCTCATGTAATTTATTGACTACTGTACTGAAAGTGAAGAAGAAAATGGTTGTATGGGGACAGGATGGTTTTAAGTCCTATTGTTTGTTGACGCTCATGATCACGTGGCTGACTGTCACGTGGCTGACTGGAAGCTGCAAATCACTGCTACTGCCACTGTCCAGCATCAGAGGAGAGTACGTACTGCATATCTCTAGACCAGGAAAAGATTCCAATTCAAAACCCGAAGTAGAATTTCTACTGAATGCATATTGTTTTTGCACCATCATGAAGTCAAAAAATTGTAAGTCAAACCATCGTAAGTCAGGAACTGTCTATATAATAACTCTGCTATTGTCATAAAGATCAAAGTTTTTAAAAAATAATTTGAATCTACAAATACCGAATCTAGAAATATTAAAGTTACAACTCTTGGATAGCTCAGGAAAAAATATTGTGTATGTAGCTAGAGAGTGAGTGCTCAAATAAAACAAATGGTGTAAAATGTTAACAGTAGGTGAACTGAGGTAAAGGATATGTGGGTGTTCTTTATACTTTGCTTACACTGGCAACTTTTCTAAGTTTGAAATTATTTCTAAGTAAGAAGTTAAAATGAAGAAAGGGACATGGTCTGAAACAGTGATATAAGTGGAAATCAACAGAATACTTAGAAATAAATGCATCTCTTGAATTAAAAAGTGGGGAAGTATGGTAATTTATCCTCTCCTTTTCAGCTGTAAAGCCAAAGCCACAAGCTATGTTATGATTTCTTGTAAATAAATTTTCTTCTGAGAGCTAGCCTTGAAATATAACTAGCTGATGTTCTGTTTTTCTTTTCTTTGTGCAAACTCTGTCCCCAGTCCTTGAATCCACAAGCAGAGTATTGTCCCACTCAGTGCAGTCTGCACAGGGATCAGATGTGCGGACTCATCTGAAGCTATTCTGGACCAGCCATTTTCGATTGACTTTGCTGGCAAATGCTCTCTGTTCTAATGATCACCTGCAGCTGTGTCATTAATTTCTGTGATATTAAGTGAGGAATTCTCATTGCTAGAATATATAATCAGATCATTTAAAATGACAAATTCAGTTCAGTAATGAGGTGCAAGTGGAGGTCATTATCAAGGTATCATCTCTAAGAGGAAAACTGCAACATGTCACCTTGGAAACTCTCAAAACTCCAGAGTTGAAACAAATTCCAGCATTATGCAATGTGTTTCTGATTGTGAAATTTCAGTTCCCATAGTGTTGCCAATAGCAAACGTGCCATCAATAACACGAACTCATCAAATGTTCCAGTTGAAAGTCATTTTATTATTATTATTATCAGCAGCAGCAGCATTACCATTAGCACAAAACTAAGTACACTAATAAAAGAAAACAAAATCACACCCCAAAGGCATGTGTCTTACTGGCGATGAGTCAATCACATTATCTTCATGTACAAGGGACAGCACCCTGAGGATAAAGACCATATCACAGCTTGAGAATCAATTCAGTAATTCAGCCAACATTATTGAGCACCTAGGCACAATAGGAGATTAAAAATGCATACAAAAATCCCTGCTGTCAAGGAGTTTTACAGTATAGTAGGAGGTATTAAAAAACATCAAGAAGAACACAGGGCCATATGACATCAGTGACATAATGGAGGCAGTACCATGTATTAAGTGTTATTGGAGAGGGCATCACAAGAGCCTAACATCACATTCAGTTGTGGGACATCAAAGACACTGAAAAGGGAAGGTGACATCTGAGCTAGGCCTTAAGGAACTAGGACTTTGGCAGACTGGCATGTGGAGAGAATTGTGAGGGCCAAAGCATGGCCACAGCAAAGCCCATGGCATGTTTGGGGAAAGAACAGTAGTCCAGTATGGCTGGCTGTATAGGATCTATATAATGGCAGTGGTATGATAAAATGCTGCTAGTTGGACGGCAACCATATTTTGAATGACTGTGAATAATAGGCTAAGATTTCTGATTTTTCATTTATGTCACGGTTATTTTATTTATCCACAGCAATAAAATATATAATTACTTATGAAGAGATATGGTCATTTCACTTCCATATTTCTTAGGAAAACTCAAGTGATTTCTAGGCAGTATTCCTGTCTTACTATCAAAAATGGCCCAGCAGGTGACACCAAGAAATCTATAGTAAATTCTCCACATGTGACTAAATCTCTTCCCTCAGAGTCTATTCCTTCCATCCATCCAGCTACCACACTTCTTCCCACTCCCACCTCCAACCCTACGAGTTCTTGTGCCACCTGATCAGCTGAGGCAAACGCAACTAAGGATTTCCAGCCACATATGCCATCCTGAAACTAGGACCCACAGCCTTGAGAAGTGAGAGCAGTGGTGGTAGGGGTTGTGAACAAATGACAATGTAGCTTTCCGAGAAGTTGTATGCAATCCTATCCTGAGTTCCTGGTCTTCCACTCAGTCTGACCCAGAAGACACCTGGAAGGGTCCTGGAACTCACAATATCTGAATAAAGTTTCCTCTTATTGTCAATGAATTCCTCAAAGGAATCACATTCCATTTGGTTACAAGTTATTGAAAAGCATCCTGGGTCAGAGGCTGTTGAATGAAAGTGTGGCTACACTGGGGTGATTTTCTCTTTCTGATCAAGGAACGCTGTTGGGCTCTGTCTATGCCCAGCAGGCTGGTAGATGGGAAATTCTCCCATGCACTGACATTCAAAGGTGCTAAAGAATGGTTGTATTAGGTAACCAAGCCAAAGAAGTAAACTATTTAGACCAACCCAGGAGCTTAGAAAAACCAAGTTGCCATAGCCACACTTTCTGAAGCTAGTCAGTCTTTTGGCTCTTTCCTAGAACGTGACCTCCTCTGCAGGAAGTCATGGATAGCAGTAGTGAGGCCCCATGTCACACTGGACCTCAGGATGACCAGGGAACCTCCACGGTAGATCAGGAACACCTTTCGGCCCCGAGTGTCCCACACATCCTGAGCAGAGGCCCACAGGCTTGGCATGCTCTGCCAGCCAATATGGGACTGCATATTGGCCACTAACACAATCAGAGGATACAGAACCAGGCAGGTGATTGTTCCATTGACACTTCCCGACACCAAGGCAGGAACCCAGTGGGGCAGGCCTTGCTCTGCCAAGCCATCCTGGATGGGGTCCTTGAAGGAGAAATACAGAGCACTCCCCAGGCTGTTCCTAAGAAGGACAGGCCAGAAACCACGATAGTAGCCCAGTGACAGCCGCCCCCAAAGCCCATAAGAGTTGAATTCCTTGAGAATGCTGAAGGTGCTGGGGAAGCGAGCTTGCTTACGACCATCCTGGAGCACATTTTGCACCCTTTCAAAGGGACTGAGGGCCAAAGCCTCCACCACACCAGACATGAGCCCTGCGGTCCAGCGGTGTCCCAAGGAGTGTGGCCCAACAGGGGAGAGACAGCACAGCAGACTATCATAAGTCCCAAACAGCAGGGTCCCTTGCAATGTCTTGGACAGAAGAGGTGGGTAGATTCCCCGGTAGAAGTATTGAGGGCCTTCGTGCCAAAGCTGTCGCACAGCCTCTGACACCGCCACAGCATGGATCTGTTGCCGGAACACAACCTTATAGATAGGAAAGGTCAGAAAAGTAGACATAAAGTTGGAAACAGCCCCAAGGGTATATGCCTGTGAGTGCCAGCTTTTCTTTCCTGGAGCCTCTGCTCGCGTCTTGTGCTGAAGCTCCTTCCTGGGAGAGTGGCTCTGTTCCCCCATGCTGCAGACAACTGGGTGCAGATGGAAGAAACTGACAGGAGTGGAAAAAAAAGAGGTTAGACTGGCTGGTTAACTCTTTTGGTGAACATTTTCTTTGCTTAGTTAGAAACAGAGCCTAAGTCGGGTAGAAACTCAGTTCTTAGTTAGAAACTCAGCTCTAAGGAAACAAGCAAGTCTTTGGGCCAGTTTCTGAGAAATTGGCACACTTTTAAGAAAGAATTCATCAGCCTTAAAGTAAAGCAAAGGCAGTTCATTTTTCTGTACAGTCACCTCTACAGTGTTTTGCCGACACAGCAAACATTCTAATATTCAAAGAAGGCTGAATATTGAAGAAAGTAAAAATGAAGAAGGAGGGCTCCAAAACCTATTGCATTCAATTTTCACCACGTGAAATTTTTCATTTGATAAACTACTAGAATAATAAAGTGCTATTCTCTTTCTGAAAAGTGGCACTATCTCGTAGAGAGGCAGAAAGGCATTCAGAAGTTGTAGTCCAGTAATTAGAGGCTGGTAGGAAATCTGGGGTGCAGGAACTCCCCCTCACCTCTCTTTTTGTAGATTCCTGACAATACTGTAGCTGTTTTGTGACACCAGCCCCCACTTGAGGAACAGAATGAGTAGCTCTTCCTGGAAGTTCAGTGCCAAAAGGATCCCAACCTGGCAATTTTCAAGCCTTATCTTGTAGACCTGTAGCTATAGAGCAGAGCAGTGGTTTGAATCCCAACACTATTGACATTTGGGGCCAGATAATTCTTTGTTGTAGTTATTTATCCTTTGCATCACAGGCCATTCAGCAGCATCCTGAGTAAAGCATCAGAAAGTAAAAATGAGGAAGGAGGGCTCCAATTGCATTCAATTTTCACCAGGTGAAATTTTTCATTTCATAACCTGCTAGAATAATAAGGCGCTATTCTCTTTCTGAAAAGTGGCACTGCTGCTTCTACTCCCTGGGTGCCAGGAGCACCAGTTATGACCTACCCAGGGATGACAACCAAAATTATCTCCAGACATTGTGCTGTATGTCCTCTGAGAGGCGAACCCACCCCAGGTTCCAAACCACTGCACAGAGGGGAGAGGTAGTACAAGAACTCCAAACTAGTGCTCCCTCCCCAGGAAGGTCTGGGAGCACATGGGGTAGTACCAAAGGCAACTGGGGAGCCAAGGCTCGTGAAAGAAATTGGAATCAGGAAGAAATGAGTGCTCAGTGCAGATCTGAGAAACTGAGGGACTTTATTGTGAAGAAAAAAGGGGCTCCAATCAGGCCCCCAATCCCACAGGGGCCCCCAACATTCCCCAGAGACCCTACCAAGGACCTTTTTCCCTACGTTTTCCTACTCCTAAATAAGGACCGGTAGCAAGGGGAATGTTTGTCCCCTCTCCTATCCCAGAGTGGGATAATGTTCTGCTTCCTCCCTCTATTTTCCTGAATAACCTATAAACATGTGTTGACTAACTGCAAAAGGCAGTCCAATTTAGCAGAAAGAAATTTGGGCTAGGATTTGGCAGACAGGCATTCTAAGTGCCAGTTGTTATCAGCTTCCTGTATGTTAGAAATCCATCGGCAACTTGGAGCCTTGTCCAGCTCAGTTATGAAATGAGCAGACAGGACACAATGCCCTCTAGGCATCTTCATACTGTACACATCACATAGGTTGACATGGGGGAATTCGGACCAATATTTGAGGAATTGTGCTGCTCCCTCCTTCATTCCTTCTGCCATTTTTGCCAGTCATTTTCAGGAATTAAAGGTGAACAATCATTTAGAAATGCCTTACCTTCAATATCTAATTCATAATTTTATAAATCTAATTCTTCCTATTTTATGGGGGAGGAGGAAGTCTTTTCTCCCATGTATTTTTCTGTTGAGAGGCCAGGCTTTGGAGGAAGACAGACCTGAGGCTGAATTCTGCCTCCATCACTCACTTATTTGTACTACCTTAGGCAACACACTTTACTCAGTCCCCATTTCTTTGAAAAGGGACAATAGACCTACCTCAAAGGTTTTTGCAAACATTAATAAAATAAAATGAGATAAAGTAGTTGAGTATCTGTGGCATGCTGGCCTCAATAAAAAATATCTTAAAAAAAAGAAAGATACTTCCTGAGTTCACCATCTGTATCCACAGAGCACATGCCCCTGCAGGACACCCTCAGGCCAGCCAGACCCAGATGAAGCGGTAGGTAGAGTGAAGCAAGTCCTGTGTTCATATGGGAGGCAGGGAAGACCTTTCCTCTGTGAATGTCAAGATGTTATATAAACAATCCTGGACAGCCTGGCCTCTGAACATAAATGCCAAGTAGAGACCACAGAATGGGCCTGGAATTGGCCTGGAGCACTTATCCCCTTTACCCTATGATGTGCCTCCTATGTTTACAGCCTAGTAAAGTGAGCTCCATCCTAGACTTGTACCCGTACTTTGGTTAATTAATATGTGTTGTGGCATCAGGGAGACTTGGTACCGAGTTCCCTGGCCAGTCAAGTCCAGATGGACAGCCTCTGTGACCACCCCACACTCCAGCCTCACATCTGTCCGTTCACTCAGGGCATCCCTCAGCTGGTCTTTGGTCAGGTCACAAACAAATATGATCATCTACTAACTTGTTGTGGGTAGATCACTGTGGATCTAGAAGTGAAGAAGATTGGGACCTGCTGTCAAGGACCTGAGAATCTAGTGGGGTCACAGGTCAACCATGAGATAAACTACACTGGAAGGCAAAATAAAGGGTGCATGAAAAAGTTCTCAATCATAATGTAGGGTGGTCACAGGGATGGAAGTATAGCATGGAGAGTATAGCCAATGATCCTATAACATCTTCCTGTGTTGACTTAGTGACTGCACTAGAGTGGGTAAGGATTTAATAACATGGGTAACTGTTGAATGACTGTGCTCTATACTTGAAATTAGTCTAAGACTGTATACCAGTTTTTTAAAAAAGGGTGCACTAATAAGGGTCAGAGCAGAGAGACAAGAGCAATTTATTCCACCTGGGAGAGGAAGCAACCAAAAAAATTTCTCTGAGAAGGGCATCTGACTTGATCCTTAACCAATGAGCAGGTTTTTGTTAGGTGGTGTGAGGGCGGGCATTCCACGCTGAGGAAGAGGCCTAAGGCACAGAGGCCTAAAAGCATGAGTGGCGCAAGGCACTGGACACAGACCGAAGGAAGGAGATAGAGCTGTGGCAGACAAACAGGAGCCAATCTAGAATGAGCGCCATATTTGTTTTCCCCAGTGCAGTGTGTTACAGCAGAAAAACACAGGTTCTGCATTCAGACAGCTCAGGTTTGAATTTCGCCATGCCGCTTCCTAGCTTTGTGACCTTGGCTGAGTCTCTTCCTGTCCCTGAGCCCCAATATCCTTATCAGTAAAATGATTGTCATGAAGGTTGCATGAGATGAAGTATATAAAAGGTTTAGCAGACTACCCAGATATAAATTGCTTTATAGGTTATATTAGTACTTTCACTTTTTAAATAATGAGATCCCAGGAACAGAGGTAAGATAACAACTATGTTATTCTAGAGGCTGCAATCGGCCTACTGTGCTGGATCATCAGCAGAGTGTATTTTGTATTGCTTCTTTGGAAGACGGCAGAGAAGAGATGGCCATGGGCTTTGGGGTTTGACAGCCCTGGGCTGGAGTCCCAGTGCCTCCACTTACAAGTTGAGTGGCCTTATACAAGTTATCTAACCTTCCTGAAACTCAGTTTCCCTGTGTGCAAAATGGTATAGATAACATTGCCTGTCTCAACAGGGGTGTCAAGGAGTTTATGTGAGACAACAAAAGTAAAGTTCCTGGCACAAAGGAGGCAGGCAGCCAAGGGCAGTGATTAGTGTTTCAACTAAAAGCCTTACCCTCCTAACCTTCAGGCTTTTAAGGCTGGTTTGTTGAAACTGGAAAATGTGGTCACATTAGGGATGTGAATTGGAACACACTCCCACATGAGGCCTCCTCCCAGTCTTGCATGAAAGACCCTCACTTTGTTCTAATGGTCCAATCCAGGCACCTTTACACAATCCATTTCCTTTCAGTTTTTTGTCAGAGCTCTAAGATCTATTCTTTGTCCTATTTGATCCCACTCTCACCAGGTCCAACTGCAGATCACCTAATTTGGCAATGAATCCAATTTAAACACAGAACAAGAACCTACTGTGACCCAAGGTCAGATGTCATGGTACTGGGGAGCAGAAGCAAGTCTGAAGGAAACCCCAGAGCTACTGTCAGCATCATGCCTGACTGTGTGAGGTGAGCCTTCTTTCTACCTCCCTGTGCCCTCCATTCCCCACAACTGTTCTATCCACAAGAGAATGGCCACAGCAATCAGATGGAAGGTGCCTCATCTCCAAATTTGAATTGTTTACTCTAAGGAACTTCGGGTGTTATGGTTGTAAACAAGAAGGTAGAAGGGAACAGGTGAAGTACGTGGGCAGGCTGAAGACAAAACCAATAGCCGTTGAATGGGTATCAGATTGCATTTGCTTCCAAGCATCAAGAGTCAAGAACAAGCCCCATGGGGGGGCCTCCAAGCCACATTCTACACAAGGGAAGTTAAGACTTGCTCTCCAAGAACTAGAAGTCATGGAAAATTGAGCAGATTTCCCAGCCACTAGTTTCATGGCCCATTCACTCTGGACAGCCCTGCATGCCGTTTCCATGGAGTTGCTCCTTCTCGGGGGCCAGTGATGCCAAATCCGGCAAAGAATAGGTCCCGTCAAGAGCTCACAGAAGGGCAGCCTAGCAACGTGTCCTCAAGCCAGGAAATGAAAGAGCTCTATCAGCGGCAGAAAGCTGTGGTTCAAGGGCTAGGTAGAACTGTCTCATTTCTCATGCTTCTTCCTCATGTACAAGTTGAAAGAGGATGACTATGAAGAACAATTGTAGAGGAGTGATTCCTAACCATTTCTGGGCCACAGACTCATTTGAAAATTTACAAACCTATGGACTTAGAAAATATACAAAGTCCAAATTCTTTGCAAACAATTTCAGGAAGGACACTAGGTTCTCAGGTCTGCTCTGTAGTTACAGACAGTTATGCTGTGGACAGATACATTGGCAGCAAGCCGAATTGCTTATTACCCTCAGTGTGATGTGCTGTTTTCAGAAGTGGTTCACAAACCTCTCTATACCTCAGAATTAACTACAGCACTGGCTATAAACCATACTCCCCACCCCTAGTCCTAGTAAATCCTAATACCTCAGATGTGGGGTTCAGAAATCTGCGTATCTAACAAGCTCTCCAAAATGATTCTGAGGCAGCAAGCCTTGCGCCCATACTTTGGTTAATTAACACGCATTGTGGTGTCAGAGAGACATGGTCCAAATTTTGGCTTTACCCTGTAATTTCAAGCAAGTCATTTCACCTCTCTGAGCCTTTGTCTACTTTGGGGCTGTAAGTTGTAGAAATAATGTTTTAATTTTTAAAATAAACAGTTTGTTAAAGTTTTTTTAAAAAGAGTATAAAAAAGAGAAAAGTGTCCCAGTTTCCTCTTCTGCATGATGGGTACCATAAAAGTTGCCCAACTCTTCCCCATCCCTGCCCTTTGACAATACCACCACACCAGGACTGCTGTTGAGAGGGTTTGAGACCACCCATGTGAAAATGCTCTATAGGCTGCTCAGCAAGGCAAACAGTTGGCACTTGGAGAGCAACAGACTGAGGTGCAAAATTACATGTTGACAGCAGTATGATGAGGAGCAAGACGCATAAACTCTGTGTCTGTTTCCTCATCTGTAAAATGGAGATAATAGTCTTTGTTCACTAATTCTGTATAATTCCAAACGGGCCTTTCCATCTTCACTTTGGCTTTTTTCCACTAACCCTCAACCTGAGAGTAGAAAGGAGTGTTCACACGGAGCAGCCTTTGAAATTAGACGGGTCGACTTGGGTGTAAGCTCTTAGCTTTGCACTTCTAACTGCACTGCCTGGGTGCTTAAGTCTCCGCTGTTAAATGGGCATACTGCCACCTCCACAAGGCTGCTGAGAAGAATAAATATGTCGTGCTAATGCATCTGCACGCAGAAAGCGCTCAGTACATGTTTCCCCACAACCCTCGCCCCTATACAAAGGTGAGGAACTCATTGTTCACTTGATTTCAGTCCCACCTCGTGTCTGGGGCATCCGGGCTCAAAGCGCAGAAGGAGGCGGGTCGAGATGGAAGGGGAGAGGAAGAAGGGAAGCGAGGAGGAAGCAGCAAACTCACGGGTAAAATGCAAATCGGCTCTGTCGGTGCTTCCGAGCTGCACTTGACACCACGCCGGCTCCCGCGCCCGTGTGCCGCAGCCCCCGCCGGCCGGTTCCCCACTTTGGCTAGCAATGGCCTTGGGCCGGAGGCTGCGCGGCGAGGTCGTCCCCGCGGCCCGCTGATTGGCCGCTCCGCCCTGCTCATCACGCGCTTTTGTCTCACTGGGTAGAGGCTAAAAGAAGCGGCGGCTGCTGGAAGGGCCAAGCAGGTGGGCGGGGGCGGCTGCTGCTGCCGTGGGAACCGTGCTGCCGCAACTCGGCTACCCCAGGCTGAGCGGCAGTGCCTAGCAGCTCTATCAGGCAGCCCCGGGTCGCTTAGCGGCTAAGGAAGCGTCATCCTTTCCCCTGCAGGGCCGCGGAGACCGGAAGGTGGCATCCTCAGCTCTCCAAGCCGGAGTTACCGCTGCCCACAAGCCCAGCACAGGTAAAGAAAGGGGGCGATGCCTCGAGCGGGAGAGGAGGGGAAGCCCCACCGGTACTGGGCAGCTCCCCGCTTGGGGAATCGAGAACAGGGAAGCAGAGGAAGGAGCACTACCGTGGCCCGGCTGCGCGGAGGGAGGAGGTGGGCTTCTACTGGATGCGGCCGAATGGGTAGGATTTGCCTGGATTGGGAGGGGAGCATTTCCAGAAGGTTGGTATGGGCGAGGCGGGGAGAGAATCTCAAATTGTCTGCCCTGAACCCTTTGGCATCTCCTCATCTCTTCCTGGGGTGCAGTCGGTGGGTGTGAGTTTCCATCTCCTGTTCCCTTTCTCCCTGGCAGGCCTGATCAAAGCCAAGTCCGAACTTGAATGCAGTGCAGCTGATGGCAGGGCTGGTAGGCCGGCCATTTCCCGGGGCAGATGTAATGGGGTGGGGATTGCTTTGGCAAGTATTCAGGAGCTGTGTGAGGGAATTTTCCTTCTGGCAACAGCGGAGCCCCCCCGGGGGGTGGGGCGTGGAGGTTGGGGAGGGAGGAAGCGGGTTGCGGAAAGAGGCTGCTTCTGACTTTTTCCCTTTGTGGCTCTGCCGTCCGCAACCGCTCAGTCCTGATGCGCTGAGGACTGGGACCTGTTAACCCCAGGAGACCGAGGTCGACCAACCCCGGAGGCGAGCTTTCTCAAGGAGGGGCCCCTGTTGCAGAGGCTGGAAGGGAAATAAAGGCACGCACTAATTTCTGAGCTCCAGTAAGAATCTGAGGAACAACGGGGGAAACTTTCAGAAGGGGATGCGGCTAACACCTGAGACCGTGAGTTTAATGGGGATCGCATTATCACCACATAATCTGTGAGATTTAGACCGTTACACTGTTTTGAGAGCCCAGTAATGGCTCCACACACTATTTCATTGACAACTCAAAGCAACAGCTGTTCTCCATCCTGGAGGACTGGTGGGAGGGGATGGATGCGGCTCTGAAAAGCACCCTGCTAGCTCGGGGACACCTGCCAACTCCAGAAGGTTGTAATTGCTAGTTTCCTGCAGGGTATTTTTAGGGCAGTGGGTAAATGTAAAATGTACTGCAAGAGGTTCAGCAAGGTAAAGAAGGCCACTTCAGGGAAGCCGTCTACTACTTTATTGACGTTTTTTTCCGCTTTCTTTCCTTTTCTTTACAGTCCCCATTGACATACAAGGAAGGCTGAGCCCAGGAGCGTTGCTTTGGGGATTTCTCCTGCAGGTTAGGCTTTTCTAAAAAGCCTGAGCATCTTGTCATATTCAGATGGAGGTCATCGACATGGGCTGGTGGCGAAGGCACTCTAGCTGCCTTGGGCCCATTCCCTGTTGAGATCCCTGAGGAGGAGTCTTGTTTCTTTAAGGGTCAATATAGAAGAAAGAAAAGGAAGTTCTTTTCAGGGAGGGTGGTGCGAGCCCAAGGGGAAGAAACCTTTGAAAACTGGCTAATCCAAGTCAGTGGGTTCCTGCCAGATTGGATATGTCTGAGAAGGAAAAGCTCAAGCAAGCACTTGATGACAACCCTTAGGAGTTCTGCCTGGGAGGTCATGCGTTTGCTCCAGGCGGCCAACTCCAACTTAAGTGTGGCAGAATTCTTGCATGCCAATGAAATTGGTGTTTGGGGAGTCTAAAAGCAGTATCACTGCCCATAGTAAATTTTTTTAACACTTTGCAGGCACAAGGGGAAAAAGCCCCCCTTTATGTGATCCATTTAGAGGTACAGCTCCAGAATACTATTCAGGCAGGAATCAGATAGCATAGCTGAGAAAGATGGAAAGCAAACTCACCTGCACCAGCTCCTTTTAGGGGCTGAGCTGAACAGGGATCTGCGCATCAGGCTGAAGCATCTTCTCAGTGTGTATGCAAATGATCAGGAGCATCTTCCCAATTTCCTGGAGTTAATCAAGATGATAAGGGAGGAAGAGGATTGGGATGACACTCTTATGAAATGGAAGTGACCCAAAAGATCTGAGCTAATCATGGAAAGGGCAGCAAGCCCTGTGGTGTTTCGGAGTCCCAAGCCAGTAGTGATCAGTTACGCTGACTACAATGCCATAAAGAAAGATGATACCCTTGAGGACTCAGATGAGGATGTGATTTTGGTGGTGTCTCAGGACCTTCCACTTACATCCACAGATGCTCCTCACTTTAGAGGCAGGGCAAGACCTCAGGATCAAATACTGGTCACTGATGCCCCCAGCAGTTCTGGGGTACAGTCTTCTTCCATCAGTAGCGGTTCTGGGTATAAGAATGATGGTTCACAGGATTTTCACAGAGCCAGGAAGTAAAAATACACACAATCTGCTGTTCATATTGTGGTGAGGAGGGCCACTCAAAGGAAACCTGTGACAGGAGAGCAAGCAGGCCCAGGTGTTTGAGAATCTGGTCATCACCCTGAAGGAAGTGACACATAAAGAGGAGAAATCAAGAGACTTCTCTGGTGAACACAATGACCCCTCTCAGCCACAGTAACAGGCTAGACCCAGCCCTCCGTGGACCCTCAAGTATATTCAGAAGACTGGTGATGAGAAGGAGGAAGCAGACATCTATTAGCATGAATTCATCCTCAAAGTGGCTTTCTTTTGGGAAGGTACCAGCAATGTGGAGGGAGGGATGTTCTGACCTCTGTCCCTGCTCCCTCCTGTCTGCATAAGGATCTGTTCTCTGTGTCTATTTCTTTGATGATTTATTCTTTTATGAAAGGAGTATAACTGTTAAACATTCAAAAAATGAAGGAACATACGACTAATGTACATACTACATGAAACTCTCCATCCTTATATTACATGAAACTACCATTATATAACCATTCTCAGACCTTTGATGAATATCCTTTTAGATAGTTCTCTATAACTGCACACCCAGATAGACATATGTGTAAATAAGGTGATCAAATATAAGTGCTGTTCTATACTGTGTAGTTTTTCACCAAACGATATGTTGTGGACTTCTGTCAATGAATATGTATAAGAATCAAGTTTAATGTTTCTATGGGTGATATCGCCTTTAGGAATATAGAGGAAAAATAAATAAGAAAAGTAAATATAGAAGCTATAATGTGGGAAGGGGGTGATACTGTGGAGTTTTTACCAGCCTCATTTACAGATGAGGCAAAGGGAAACTGAAGTGGACTGAATATCTCCCAGAGAGCCCCCTATCACAACTGACCTGTCTCCTAGGTCACAGGGTCAAATCTGCACCCATTAATAATGTCCCAATGGTTTCTTCTCTAATGCATCCTGAGAAGTCTGCCAATGGGTGGGGGTGGGAGCAAAAATGGACAATGGGTATTTCAGGGGGCTCCATTCCTGTACACTTTGGGAAGGGGCAGCTCTCCCTTCCTTGGGAAGATTTCTTAAGTTGCTGTAACTGCCACTTCTGGGCACCTGATGGCAACAAAAAGACTGTCTTTTGGGCTGGGACTACCTTCTGCCTCTTGCCCAGTTACAGAGAAAGCACCTTACTCCTGAGAGACTGGTACTTAGGGGAGGCTCAGCACTCCCCAAGCCTCACCTTAGCTACATGCTAGAGGACACAAACAGCTCGAGGACTCCAAGCTAACCTCGCCCTGACCCAAGAAATGAGAATAGCCAGTGAAGGATGAAAAGGAATCTGGATTCCAGGGCATGGGAATTAGCCAGAAAGCCCACATACCCGTTAGAACTGAGGAGAGAGATCACAGATGGACCTTCCTGGACATATGCTCCTGCCCTGTCTCATGATTTCAGTTTGGAGAGTGATTGAAAAATGAGATGTGACTTCAGTCCCTAGGGGTTCTGTGTTCCTTGTGGGTATATCAGTTCTTATCCTTGTGAGCTGGACAAGGTTGGTGGGGGGATGATTTCATTTAAGGCAAGGAGTTAAATGAATGCAGACCTGATGGAGTCTGTCAAGAAAGAAATAGGGCTGAGAGGACAAGGTCAGGAAAGAAACAGGGCTGAGAGGACAAGGGAGACAGTGTGAGGGAGAGGAAGCACACAACTGTGTGGGGAGGGGAGCCAAGGGCAATGACCAGGCAGGGGACTCACATCTAGACTGACTGGAAGCTTGGGAGGAATTTCAGATCCGAAGGTTTCACACACAACCCTGGACTGTGTTGTCCCAAGGGGAGGGTGTTGGGGCTCTAATTCATACTAAGAGCTGATGGCCTGCTCAGAAGGGACAAAGGAGTCCTCCAGGCTGAGGCCCCAAGGGAGGGCTAGAAACCAGGCACTGCCAGAAGCCCACTGCAGCCTTCCCTGGGCTGCCATGAAGTGTTTCTGCTTCCAGAATCCCCCACCAGCTCCTCCCTGGCTTCTTGCTCTTCCTCCACCCATGGCCTCACAGCCTGACCTTAGAGTGCCCCCAAGCCCAGCCACCCTCTCTATGGGTGGGAGCTGGAGACTGGGCCACCTGTGCTCTCTGCTGGCACCCCTCTCTCACACCCAGCACCCCTGTTTGCCTTAAGCCTCACCTCCTTAACCTCATGGCCAGAGGGAGACTGGGAGGGCCTATGCTTGGATCCTTGAGCTAAGAACTGGCCAAGAGCCAAGGCTCCAGAGACCCACTCCTAGCATCCCTCCGGGGCACTTCTGGGCCCTTGGTAGCCACCTCCATCTCTCCAGAGCCAAAAGGGACCCTTCCTCCATAGTAGGCATGAAGTAGCTCCACTCAGGCCCCCAAACCTGCAGCAGCCCTCAACATTCCCTGACTCTTGTAGATTTATAATCCTTTATTCCTCCCTCCCCATCTCTAAATCTACACTTGGAGGGGATCTGCCCACTCATCCATGCTAGATGAGAATATCGTTCCTCTTTCTGCTCACCTTTTCTCAGACTTACTCTATAAGTGCTTGCTGAATGATTGTTACTCAGATAAATAATTCATGCTGTCATTTCTTTCTGGGACCAAGGTAGAGACCACTGCTTTGAAAACCTGTAATTCATCACCCTTTCTTCCCTCTCCCATCCCTTTCTCTGGTGTATAAACTAGAAATTGTCTAAATTTTTATTTCCCCAAAATGACACAAACCTGATGCTTCTTTTCACTTTGTGTGACATTAGCTTTTCCTTTATTCAGGAAATATATCTTTTTCCTATTTGCATGACCTGGGGGACCTGGGCATTCAGATCAGACTAAGGGAGCTAGCTGAAAGAAGTCTTGTAGAGAATTTGTGTCTGATAGCCTTCATTTAAGATTATGTTTTTGTTCCCTTTAATTCTCAATAGTCACGAAGAGATGAAATGACTCTTTTGTTAGGAGAAACTAGACTTTGAATGCATTCGGCATTATCTCCCTCCCAGATACTATTTGCCCCTGGCTTCCATGACAACCCTCTCTCATAGTTTCCCCCTTACTGATCTTTTACCATACCTATGTTGTTGGGCAGCTGTGCACTAGATGAAACCTCAACCTGGATGGGGAGAGGGTTCTTGACTCTGAATGAGAAAGAATTCTGGAGAAGGTTGCAGGAGTGTAGGTAAGGAAGGAATCCATTAAAGTGAGAGGAGTAGTGAATGACAGCTGCTTTGAAGGCAGCAGAGAGCAAGGAAGAACAGAGGGAGGAAAGTGAAGCCCATTAAACTCCTCAGCATAGGGTAGATTCCTTGCCAATTCCTGAAGCCAGAGTCACCTGGTGTCCAGTATCTGCTTGAATCAGTGCAGCATGGGAAGCCCCTACCACCCCTAGGATTTGGGGGAGCCAAGAGCACTGGATGGAGTGAAATTATGTTCTGAGAATTTATGAAAGGCAAAAAAAGAGGTTTTGGGGCAGACTACTAAAGAGCATGACCATACAGCTACTGTCCTTTCTGGGTCACCCAGGCAACAGAGCCCAAATCAGAGATATCAGTAGTCCTTCCCTTCTTGTCTGAGGTAGGACAGGGAAAGTGAAGACTTCTGCTTAAGTCTAAAAAATTGAATGAAATAGCAAAGTAACACAGACACTTACCACTGGAAGAGTGCAGAGACAAAACATAATTATGAGCAGTGAGAAGTCTTTATTTAAGGCAAAAAAATACACACTGGAAGAAGGGAGAGTGCGGGCAACCTCAGAGAGGAGCTGCACTTAGGGCCTTAGGATTCTGCGTTTTAAGGCTTTCAGAAATGGGGCAAAGGGCGGGGGATGGGACAGGAGCAGTACATAGGCTTGACTTGTGGTCTTATGATGTCTCTCTCCTGTGAGAGACATTGTGTCATCATGCATAGTCTGTCCTCTAGATATTCTGTAAGATAAACTTAACACAAAGAATTTCTTGTTCCTGTTCTTCTCCAATACCTATGATTACCCTCAAGCACTGGGAACATACAGTTAGGAATGGTTGCCCTGCCTTAGGATAGGTTGTTGGCTGATTACCAAAGAATTATGTTAGGAATCTTACCTCCTAACTCCCTGGTTTTTAAAATGGAATTTTAGCCTTAAGATGGAGTCCATCCTGTTCTTACTATAGTGTTTATATCTTGGCATTTTGCAGTATAGGCAGGAAAAGTTCATCATGAGGATGAGACAGGGACTGTGGATGTAGTCAGAGTAGGGTGAGGGCCTCCGGAGGGGGCAGGGTGGGATATTTGCAGTCAGAGCAATGTAACTACATGCAAGGAAACCCCCCTACTAAAACTCTATGTTAAACATTAAGCTCTAGAATCATTCTTCAGTGACATCAGTTAATGTTCCCCAGATAAAGAAGAGTAGCACATGTTTCATTATGCTAATCATTTGTAACCATGTGTAAGATTCACTTCAGCATACTAAAAGGTCCAGGCCTATGTGCTGTCTTTCCTCCTTCAGATCTGACAAAGTGATTTTGTAAACTGAGCAACTAACTTAGCATGTAGACCCAGCTGTAGAGGGCATGGTAAAAGGCAGGAAGAATTCCATCTTAAAGGTAAGATTGCATTTTAACACCCAGGAAGTTCAAGAGGCAAGATTCTTTAGCAAGTAGACAATACCTCAGCCCACCTTGGGGGCTGGGCAGGCAGCCTTTTTGATGTGCTTCCAGACAAAGGCACCGGTGTCCCAGAGAGAAATCGAGAGAGGAAATTCCTTATGCTAAGTTAATTTTTAATATTCAGGGACCACTTAACAAGTCCACATCCCCAAACTCTTTTTCACGTTCTCGAAAAATCCTCAACTGCCTATAAAACCCCTAGACAACACACCACCACGGACTCTCTTGTCCCCTCCTGGCGTGAGCCTGGAGCTCTGTCCTTTCACTTTATCTCTAAATAAAAGCCTGTACCTTGCTCTCCTACCTTGACTGTTTGTGAAGCTCATTCTTCAGCTTTGTGAACAAGAACCCCAGCATCATCTTTGGGGGCTTGTCTGGGATAACTTCGGAGGTGAGTATCAGCATCCAAGCCTGCCTTTTCTTTCACTGTCCTTACAGAAGGAAGCCGTCTATGGCACACAACATCGGGCGCTCGTCAGCCACTTAAATGGGACTAGCCCGGCTGCCGATCTCAAAGTCTCGAGCGACAGGTTCCCCTGCATCTCCCTCAGTGGATCCCCCGTCTCCCTTGGGAGCCGGGAATGTCACCTGAGTGGAGGCCAGGATTCCCTTTCAGAGGCATCTCCTAGGATGTGAGGGACTGAGGAAAGCCGTGGGCAACTGCGAGAGTCTAGGCTGAGGCTACACTTCAGCAGCTTCTCAAAGGCCCGCGTGTCTGGAATCACACCCCGACAGCCCAACTGGGTATCCGTGAGGAATGTCTCTCTGTCTCTGACTTCCAGCCTGCTTCTTCAGGCCGCCCTGGCCTCTGAGGGAGGGGGGGGGTGTCCCTAACTCTCTCCTAACTTCATCAATCTCACGGAACCTGATGCTCACCGCCCCACGGTAGGAGACCTACACTTCGCTCTTACTCCTAACTAAATGCTGTACTTTTTATCTCATAAAAATGTGTCTGGGCACCCATTAGCCAGTTAAAAGATGATTAGCGCCCGCTACCAGTCTTTCTCGGGTGAAAGGTTTCCCAGGGTCTGCCGCTCCTTGATCTCCCTCCTCCAGATGGACGGGAATGTTGAGGAGTGGCTGAGCCGATTTCCTACTTTCCTATCCTAATCTGCGGACTCCGAGGGTAGACCAGACTAGTAGACAGTGGTCCTTGGATCTCGGCTCTAGCCGATTGATCCGACAGCGCTGAGTGAACCTCCAGCTAGGCTGCTGCCTATGCAAGAGTCGCAGATGACACCTGGCCTCTTGTCTCATAGATCAGATTTCTTACAGTGGGTGACTAGCGGGATAATTTCCAGGCAGTGGCAGAAACTGGTGTTTGAGAGTGTAGACCCCCCTCCCCTGTAAATGTCCGTGGCAGCCCCTGAATTTTATTTCTGGCCTTAGCAAAAAGCTCCCTTGCTCACCATTCAAAGCAGTCCTCTTAGGCCTGTGCCACTTTCTCCTGTGTAATGTAAATGAAGTCTGTAAAGTAATCAAGCTGAAACCTGAGACCAATATGTAAATGGCTCTATTCGGTTCCTCTCCTTTCCTTAGAGGGAGTCGTCCTGGGGGTATGCTTTTCTTTTCTGCAGCCCCAGAAAAGCAAAATAGACTTGTGACTTAGATCAGGGCTCTATCAGCAAGAAGTCACACAGTCCCTGCACTTATCGGACAGGCAGGGGACACTCAAGGAAACTTCATGCAGAGAAAACTAGGGAAACTCCCAAAAGGCATAAAGTAGTAGCACACTGGTAAGGTCCCACTAAATCCAGAGCTCCAAGGTGACTCTTGCTTAGTGGGAAGGCAAGAGGGGAATCAAGGCCAGGTGCAGGCCATGCTGGTAAGGGGTGGTTAAATCCAGTAGGCCTGGCAGAAGGGGTCATTGACCACTATCACCTAAGTTCCAAGGCGAGGGGATGCCCTCAAAGAGAAAGAGGCTGATCAGGTGCTGGACACCCGTCTTTCTCTCCCTCTCTCTTTCAGATGGGAGCATCCTCTTCAAGCTTAAAGCCAGATATGCCTCTGGCATGCATTCTGAGAAACTGGAAGCAATTTTGATCCCCAGATCCTGAAAAAGAAGTGTTTTATCTTCTGCACACAAGCCTAGCCTCAATACAAACTCTCTATGGAAAGGCTTGGCCCCTGAGAGAAGTATACAATATAATAAGGTTATGCAGCTAAATTTATTTTAATGCAAAGAAGGAAAATAGTCAAAAGTCCCATGGACTACAATATGGAACTAGTTTTCTAAATTATTTTGGTGGAAATATATTCTACTTATTGGGTTCATTATCTTCAAAAATTGGGAAGTTCTTATACTAGACTCCCTGAAACAGAGGAGATTTATCTTCTGCAATACAGCCTGGCTTTAAATGGCTGGTGCTAGAATTGTACTTGCATTTCATTTCCAGCCACCTAGAGACACACAGTCCCTATCAGTTCAGAGCCTTCATTGGCCCTGTTAGTCTGGGGCCACCTAAACCTTAACCCAGTTATATAAACTGCTCACCCATAGAGTGTATTCTTGAAAACTGAGATACTTTTAGTCAAATAAGCTAAAAGGAAAGGCAATTAGATATCAGTAACTCAAATCTCTGTATCAGTTTATCTGTCTGTGTATATGTTCTTTTATGAAAAGTGTTGCTAACTGTAGTCATTATGTCTCAATCTGTATGTTTATGTGTTTAAGCGTGTAAATGAAAGATTTTTCTACCTCCAGATGGTATTAATAAAATTGATTTAAAGACAAGTGCTTGTGAAAATTGGGCATTCTAAAATTTCCAGAAAATTCTAATAGGAAATATTAAGCATTAATGCTAATTTAAGTTAAACTGAAACAGACATGTCCTTATGGTTATCAGCTGCCTAAGTTTACCTAAAGTCATTTAAGTTGATGTTATCTGCTAAATCTTTCAAGAATAAAATGCTTAGAAGCTTGACTTTGTCTAATATTCAGTAAAGGTTTTGTAAGTAATCTAGCATAGTTGTTAAGAATGAGTAAACTAAACATAGCAAGTGAACTTCTTTTTTTTTTTATGCACATGATCACATCTTTAATCCTCCAACTTCCAGGCAAGATGGCTACTATTGGCCCACTCTTTAAAACAAGACACTGAGGTTGGCAAAGGTTAAGACTGTGCTGAAGGCCACATAGCTAGGAACTGGCAAACCCTGGATTCCAGCCAAACCCATGCCTTTGCCCAAATCAGCTCCCCCAAATTCTGTGACTTGGGTACCTCCTTCTCAGTCTTGGCGCCATCTGCACACCACCTAGTGTATCCATTTGCTAAGGCTGCCGTACAAAGTACCATAGACTGGTGGCTTAAATGACAGAAATGTATTTTCTCACAGTTCTGTAGGTTAGAGATCCAAGGTCAAGGTATCAGCTGGGTTGGTATCTTCTGAGGTCTCTCCCCTTGGCTTGCAGACAGCCGGCTGTCTCCTCCATGAATGTTCACCTGGTCTTCCCTCTCTGCACGTCTGAGTCGCAAGTGAACTTCTTAATAATAATTGTGTGTTACAGTGTGTATACCTACCTACAGCCTGAGAATCTTTGTGGTAACCTAAAACCTTAAAGTTTTGCTTAGTTAAGAAGATATACTTTGTGCTTAGTGAGAGATTGTGCTGTAAAGCTCATAGTTACAGAAATTATAAAATGTGTTCATAAATTTGTCAATCTAAAAATTGTTAGTTTAACATTTACAATAGCTCATTTTTCAGTGTTCGCTGAAAATTAAAGTTCCAAATAGTTTTAAGGTCTAATTAAAGCTACTTAAAGAAGAAAACATCTCTACTTGCTAAAAAAGATGTGTGTTTTAATAAGAGAAAGTATAAAAAATAGAAATTCATTTTGTTGAGGGTAAAATATGGTAATTGTTCTAAAGTACAGCTATTTATTTAAAGAGGGAGAACCCTGAATGTAAAAAGAAACTTCTAGAAAGCTTGTGGAAGAATTTGATATAGTCATGCTATATAAAATTAAAGCAAATGAGTCTTAATATCAAGTACACAGCAAAATTAGAATTTTGTTTTCAGTTAAAAAGACAAAGTTTTCTTAAACTGTTAGTCTGCTCTTAATGTTGAAAGATTGCAAAAGGTTTTCTAATTGTTTTATCAAAACAGTTTCTCATGCTTAAAGTCTCAATGAATTGTCTGAGTACTTAAGAAAATGAGATAGTAATATTAAAGGACTAAAAGTTAAACTTTGCTAACAACTGTGTAAACTTCTGTATCTGCCTTTGAAGTATTTTGTTGTCATTCTAGTTAAATGGATAAGTATTGTTTCATGGCAACCTATAATATTATTTAAGCAAATGCCAAAGAAACTTTCTTTTGACAACTTTCCAAAATCAAATTCAAAAAGGTGCTTTTACCTCTAGTTAACTCTGATATTTTCCAGAGGGCCCCTGGAACATGTCAGAAGAATTTTTTCCCCTCATCAGGAAAAATATTTGGCTAATTTGGCTTATTTATCTGATATATATTTACCTGGAAAGCACTGTCAAAGGGAATGATGCTATACTTTGTTACTGAATGTTTTATGTTACAGAAATATCCAAATTTCCTTATGTCAACTGCCTTATAGTAAGCTCTCATCAGGTCTTTAACCATTGTCATTTGTAAGTCTTTTGTCATTTATAGTCACTGTTTTACTACTCCTAAACTAGTAAAGAACTAGATTTCAGCAGAACAGGTATTAGTTACATAAGATTAAGTAAACTAAAGAAGATGATTTTGTAGCTTTTTGTTTCAAATGTTGCTGATAAAGTGCTTTAAGCTTTTTCTCTTAAGCTGACAACAGTTTATTAAATGACTATCTTTATAAGCAGAATTGAAACTTTATCTTTCTACCTGATCCCTCCAAATTTTTAAAACTCTCAGTGACTATTTTTATATTTCATGGCTGCTGGGAGCCATGCTACTCAAGCTGTGTAGCAAAGCTCAGGCTAGAGGAAGATCCCCACAAATCAAGGGCCTTTGAAGCTGACTCCATTACCCACCTTGATTTTGTTATTCTCCATTATACTATTGGGTTTGCTTTTGCTTGCATTTTTGCCAAAGACTAAGCTAACCTTTGATAAGCAGCATGGAAAGAAGGAGAACATAAACTTCCCAAAAGCTTTTCAGGACAGTGCTCCTGAAGAATAAAACACGCAGGGGCCAGATGGCGATCTTGGCATAGAATACTGAAACCTGCAGTCAGTTAGTCAAACATTGACTGCCCCATCTCCACCTAAGTAGGAATGCCCCCCTTGTTTGCAAAGCTAGTGAAATTAGTAATGAAGAGTTTTATAGGAAAATTAGAGAAATAGAGTTATAAGGGAATACTGAATGGAATAACCCTGTCTGACATGTAATCTTCTCATGTTTTCTTCCCTCTGCTACTTCTATAGTTTTTCTTCTTCCTTCCTAATTACAGCCCCTTACTAGAATTCGTGCCTCATATGTGAAATTACCAAGTACCATAATTCTTCCAAGTGGTAAAAATACCTCAAGACAAGTACTGGGCATAGAAGCCACGGAGCATAAATCTGCAAAGAAGTGAAAAACTAACCTTTTCGAAGAACATTACTTCTCTCTCACTTACTAGCTTTACATCTCCCTGTATGGCCCCAGAAGATGGCTGGTTAGCCAGAGACAGGTAAGATTCCTCAAGGGAGGAACAACCTAAGACAGGCACAGTCACAGGGGAGCCATCAGGTGAGAAAATGGGGGCCAACAGAGGTGAGGCTTAGAACCTCACCCCCCCCCCCCCAGTTTTGAGAGAAACTGTCTACACCCGTGGATGTTTTGTTGCCCTTGTCTGGCTTGGATTAATACCTAGTCTATAGGCACAAACCTGATCATCTACACTTGCCTTCTTACAGTTCTGAATCATGCGTTCTATCTTTATCTTGCATCTACCTATGATAGAATAAATATTATAAGGGGATAAAATGTACCCATTGCATTAGAAATATAGATGATGATACCTGCCTAGCTAACTGTAGCAGTGAGTGCCCCGTATTTCACCCTGAACTGATAGACTCCATAGTCACTATTACATGCTGCATGTTTCTGTGGTCCCATACATTACTTAGAAACCGCTTTGCATAGAAACAGGAGACACAATAGAGTACATATTGCTAGGAAAAGTTTTGGTCAAGGAACAGAAAAAGATCGCCTGTCTAACACTTGGCTAACCATGTATAGATTAGAAGAAAACAGAAAGAAAAAAGCTTGCCTATGCTTGTTAATCAAAAGAACAAATAAAAAATAATCATATCCTTGTGCAAAATGATATAAATAAAGCTGTCATTGGCCCTTTGTCGAGAGACCACCTCCATCTGGCTCTGTGTCCTGTCTCTCCGTGCACCAACTCCGTCTCATCCTTTTGGGCTTCACACCCCCCCACTGGAGCTGGACTCTGGCACATGGCAGTATGTTTATTTGCATAAGTTCAATAAGAATCTGCTTTCCTTGTAAGAGGACCAATTAAAAACACAGGTTATACTACCAAGGCTTTGACTAGAATGTCATACCGGAGAGACATGTGCATAAACTCAGATATGAACAGCTTTAAGGAACTAAAGTTGACTTTATAAAGCCAACAAAGCCCCTTGGAAGAACTGGCCTGGTACCTTGCTTACAGGATTCCCAGCAGCCTTACCAGGTGAGTAAGGAAAGTCACTTCCTGGCAGGTGTAGGAACCTCAGGATGTCTTGGGAACCTTGAGAAGAGAGGAATTTGCCCAAATTTACAGGTACTGCAGGCAAAACCCGATGGCAAGTCTGGCTTGGCTTTCTGGCCTCGAGAGGCCTTTAAAAGTTCAATCTGAAATTCCCTACAAAAAGTTCCAGCAAAGCACATTTAAAAGAGCCTATGTAATCAATTGCTCTTCTTGCTGCACTTATGCAAATAATAAAGCCAAGTGTTGATTATTTTCTAAATCTAGTTACTTCTAATAAAAATGAGGGTGATTTTAGAGAAAAGTATTGTTTCAATAATGCAGCCTTATCCACACTAAATCCTAGTACTAGTCATTGGGACATAAACTAGATCCAGAATTCTAGTTTCTTCAAAATATCTGGCTATGATTTCCCAGAGGTTTTAGTTTTCTCCTATCATTTCAATTAAAGTTTTACTATTTCTAGTTCTCATATTCAACCATGCATTCTTAATCTCATCAAGTTTGTTCTTCCAGAATGGAAAATCCAACTCCAGATATTACTACTTAACCTAACAACACGATTTGTCCTATCTTGCCTAGAAGCCACAAAACTGCAAATAGTAATAGGGAACCTGGAATAGAAGTGCCCATCTTCTGAGGCCCTCTCAACCCACCACTGATGGAGACCTAGCTGCACCCCTTACTGCATCCCCTCTCAGCATGAAGCAGCCAGAGCGGTCATCACTCCCTTTCCCTAGCAGCAGCTAGGGTCTCTATCTGTAGAGGGGGCAATGAGACAGGGACCCTGGATGTAGTCAGAGTACCTGGATGTAGTCAGAGTAGGGTGAGGGCCTCCGGAGGGGCAGGGTGGGATATTTGCAGTCAGAGCAATGTAACTACATGCAAGGAAACCCCCCTACTAAAACTCTATGTTAAACATTGAGCTCTAGAATCATTCTTCAGTGACATCAGTTAATGTTCCCCAGATAAAGAAGAGTAGCACATGTTTCATTATGCTAATCATTTGTAACCATGTGTAAGATTCACTTCAGCATACTAAAAGGTCCAGGCCTATGTGCTGTCTTTCCTCCTCCTTCAGATCTGACAAAGTGATTTTGCAAACTGAGCAACTAACTTAGCATGTAGACCCAGCTGTAGAGGGCATGGTAAAAGGCAGGAAGAATTCCATCTTAAAGGTAAGATTGCATTTTAACACCCAGGAAGTTCAAGAGGCAAGATTCTTTAGCAAGTAGACAATACCTCAGCCCACCTTGGGGGCTGGGCAGGCAGCCTTTTTGATGTGCTTCCAGACAAAGGCACCGGTGTCCCAGAGAGAAATCGAGAGAGGAAATTCCTTATGCTAAGTTAATTTTTAATATTCAGGGACCACTTAACAAGTCCACATCCCCAAACTCTTTTTCACGTTCTCGAAAAATCCTCAACTGCCTATAAAACCCCTAGACAACACACCACCACGGACTCTCTTGTCCCCTCCTGGCATGATCCTGGAGCTCTGTCCTCTCACTTTATCTCTAAATAAAAGCCTGTACCTTGCTCTCTTACCTTGAGTGTTTGTGAAGTTCATTGTTCGGCTTCTTGAACAAGAACCCCGGCATCAAGGATGTCCCATGTCCCTGCCCTACCTCACCTACTTACTTGTCACTCTCCTTTGCTGAATCTTGTTTCTCTTCCTGATCCTTCCGTAATAGCGATAAAAATTAAAACCACCACAACTGTGATTTATCAAAAGCTTATTACGTGCCAGACACCCTTCTGTTATACCCTTTAAATGCATTAGATCTTTAATCCTCATATTAACCACATAAGGTAGATATTACTATCTCTAATTTACTATTAAAATTAATTACTGTTAGTTGCCACATATTTTCGATGGGGAAACAGGATGGAAAGTCAGGAACTACCTTAGGGTCATGCAGCTAATTAGTGGTGGACTGAGGGATGAAACACCTGACTCCATAGCCTGTGCATCTTATTTGGGTACGTGCTTCTGTGCATAACACCCTATGATGTAGGTGCTATTACTATCCACACATGATGCATAAGGAGAACAAGGCCTGGACTCATACAGTGATTAGCCAAACATGCTAAGAGCAAGTGGCTTGTATGTCCCACACAAGGATGGAATCTTTAAGGAGCACTAGTTTGACAGAAAAAGTTTTCTATGTCTTTTTCTCTTTCCCTCTGAGTTGCAGCAAGCCCTCCTGGTACCTGGCAACCATCCCTGTCTCTCCTCCCCCTTCAGCTGTATTATCACATTCCATTCAAGCACTTTGTTGTTTCCTATCTATGCTGTAGGTGCAAATGGTTGTGAATTTAACATATGCAGGAGGAGACAGCAGCAGAAGGCAGTGGGGGAGGGATGAGTTGCTCAATTAGTGGTGCTAGGGGGATTTCATTACCTGATTGGAAAAAAGATCAGTTTGCTTTTTTTCATGACACTAAATATGAATTGCAGTTCAATTCTAGAGGTTAATGTTGATTTTATGCAAGTATATACTAACTCTTTAATAATATATTTTGTTGTTATGAAAGGAAAAAAAACTATCAAACATTCAAAAGCAACCCCTTTTAAAATTGCCAAGCAAATAAATATTTGTTAAATATCTGGATTAGAGAAGACTTTCTATGGTTGCAAGTGATGAAAGAAATTGCAAAGGAAAGACATAATTCAGAAAACAGTATTAACATATACAAACAGTAAGCTGAGAAATATGGCACCAAGTAAGAAAAACAGTAAGAACATAGCCATAGCCAACCTTTGTGTTCAGAAGGCTAACATTTAAGATCTTAGAAAGTGCCAGGCATATTCTAACAGTTCCTCATGTTTTAATTTCATTCTCACAAAATGTCCTGATGATGCCGGGGTTCTTGTTCACGAAGCCGAAGAATGAGCTTCACAAACATTCAAGGTAGGAGAGCAAGGTACAGGCTTTTATTTAGAGATAAAGTGAGAGGACAGAGCTCTTGGCTCACGCCAGGAGGGGACAAGAGAGTCCGTGGTTGGCTCATTGTCTAGGGGTTTTATGCGCGGTTGAGGATTTTCAGGAATGAGAGTAAAGGGTTAGGGGTGCAGACTTGTTGAGTGGTCTCAGAATGCTCATTTTTGATGAGTAATAGAAGAAATTTTCTGCTCTGATTCTTTCTCAAGATAGCAGTTTCCTTCTGGGAGTATGTCAATTAAGACCACCTACCCTGCCCACAAGGTGGGCTGGGTTGTTGCCTATTTGCTGATGTAAATTAAGAATCTTACTTCTTAACTGCTTGGGCTGTTTATACTTGGGCTTGCTTACTAAATTAGTCTTTTTCCTAGGTTGCAGATCACTTGGTTAGGATCAGAGAAGGAAATATAGCACATAGGTACAGTTAAAATAAGCTGGGCCTTTTAGCAGGCTAAGGTAAATTTTACAGTGTCATGATTTAAATTGATACAGTGAAGTCACGGGTTATGCTGAGACACTTTTCTTTATCTGCAGAACACTCAAACATTCCAGGCCAAGTTGCTGCTGGCTTCTTTAACAGATCTCACTGAAGGTGTCTATATTCCTAGTCTGGTATCTTTACCCTAGAGAATTAGTGTGACTCTGACTTTGCATAATGCTTATCACAGAGTTTCAATAGGGACTTCTTTGTACATTGCTATATTGTTCTGACGGTAATTATCTTGCTCTGCTTTTTCTCCAGAGGCCCTCACTTTACTCTGCCTAATCCCACAGTCCCTGTCTCACTGAGATAGATCTTAATATTATGTCCGGGTTCTAAAGCCTTCCTGCTTATGCTGCATAAAATGTAAATATACAGCTTAACAAGTTATTGCAAAGCAAACTACCACAAAGATCAAGAAACAGAACATTGCCAGAAATCTTGCAAGCTCTTGTGAGGCTCTGCCCAAGGACAGCCTCTTTCCTCTCCCCTAAAGGAACCCACTCTAATGACAACTTATGTCTCTTACTTTCTTGCTTTTACTTATTAATTTTTTCATTGAAGTATCATTGATACACCATCTTTTATTAGTTTGAAGTATACAATACAGTGGTTCATCAGTTACCCACATTATTAAATCCTCACCCCCACTAATGCAGTTACTATCTGTCCACATAGGAAGATATTGGACAATCACTGGCTATATTCTCCATGCTGTACTCCCTGTGACCAATTTACATTATGACTGAGAAATTTTGTGCCCCTTTATGTCCTTCACCCTCCCTACCCACCCACCCCAACCCCTCCCCAATGGTAACCACTAGTCACTTCTCAGTGTCTATGAGCCTTTCTTGCTTTTCATTGAAGTTTTACCACTCAAATATGAATTCCCCAAAACTACTGTTTTGTTTTCAGACTTTATATAAATAGAAGTATAATGGCATTTCCTTCTGCATCTGGCTCATCTCCCTTACAATTATGTTTCTGAGATTCAACATGTAGTTTCTGAGATTGTTGCATGTAGTGTAAGCTCATTTTTAGCATTGCTTACAACATTACATTCTATGAATTTATATGAAATTATTTATCCATTCTGTGGTTGACAGACATTTGGGTTGTTTCCAGTTTGGGGCAATTATGAAAACTGTTGCTATGAACATTTTTTTCTGTCTCCTGGCATACATGTGCACATACAGGGTATATATCTGGGAGTGAAATTGCTGGATCATACAGTATATTTTCAATTTCATTAGATACTACCAAATTGTCTACCAAAGTTGTACCAACTGCCACTTCCAACATCAGTGTTTAAGAGTCCTTTTGCTCCACATCTTCATAAACACTTGGTATTGTCAATAAAGCTTTACAGCTTTCACATAAGGTTTTACACATTTTTTATTTAGTTCAGGATACTTGATTTTGTTAGGAAAGAGTATAAAAACCTAAATGTGATTTATTCCCACTAGGATGTTTAAACATTTTAACAGTAAGGTATTAACAAAGGGCCACGTGGTGGAAGCTGTTTGGGCTGAGAGTGGGCGCGTGGGAATTGATAAGGGCCTGGCTATACCTGTTTGAGTTTTTTTAACCTACCAATAAGAATAAGACAAATGTGAAGGAAAGATATAACGGGTTTAGGCGATGTCCAGGGAAGACTGTGAACCCTGTAGTACTCAGCCAGTGAAGAACCAGGGGAGAGACTCACGCACTAGGAGATAAATTATTGGCGCCAAACTCCCCAGGTGTGCCTGCCCACCAGACACCCGATCTTGCAAGATTGTCATTAAAGCTTCGCTCCGCTGTTCTCTTTGTCTCTGTGCCCACTTATTAAATATAGACCAGTAAGTGTGTTTCTCACAATTTTGTATACTATTATAAATGTAATCTTTGTTTAAATTTCATTTTCTAAGTGCTTGTTGATGGTATATGGAAATATAATTGATCTTTTGATGTTGATTTTGTATGTTGATTCTGCTAATCTCTCTTAATAGTTGTAACTTTATTTGTAGCTTTAGAATTTTCTTCATATACAAGCATATCATCTGTAATAATAACCATATTGTTTCTTCTCTTCCAATCCATATTCATTCTATTTCTTTTTCTTGCCTTACTGCACTGGCTATAGTACAAGAAATGGTGAGGGGGAGCCCACTGGCTGCGCT
Source organism: Manis pentadactyla (assembly GCF_030020395.1). NCBI lineage: Eukaryota > Metazoa > Chordata > Mammalia > Pholidota > Manidae > Manis > Manis pentadactyla. Next base: position 102,115,630 of record NC_080038.1, on the reverse strand, counting down.
GAAAAGCCATCTTGCCTTGTTCTCTGGTCTGGCTCCCTGCTCACTTCAGCCACATCCGTCGTGCCCCTCCTCTGCCACCACACACTTCTCCAACTCTCACTTTTTTTATGAAAGTATAGTTGATATACAGTATTATAGTGGTTTCAAACATACAACACAGTGGTTCAACAGTTACCCACATTATTAAATCCTCACCCCAACTAGTGTGGTTACTATTTGTCAACATACGAAGATGTTACAGAACCATTGATTATATTCTCCCTGCTGCAATTTCATCCCCGTGACCAACCTACATTATGATTGAGATTTTGTGCCTCTTTGTCCTGCTCACCCACCCACCCCAACCCTTCCCCCATGGTAACCACCAGTCACTTCTCAGTGTCTCTTGTGTCTACTGCTGTTTTGTTCATTTTGTCTTTTGTTGTTTTTAGATTCCACATATAAGTGAAATCATATGGTATTTGTCTTTCTCCACCTGGCTTATTTCACTCAGCTTAATACCCTCTAGGTCCATCCATGTTGTCACAAATGGTAGGGTTTCTTTCATTTTTCTGGCTGAATAATATTCCATTGCATATAATATACCCCATCTTCTTTATTCATTTGTCTATTGAAGGACACTTTGGTTATTTCCATATCCTGGCTATTGTAAATAGTTATCATTTTTTTAAAAGCCGCTGCAATGGATCACCAGTGGTGTGCCCCATCATGTCAGACTCCACCATTGACAACAGTTCTGCGATCACTACCATAGATGTAAAGGAGAAGAAGGTAGTTGTGGAGGAGGCAGAGAATCCAAGAGTTGCATCTGCTAATAGGAATGCCGAAGAGGGAAATGCGGAGCAGGAGGCCAACAAGGTAGATGAGAAAAGGAAGAAGGCAGGGAGAAAGAGCAGGATGTGGAGGAAGGTAATGGTGAGGAAGAGAATGGAGATGAAGATGAGGAGGCTGAAGCAGGTACTAGTAAGCAGGTGGCTGAAGATGATGAGGATGGTGATGTTGACACCAAGCAGCAGAAGACAGATGAGGATGACTAGACAGCAAAAAAGGACAATATAAACTTTAAAAAAAAGGTCACTGTGACCTATTCACCCTCCATTTCTCCTCTCAGAATGTAAACATGGTCACCCTGGAGTAGAGAGGCCCACACACTGTGGGCAGGGCCACCCGTAGATGACACATGCTTTTCCCACCCAACCAACACCACAAAGTGAATTTGCAATAGGGGAGGAAAAAAGAAACAAAACTTCCAAGACCCTGCTTTTTTTCTTAAAAGCACTTTAAAAAAGAAATTTTGCCTGTATTTTTTATTTACATTTTCTATATTTGTACATGTTGTTAGTGGTCAGCCATTTTTAATAATCTCAGTTGACCAAGCCATCCTTCTGAGCTTTTTATGTCTTCTTACATTAATTGTGGTGTGACCATTATAATCTCAAAGGAGGGGGAAAAACTTGTAAAAACAACAACAAAAAGTCTTACTCTCAACATTCTAGTATCTTCTTTTGTATACTTAGCTGTACTGTAAGTAGTTGGTTTGTATGAGATGGTTAAAAAGGCCAAAGATAAAGGTGTCCTCTTTTTCCTTTTTCTGTCTATGATATTGCTGTTTATTTATTTCTGGCCTGTTTGATGTATGTGTGAAACAATGTTGGCCAACAATAAACAGGAATTTTATTTTGCTGAGTTGTTCTAACAAAAAAATAGTGGCAAACAGAGACATCCTTTTCTAATTCCTGAACTCAAGGGTGTCACTTTCAACAATGCAACATGAAGTACGATGCTGGCTACTGGTTTTTGATATACCAGTTATCAGATTAAGTATGTTTCCTTCCATTCCTAATTTACTTAGTTTTAAAAATCTTCAATGAATTTTGAATTTTATTGATTGCTTTTGCTGTATCTATTAAGATGATATATTTTTTCCCTTTATCTCTCAATGTGCTAAACTACATTGTTTGGTTTTCTAATATTGAACTAATTAAACATTCATGGACTAAACCCAATTTGGTCCTGATTTATTATAATTGTTATATATTGCTGGATTCAATTTGCTAATATTTTGTTTAGGATTTTTCTATCTATGCCCATATGCCTATAATTTTCCTTTCTGGTAATGTCCTTGTCATATTTTGGTATCACAGATTTGCTAGCCTATTAAAACTAGTTGAGAATTACAACTTCTTTTTCCTGTCTTCCTTTTGTCTTTCTCCAATTACAAAGGAGGAAACTGAGGTCCAAGGAGTTTAAACAGATTTTTCTATTCTGCATTATATCCAATTATGTGCTTATAACCATGATTTATTGAACCAGCCTCTGTATAAGTTCTTGTTTCCAATGTTTCACAATTATTAACATGTTGAGAGGAGCATCCTCAGTTACATGCAGGTTTGCACATGTGACCACTTATTTCCTGAGGGTACATACATTCCTAGAGGTAGAGTTGCTGAATGAAGGACTATATTCCACAAGAACCGGAGGGCGAGGTGGCCCATGGCATGACCTACAAGGTAGCACTAGCTCACATGCAGGAGCCTTCCTCGTTTCTTAATGTGCTTGTAATACTCCTTCTCTGAGATACTGGAGATTTTAGTATGTGATATTTAAAAGTCAGTTCAGCTCTAAGAAATCAACAAATTACTTACATTTTGAAATGACTTGGGGGTTTCTATTTTAACTTTTTTAATGGAGCTTTTCAAACACACACAAAAATACAGAGAATGGTATAATGAACCTCCATATTCCCATCACCCAGCTTAAGAATTATCAACACTGCATATCTTGTTTCATCTATAATCCCCCTGCACTTTTTTGATGGGGTGTTTTAAAGCAATTACTAAACATCTCATCAAATGGTATGATTCTTCTGTACTCTATTCATAGTTATGTCTCTCCTTTTTCATTCCAAATATTTTTTATCAGGGTAAAATTCATAGAACATAAAATTAACCATTTTAAAGTGTACAATTCAGTGGCATTTAGAACACATTCAATCTGTTTTACTTTATTGTCGGTCAGTTTTTCCAGAGGTTTGTTTATTAGTCTTCTGGACAAATCTACTTTTGGCTTAGCTGATTTTTCTATTGTTTGTTTTCTACTTCAATGATTTCTATGTTTTATGAGATCTTCCCTTCTACCCTACCTACATTGGGTATTTACACTGGACATTTGCTGCATATATTTTCAGTCTTTCTTCATTTTAAAAATACACGCTGTGGCTTTAAGTTTGCTTTTGAATATTGTTTGAGGTGCATTCTACGAGAATGGCTGAAAAGAAGATTTTTTCATTATCATTCAATTCTATGTGTTTTATTATCTATTGCCAGCAGATGTTGGCAGTTTTCTGGCTGAAGACCAATGGCAGAGTTGAGTCTCAGGATTGACATAGGCTTCTGTAAACTTCAGATTCACAGCCCCAACCACTTTACCTTCACCCTAGCTGAATGCCACATCTTGAGGTACCCAACCTTAAAAAGGCTGATCTCACTGGCTTTTTCTGAAATAAGACTACATTTCCCTGCTTCTCTCTTTGGCTACCCTAAGTCCTCCTTTCATGAGGATACAACTACCCTCAATAATATATTGATGAAAAAGAAGGTAATTACAAATTTAGTTCCAAGCAGGACCTTTTGCTACGCTATACCAACTAAGTCATATTCCTCAATCCAGCTTTTTGGTATCAGGCACTGGCTGAGCTCTTCAGGAAGTCATTTGTGATTCTAAATAGACTACTATACTTTGTATAAGTGGTCAGTCAGGTTGCCTGTGGAGGGGTTGGATGGTTGGATAAAGAGAGGAATGATTTGGGCATTCTTGAAACTCTGGCTCCTTCCTTTACAAGCTGTGAGAACTTGGGCAAGGTAGTTAATCTCTCTGTGCTTCAGCTTCCTCACTGGTAGAGTAACAACAGGAAGTACCGCATCGGGTTGTGGTAAGAATCAAATGAGTGAACATTTACAAAGGCTTTAAAAGAATGTCTGGTTCATTATAGGTTCTGTGCCATAGAATGCCATCATAACTGCACCAAATGCTTCTCTCCAAACTCTCTGAGCCTTTAGATGGATTATCTAAGTCTTCCCTCTCTGCTTCTTCACAGAGAGTTTCATTATGCTCAGTAGCCTTAGGCTAATTTATCCATGGAAGGGGGAGAGAATAAAATCCTTTAAGACCTAACCAAATAATTCCTCTCAGAACAGAACTGTCTGCATTAGGAACACGCCTAACTGGGATGCTTTCTTGGTTTGGCGGGGGGCGGTGAGGCTCTCTGGACCCAATTGAGAGGGCCTGGATCTAGAGGAAGATAGCAGGTAAAATTCCTTGTCTAAGGATTACTGCAGAAGCAACTCTGGAGGGTGGGAGCTGCTAAGCCAAGGAGGTGAGGGAGCCCAAGGGCCAAGCAGGAGGCTAAATAAACAGAAGTCTGAGTGAAACTGTCCTGAGATTCTTTTGGGTAATTTGTTGATTGGTTTTTTTTTTTATTGGTTGACCTTTTAAAAAATAATTTATTTTAACCTTATTTAGTGTAGTTCATGTTTAATTAAAAAGAAACAGCTGTCAAAATCTGAAGGGGACAAAGTAATAGTGAAAGTTCCCCCAACTCCCCACAGTCCAGTCTGGTGTCTGTTCTTCCAGATATTTTACATAAACACAAACATATTCATTATTGTTCTTTTTCTATTTAAGTCAGGTCATAACATGCCCTTGGTTCTGAGATCTCTTTCATGCCTGATGTGCTGGGATAAACTTCTTCCACTATCCTAAACCTTCAACAAGAACTTGCTACCTGCTTTGTGTGGTCAGGTCTTTGGACTATCTCCTTGATTTCTATCAACTGTTTCTCTCAGTGAAAGGAAAATATTACAGTTTATCTCATTACGTTCATATAATAATATTAGTACAACCACTGCTTATCATGCCGTATTCTGTGTCAGGCAATCTCTTTAGTGCTTTACTTGAATTTTCACATCACTTCCTCACAACAATCCCTCAGAAGTCAGTGATCATGTGGGATCATAGCTGAGGATTGGAGAGGCCCAAGAGTTAAAGAGAAGAACATTAAGGAGGAAAGTAAACATTTCAGAGGCAGACTCAGTCCTGTAGTGTCTATTTAAATCTTCACAATGACCTTATAAGGGAGCTGTTACCATATATAAGGCAGCTGAGGCTGCAGAGTTCACAGAGCAAGATAAAACCACTGAGAATCTACCAGTATTCTCAGTTAATAGGCATATCCCCCTTTCTGTAAAACACAGATGAAAACAAGCAGGCAGGCAAAGATTTAAATGAATGGTGAGACATGTAGTGTTCACTGATTAGAAGACTCAATATTGTAAAGATGGCAATTCTTAAAGTGATCTATAGGTTTAACACAATTACTATCAAAATCCCATCAGATTTTTCATAGATATAGAGAGACTTATTCTAAAACTTATGAGGAAAAGCAAAGTAACTATGATTGTTTAAGCAATTTTGAAAAAGAAGAATAAACTGGGGAGACTCACTTTATTCAATGATAGGACTTAGAGCTATGGTAAATTGAGACAGTGATATTTAAGGAATAATAGACACAGATTAGAGGAAACAAACACAGAACCCAGAAATATACCAACACAAATACACTCAATTGATTTTTTACAAAGATGTAAAAATTTTCAGTAGAAAAATAGCTTTTTCAAAAAAATGGTGCTTGAACAATTGAACATCTAGAAGAAAATAAGAGTGAACTTCAACCTGAACCTCACACCAGTTTCAAAAATTAACTGAAAATGAATCATGAATGTAAACATAAAATATAAAACTATGAAACTTGTAGCAGAAAACATAAGAGAGAATCTTTGGGTCCCAGCTCTTGCCAAAAAGGTCTTAGACAAGACATCAAAAATATGACATCCATAAAAGAAATAAAATTTACTGAAAGGGGGGGATCACGGGAAGATGGCAGCATGAGTAGTTCAGAGGAAATCTCCTCCCCAAAATATATATATTTATGAAAATACAATAAATACAACTATTCCTAAAAGAGACACCAGTGGATGCAGTACAACAGCCAGGATACATCTACATCTTTGAGAACTCAACATCACACGAAGGGGATAAGATACAAGCCACGGCCAGGCGGGACCTGAATGCTCCCCCACCCCAAAATCCGGCGGGAAGAAAGGAGTTGGAACAGGGAGGGAGTGAAAGCCCAGGACTGCTAAACAACCAGCTCTAGAAATCCGCACCCGTAGCGCAGATACAAGGTGCACAGGGTGCTGGACATTAGAGAAACAGAAAAGCAAAACCTGTGGGCAGGTCCCCGCAACCGGCGCCCCTGAGACAAAAGAAAAGCGAGTGCTTTCTGCAAGTCCTAAAGAGACAGGGACCCCATAGCTGGACAAAGTTGTCCAGGCACACTTAGCCAGCAGCTGGGAATCCCGGGGAAACCTAGGTGCCCTAAACACAGGGGAGGAAGTGCAGCTCTGAAGCCCTACAAGGCACTAAGCAGCCTGCCAGTCATTCCTCCAACTGGCGTGGACTCTGACACACCAGCCCAGTAGCGGGAGAGTGGCAGCACGTGCCAGGGATGGCGGCGCCGGAAGGGATCTGGAGCAGATCAGTGCACCAATGGCACCAGAAGGGACCAGGACAGGCTTGTGTGAGCCCGCAGTGGCGCGACTGAACAGCCTGGGTGTGGCTAGCGTGCACCGGCGGCAGTGGAGCCAGAGGAGGCCGGTAGAGGCCTGCGCACACCTGCAGCAGAGCCAGAGGGAGCAGGCGCGCTCCCAGCAGCCGGCTGGAATCCCAGCCCAAGGCACAGCTGCCCGGGCCAGACCCAAAGGCTGCTGCTGGCACAGAGCTGCCCAGCAGGGGCGCTGCTAGCATGGAGGAGCGCACCTGGCATGCATGCCACTCCCTGCAGGGCTCCATGCTGCTCTGATGGAGACCCCACACACAGCAGCTTAGGAGACTAACCCAGTGGCTGCTCCAGGAGTGCGGGTAACCATCACAGGCAGCGGAGAAGGGCAAGGCATCCAGCAAGCAGGAAAGGACATTCTTCTCCCAGCTGACACATACACCACGTGCCTACAGCCACTGCTATCACCATGAAAAGGTAAAAAAATTTGGTCCACTCCAAGATAGTTCAAACAACACTTGAGAGAGGATCCGCAGAGGCAGACCTAACCAGTCTCCCTGAAAAAGAATTCAAAATAAAAATCATAAACATGCTGACAGAGCTGCAGAGAAATATGCAAGAGCTAAGGGATGAAGTCCAGAGGGAGATTACAGACATCTGGAGGGAGATTACAGAAGTGAAACAAACTCTGGAAGGATTTATAGGCAGAATGGATAAGATGCAAGAGGCCGTTGATGGAATAGAAACCAAAGAACAGGAACGCATAGCAACTGACGCAGAGAGAGATAAAATGATCTCCAGGAATGAAACAATATTAAGAGAACTGTGTGACCAATCCAAAAGGAACAATATCCACATAATAGGGGTACCAGAGGAAGAAGAGAGAGAAAAAGCGATAGAAAGTGTCTTTGAAGGAATAATTGCTCAGAACTTCCCCAAACTGGGGGAGGAAATAGTTGCTCAGACCACAGAGGCACACAGAACTCCCGAGAGACAGGACCCAAAGAGGACAACACCAAGACACATAATAATTAAAATGGCAAAGATCAAGGACAAGGACAGAGTATTAAAGGCAGCCAGAGAGAGACAAAAGGTCACCTACAAAGGAAAACCCATCAGGCTATCATCAGACTTCTCAACAGAAACCTTACAGGCCAGAAGAGAATGGCATGATATATTTAATGCAATGAAACAGAAGGGCCTTGAACCAAGGATACTGTATCCAGCATGATTATCATTCAAATATGAAGGAGGAATTAAACAATTCCCAAAGAAGCAAAATTTCAGGGAATTTGCCTCCCACTAACCACCTCTACAGGGTATCTTAGAGGGACTGCTCTACATGTGAGCATTCCTAAAAAGACCACAGAACAAAATACCCAACATATGAAGAATGGAGGAGGAGGAAAAACAAGGGAAACAAATAATCATCAGACTGTGTTTATCACAGCTCAATAAGCGAGTTAAGTCAGAAAGTAAGTTAGTAAACAAGCTAACCTTGAACCTTTGGTAACCACGAATCTAAAGCCTGCAATGGCAATAAGTACATATCTTTCAATAATCACCCCAAATGTAAATGGACTGAATGCACCAATCAAAAGACACAGAGGAATAGAATGGATAAAAAAGCAAAACGCATTTGTCTGCTGCTTATAAGAGACTCACCTCAAACCTAAAGACATGCACAGATTAAAAGTCAAGGGATGGAGAAAGATATTTCATGCAAACAACAGAGAGAAAAAAGCAGGTGTTGCAATACTAGTATCAGACAAAATAGACTTCAAAGTAAAGAAAGTAACAAGAGATAAAGAAGGACATTACATAATGATGAAGGACTCAGTCCAACAAGAGGATATAAGCATTATAAACATATATGCACCCAATACAGGAGCACCAATATATGTGAAACAAATACAAACAAAATTAAAGGAGGAAATAGAATGCAATGCATTCATTTTGGGAGACTTTAACACCCCACTCACTCCAAAGGATATATCAATCAGACAGAAAATAAGTAAGGACACAGAGGCACTGAACAACACACTAGAACAGATGGACCTAATAGACATCTATAGAACTCTACATCCAAAAGCAACAGGATACACATTCTTCTCAAGTGCACATGGAACATTCTCCAGAATAGACCACATACTAGGCCACAAAAAGAGCCTCAGTAAATTCAAAAAGACTGAAATCCTACCAACCAACTTTTCAGACCACAAAGGTATAAAACTAGAAATAAATTGTACAAAGAAAGCAAAAAGGCTCACAAACATATGGAGGCTTAAAAACATGCTCCTAAATAATCAATGGATCAACGACCAAATTAAAATGGAGATCCAGCAATATATGGAAACAAATGACAATAACAACACAAAGCCCCAACTTCTGTGGGACGCAGCAAAAGCAGTCTTAAGAGGAAAGTATATAGCAATCCAGGTATATTTAAAGAAGGAAGAACAATCCCAAAAGAATAGTCTAATGTCACAATTATCGAAATTGGAAAAAGAAGAACAAATGAGGCCTAAGGTCAGCAGATGGAGGGACATAATAAAGATCAGACAAGAAATAAATAAAATTGAGAAGAATAAAACAATAGAAAAAACCAATGAAACCAAGAGCTGGTTCTTCGAGAAAATAAACAAAATAGATAAGCCTCTAGCCAGACTTATTAAGAGAAAAAGAGAGTCAACACACATCAATAGAATCAGAAACGAGAAAGGAACAATCACGACGGACCCCAAAGAAATACAAAGAATTATTAGAGAATACTATGAAAACCTATATGCTAACAAGCTGGAAAACCTAGGAGAAATGGACAACTTCCTAGAAAAATACAACCTTCCAAGACTGACCCAGAAAGAAACAGAAAATCTAAGCAGACCAATTACCAGCAATGAAATTGAATCGGTAATCAAAAAACTACCCAAGAACAAAACCCCTGGGCCAGATGGATTTACCTCAGAATTTTATCAGACATACAGAGAAGACATAAAACCCATTCTGCTTAAGGTTTTCCAAAAAATAGAAGAGGAGGGAATACTCCCAAGCTCATTCTATGAAGCAAACATCACCCTAATACCAAAACCAGGCAAAGACCCCACCAAAAAAGAAAACTACAGACCAATATCCCTGATGAATGTAGATGCAAAAATACTCAACAAAATATCAGGAAACCGAATTCAAAAATACATCAAAAGGGTCATACACCATGACCAAGTGGGATTCATCCCAGGGATGCAAGGATGGTACAACATTCGAAAGTCCATCAACATCATCCACCACATCAACAAAAAGAAGGACAAAAACCACATGATCATCTCCATAGATGCTGAAAAAGCATTTGACAAAATTCAACATCCATTCATGATAAAAACTCTCAGCAAAATGGGTATAGAGGGCAAGTACCTCAACATAATAAAGGCCAGATATGATAAACCCACAGCTAACATCATACTGAACAGCGAGAGGCTGAAAGCTTTTCCTCTGAGATCAGGAACAAGACAGGGATGCCCACTCTCCTCACTGTTATTCAACATAGTACTGCAGGTCCTAGCCACGGCAATCAGACAAAACAAAGAAATACAAGGAATCCAGATTGGTAAAGAAGAAGTCAAACTGTCACTGTTGGCAGATGGCAGATGACATGATATTGTGCATAAAAATCCTTAAAGACTCCACTGCAAAACTACTAGAACTGATATCGGAATACAGCAAAGTTGCAGGATACAAAATTAACACAGATATCTGTAGCTTTCCTATACACTAACAATGAACTAATAGAAAGAGAAATCAGGAAAAAATTCCATTCACAATAGCATTAAAAAGAATAAAATACCTAGGAATAAACTTAACCAAGGAAGTGAAAGACCTATACCCTGAAAACGACAAGACACTCTTAAGAGAAATTAAAGAGGTCACTAACAAATGGAAACTCATCCCATGCTCCTGGCTAGGAAGAATTAATTTCATCAAATTGGTCATCCCGCCCAAAGCAATATACAGATTCGATGCAATACAAATTCGATGCAATCAAATTACCAATAGCATTCTTCAACAAACTGGAACAAATAGTTCAAAAATTCATATGGAACCATCAAAGACCCCAAATAGCCAAAGCAATCCTGAGAAGGAAGAATAAAGTGGGGGGATCTCGCTCCCCAACTTCAAGCTCTACTACAAAGCCACAGTAATCAAGACAATTTGGTACTAGCACAAGAACAGAGCCACAGACCAGTGGAACAGAATAGAGACTCCAGACATTAACCCAAACATACATGACCAATTAATATAGATAAAGGAGCCATGGACATACAATGGGGAAATGACAGTCCCTTCAACAGATGGTGCTGGCAAAACTGGACAGCTACTTGTAAGAGAATCAAACTGGATCACTGTCTAACCCCATACACAAAAGTAAACTCCAAATGGATCAAAGACCTGAATGTAAGTCATGAAACCATAAAACTCTTAGAAAAAAACATAGGCAAAAATCTCATGGACATAAACACGAGCAAGCTCTTCATGATCATATCGCCCCAGGCAAGGGAAACAAAGGCAAAAATGAACAAGTGGGACTATACCAAGCTAAAAAGCTTCTGTACAGCATAGGACACCATCAATAGAACAAAAAGGTATTCTACACTATGGGAGAACATATTCATAAATGACAGATCTGATAAAGGATTGACATCCAAAATATATAAAGAGCTCACATGCCTCAACAAACAAAAAGCAAATAATCCAATTAAAAAATGGGCAGAGGAGCTGAATAGACAGTTCTCTAAAGAAGAAATCCAGGAGGAGGGGCGGAAGATGGCGGCGTGAGTAGAGCAGCGGAAATCTCCTCCCAAAACCACATATATCTATGAAAATATAACAAAGACAACCCTTCCTAGAATAAAGACCAGAGGACACAGGACAATATCCAGACCACATCCGCACCTGAGAGAACCCAGCGCCTCGCGAAGGGGGTGAGATACAAGCCCCAGCCCCGCGGGAGCCGAGCGCCCCTCCCCCCAGCTCCCGGCGGGAGAAGAGCAGGCAGAGCGGGAGGGAGACGGAGCCCAGGGCTGCCGAACACCCAGCCCCAGCCATCCGGGCCAGAGTGCAGGGCGCTCGATACTAGGAAAACAGGGCAGCAAGAACAGTGAGCAGGCACTGGAGGCTGGGCCACAGAGGACATAAGAAAAGCGCGTGACCATTTTTTTTTGCTTTTTTGCTGTTTTGTTTTGGCGAGCGCTTTTTGGAAGTCTTAAAGGGATAGGGACCCCAATACTAGGGAAACAGGGCAGAAAGACCGACCGGTGAGCAGAGGCCTGAGGCTGGCACCGGAGAATAAAGAAAAACGAATGACCACATTTTTTTTTAATTAAAAACTTTTTTTTTTTTTTTTAAATTAAAAAAAATTTTTTTTTCTTTTTTTTTGGTGGCCGTTGTTTTGTTTTGGCGGGTGCTTTTTGGAAGTCTTAAAGGGGCAGGGTGGGACACTTAGTCCAGAGGTAGGGAATCCGGGATCTCTGGGCACCCTAACCCCTGGGCTGCAGGGAGCAGGGAGGCCCCTTACGGAGATAAATAGCCTCCCAGCAGCTCCTGCTCCAACGCGACTCCACCATTTTGGAGTAGCTGCCCGAGCTAGGCCACGCCCACAGCAACAGCGGAGATTAACTCCATAGCAGCCGGGCAGGAAGCAGAAGCCCTGTCTGCGCGCAGCTGCGCAGCACAAGCCACTAGAGGTCGCTGTTCTCCCAGGAGAGGAGGGCCACAAACCAACAAGAAAGGAAGTCCTTCCAGCCATCACTCGTCCCAGTTCTGCAGTCTATTCCTATCATCATGAAAAGGCAAAGCTACAGGCAGACAAAGATCACAGAGACAACACCAGAGAAGGAGACAGACCTAACCAGTCTTCCTGAAAAAGAATTCAAAATAAGAATCATAAACATGCTGACAGAGATGCAGAGAAATACGCAAGAGAAATGGGATGAAGTCCGGAAGGAGATCACAGATGCCAGAAAGGAGATCGCAGAAATGAAACAAACTCTGGAAGGGTTTATAAGCAGAATGGATAGAATGCAAGAGGCCATTGATGGAATTGAAATCAGAGAACAGGAACGCATAGAAGCTGACATAGAGAGAGACAAAAGGATCTCCAGGAATGAAACAATATTAAGAGAACTGTGTGACCAATCCAAAAGGAACAATATCCGTATTATAGGGGTCCCAGAAGAAGAAGAGAGAGGAAAAGAGATGGAAAGTATCTTAGAAGAAATAATTGCTGAAAACTTCCCCACACTGGGGGAGGAAGTAATCGAACAGACCACGGAAATACACAGAACCCCCAACAGAAAGGATCCAAGAAGGGCAACACCAAGACACATAATAATTAAAATGGCAAAGATCAAGGACAAGGAAAGAGTGTTAAAGGCAGCTAGAGAGAAAAAGGTCACCTATAAAGGGAAACCCATCAGGCTAACGTCAGATTTCTCAACAGAAACCCTACAGGCCAGAAGAGAATGGCATGATATATTTAATACAATGAAACAGAAGGGCCTTGAACCAAGGATACTGTATCCAGCACGACTATCATTCAAATATGACGGTGGGATTAAACAAGTCCCAGACAAACAAAAGCTGAGGGAATTTGCTTTCCACAAACCACCTCTACAGAACATCTTACAGGGACTGCTCTAGATGGGAGCACTCCTAGAAAGAGCACAGCACAAAACACCCAACATATGAAGAATCGAGGAGGAGGAACAAGAAGGGAGAGAAGAAAAGAATCTCCAGATAGTGTATATAACAGCTCAATAAGCGAGCTAAGTTAGGCAGTAAGATACTAAAGAGGCTAACCTTGAACCTTTGGTAACCACGAATTTAAAGCCTGCAATGGCAATAAGTACATATCTTTCAATAGTCACCCTAAATGTTAATGGATTGAATGCACCAATCAAAAGACACAGAGTAACAGAATGGATAAAAAAGCAAGACCCATCTATATGCTGCTTACAAGAAACTCACCTCAAACCCAAAGACATGTACAGACTAAAAGTCAAGGGATGGAAAAACATATTTCAAGCAAACAACAGTGAGAAGAAAGCAGGGGTTGCAGTACTAATATCAGACAAAATAGACTTCAAAACAAAGAAAGTAACAAGAGATAAAGAAGGACACTACATAATGATAAAGGGCTCAGTCAAACAAGAGGATATAACCATTCTAAATATATATGCACCCAACACAGGAGCACCAGCATATGTGAAACAAATACTAACAGAACTAAAGGGGGATATAGACTGCAATGCATTCATTCTAGGAGACTTCAACACACCACTCACCCCAAAGGATAGATCCACTGGGCAGAAAATAAGTAAGGACACGGAAGCACTGAACAACACAGTAGAGCAGATGGACCTAATAGACATCTATAGAACTCTACATCCAAAAGCATCGGGATATACATTCTTCACAAGTGCACATGGAACATTCTCCAGAATAGACCACATACTAGGCCACAAAAAGAGCCTCAGAAAATTCCAAAAGATTGAAATCCTACCAACCAACTTTTCAGACCACAAAGGCATAAAACGAGAAATAAACTGTACAAAGAAAGCAAAGAGGCTCACAAACACATGGAGGCTTAACAACACGCTCCTAAATAATCAATGGATCAATGACCAAATCAAAATGGAGATCCAGCAATATATGGAAACAAATGACAACAACAACACTAAGCCCCAACTTCTGTGGGACACAGCAAAAGCAGTCTTAAGAGGAAAGTATATAGCAATCCAAGCGTATTTAAAAAAGGAAGAGCAATCCCAAATGAATGGTCTAATGTCACAATTATCGAAATTGGAAAAAGAAGAACAGATGAGGCCTAAGGTCAGCAGAAGGAGGGACATAATAAAGATCAGAGAAGAAATAAATAAAATTGAGAAGAATAAAACAATAGCAAAAATCAATGAAACCAAGAGCTTTTTCTTCGAGAAAATAAACAAAATAGATAAGCCTCTAGCCAGACTTATTAAGAAGAAAAGAGAGTCAACACAAATCAACAGTATCAGAAATGAGAAAGGAAAAATCACGACGGACCCCACGGAAATGCAAAGAATTATTGGAGAATACTATGAAAACCTATATGCTAACAAGCTGGGAAACCTAGGAGAAATGGACAACTTCCTAGAAAAATATAACCTTCCAAGATTGACCCAGGAAGAAACAGAAAATCTAAACAGACCAATTACCAGCAACGAAATTGAAGCAGTAATCCAAAAACTACCAAAGAACAAAACCCCCGGGCCTGATGGATTTACCTCGGAATTTTATCAGACATACAGGGAAGACATAATACCCATTCTCCTTAAAGTTTTCCAAAAAATAGAGGAGGAGGGGATACTCCCAAACTCATTCTATGAAGCTAACATCAACCTAATACCAAAACCAGGCAAAGACCCCACCAAAAAAGAAAACTACAGACCAATATCCCTGATGAACGTAGATGCAAAAATACTCAACAAAATATTAGCAAACCGAATTCAAAAATACATCAAAAGGATCATACACCATGACCAAGTGGGATTCATCCCAGGGATGCAAGGATGGTACAACATTCGAAAGTCCATCAACATCATCCACCACATCAACAAAAAGAAAGACAAAAACCACATGATCATCTCCATAGATGCTGAAAAAGCATTTGACAAAGTTCAACATCCATTCATGTTAAAAACTCTCAGCAAAATGGGAATAGAGGGCAAGTACCTCAACATAATAAAGGCCATCTATGATAAACCCACAGCCAACATTATATTGAACAGCGAGAAGCTGAAAGCATTTCCGCTGAGATCGGGAACTAGACAGGGATGCCCACTCTCTCCACTGTTATTTAACATAGTACTGGAGGTCCTAGCCACGGCAATCAGACAAAATAAAGAAATACAAGGAATCCAGATTGGTAAAGAAGAAGTTAAACTGTCACTATTTGCAGATGACATGATACTGTACATAAAAAACCCTAAAGACTCCACCCCAAAACTACTAGAACTGATATCGGAATACAGCAAAGTTGCAGGATACAAAATCAACACACAGAAATCTGTGGCTTTCCTATATACTAACAATGAACCAACAGAAAGAGAAATCAGGAAAACAACTCCATTCACAATTGCATCAAAAAAAATAAAATACCTAGGAATAAACCTAACCAAAGAAGTGAAAGACTTATACCCTGAAAACTACAAGTCACTCTTAAGAGAAATTAAAGGGGACACTAACAGATGGAAACTCATCCCATGCTCGTGGCTAGGAAGAATTAATATCGTTAAAATGGCCATCCTGCCCAAAGCAATATACAGATTTGATGCAATCCCTATGAAACTACCAGCAACATTCTTCAATGAACTGGAACAAATAATTCAAAAATTCATATGGAAACACCAAAGACCCCGAATAGCCAAAGCAATCCTGAGAAAGAAGAATAAAGTAGGGGGGATCTCACTCCCCAACTTCAAGCTCTACTATAAAGCCATAGTAATCAAGACAATTTGGTACTGGCACAAGAACAGAGCCACAGACCAATGGAACAGACTAGAGAATCCAGACATTAACTCAGACATATATGGTCAATTAATATTTGATAAAGGAGCCATGGACATACAATGGCGAAATGACAGTCTCTTCAACAGGTGGTGCTGGCAAAACTGGACAGCTACATGTAGGAGAATGAAACTGGACCATAATCTAACCCCATATACAAAAGTAAACTCAAAATGGATCAAAGATATGAATGTAAGCCATGAAACCATTAAACTCTTGGAAGAAAACATAGGCGAAAACCTCTTAGACATAAACATGAGTGACCTCTTCTTGAACATATCTCCCCGGGCAAGGAAAACAACAGCAAAAATGAGTAAGTGGGACTATATTAAGCTGAAAAGCTTCTGTACAGCAAAAGACACCATCAATAGAACAAGAAGGATCCCTACAGTATGGGAGAATATATTTGAAAATGACACATCTGATAAAGGCTTGACGTCCAGAATATATAAGGAGCTCACACGCCTCAACAAACAAAAAACAAATAACCCAATTAAAAAATGGGCAGAGGAACTGAACAGACAGTTCTCCAAAAAAGAAATACAGATGGCCAACAGACACATGAAAAGATGCTCCACATCGCTAATTATCAGAGAAATGCAAATTAAAACTACAATGAGGTATCACCTCACACCAGTAAGGATGGCTGCCATCCAAAAGACAAACAACAACAAATGTTGGCGAGGCTGTGGAGAAAGGGGAACCCTCCTACACTGCTGGTGGGAATGTAAGTTAGTTTAGCCATTGTGGAAAGCAGTATGGAGGTACATCAAAACGCTCAAAACAGACTTACCATTTGACCCAGGAATTGCACTCCTAGGAATTTACCCTAAGAATGCAGCAATCAAGTATGAGAAAGATCAGTGCACCCCTATGTTTATCGCAGCACTATTTACAATAGCCAAGAATTGGAAGTAACCTAAATGTCCATCGATAGATGAATGGATAAAGAAGAAGTGGTACATATACACAATGGAATACTACTCAGCCATAAGAAAAGGGCAAATCCAACCATTTGCAGCAACATGGATGGAGCTGGAGGGTATTATGCTCAGTGAAACAAGCCAAGTGGAGAAAGAGAAATACCAAATGATTTCACTTATCTGTGGAATATAAGAACAAAGGAAAAACTGAAGGAACAAAACAGCACCAGAATCACAGAACTCAACAATGGACTAACAGAGGATAAAAGCCTAATTGGGCTACCCCGAAAATGAACTAAGATACGATATGAAAAAGAACTTCCAACATCTGCACTCTCTGGAAGACTCATGCCAGAAGATGATCATCAAAAAACCCCAACAAAGATCCACGCACTGCTACAGCTGTAGATGCACTCATCCCACCAGTTCCTGGACTTGCCATGGGAATGAGGAAGGAGATATCTAAGCTGGCCTGTGCATACAGTAAAACAACAAATTTGACTGGATCTATACTGTTGGAACTCAACCAAGAATTTGGAGAAGTGCAAATTGTAGCACTCCAAACTCTTACAACTACAGACTATTTACTGTTAAAAGAACATATGGCATGTGAACAGTCCCCAGGAATGGGTTGTTTTAATTTGTCTGATTTCTCTCAGACTGTTCAAGTTCAGTTGGACAATATCCACCATATCATAGATAAGTTTTCACAAATGCCTAAGGTGCCTTAATGGTTTTCTTGGTTTCACTGGAGATGGCTGGTAATCACAGATATGCTTTGGTTATGTAACTATACTCCTATTATGTTAATGTGTGTGCGCAATTTAAGTAGTAG
Source organism: Manis pentadactyla (assembly GCF_030020395.1). NCBI lineage: Eukaryota > Metazoa > Chordata > Mammalia > Pholidota > Manidae > Manis > Manis pentadactyla. The sequence goes on along the minus strand of NC_080038.1, from coordinate 102,097,662 downwards.
CTTAAAACCTATATATGCTGACGTTACTCTACAAGAAGATTTGTCAAAGAAATAATCAATCTTCCCATGTTTTCTTCCGCCTGCTACTTCTATAGCTTTTCTTCTTCCTTCCTAATTACAACCCTTAAATAGAATTCGTGCCTCATATCAAATTTACCGAGTATCATAACTCCTCCAAGTGGTAAAGATACCTCAAGACAAATGCTGGGCATAGAAGCCACAGGGCATAAATATGCAAAGAAGTAAAAAGCTAACCTTTTCAAACAATAAGGCTTCCCTCTCACTTACCAACTTCACATTTCCCTGTATGGCCCCGGAAGATGACTGGTTAGCCAGAGACGGGTAAGATTCCTCAAGGGAGGGACAACCTAAGACAGGCACAGTCGCAGGGGGGCCATCAGGTGAGAAATTGGGGATCAACAGAGGTGAGGCTTAGAACCTCACCCCCCCTGTTCTGAGAGAAATCTTCTGCATATGTGGATGTTTTATTGCCCTTGTCTAGCTTGGATTAACACATAGTCTACAGGCACACACCTGATCATCTACATTTGCTCTCTTACAACACTAAACTATGTTTTCTACCTTTATCTTGTATCTACCTACCACTTCAGCATTTTATTAAAAATAATAATAATAAAGAGAGAAATGTGGTATCCACATATAAATCAAGTATAAAAACCAAATGAGTATTCATATTTGAACTGATTGTTTAGAGTTTATAATGCATGAGCAAAACCGAAAGTTTCTGTGATGACTGCCCTTGTACTGTTCACTATGTAACTTATTCATTATGTAAGAATTTGTTCTACATGTAAGAACTTGTTTGTTATGCCTCAGAAGATTGGAGACTGACGAAAATTAGGCTTGGGGTGGATTAATGATTGTGCATTGAGCACTGACTCCCCTATACAGAATTTTATTGTTGTTAACAACCATTTGATCAATAAATATGAGAGATGCCCTCACAAAAAAAAAAAAAAAAAAAAAAAGGACAGACTTCCAATGGTAAAATAAATAAGTAACCGGGATGTAATGTATAGCATAAGGAATATAGTCAAGATATTGTAACAGCTTGGTAGGGTGATAGCTGGAACCTAGAATTATGTATATAAATGTTCTACCACTGTGTTGTACACTTGAAACTAATGTAATGTAATACTGTGCGTCAACTACCCTTCAATAAAAAATAATTATTTAAAAAAAAAAAAAAAAAAAAAAAAAGAAGAAATCCAGATGGCCATCAGGCACATGAAAAGATGCTCCACATTGCTAATCATCAGAGAAATGCAAATTAAAACCACACTGAGATATCACCTCACACCAATAAGGATCACCACCATCCAATAGACAAACAACAACAAATGTTGGCGATGTTGTGGAGAAAGGGGAACCCTCCTCCACTGCTGGTCGGAATGTAAATTAGTTCAACCATTGTGGAAAGCAATATGGAGGTTCCTCAGAATGCTCAAAATAGAAATACCATTTGACCCAGGAATTCCAGTTCTAGGAATTTACCCTAGGAATGCAGCACTCCAGTTTGAAAAAGACAGATCCACCCCTATGTTTATCACTGCACTATTTACAATAGCCCAGAAATGGAAACAACCTAAATGTCCATCAGTAGATGAATGGATAAAGAAGATGTGGTACATATACACAATGGAATATTACTCAGCCATAAGAAGAAAACAAATCCTACCATTTGCAACAACATGGATGGAGCTAGAGGGTATTATGCTCAGTGAAATAAGCCATTTGGAGAAAGACAAGTACCAAATGATTTCACTCATATGTGGAGTATAAGAACAAAGGAAAACTGAAGGAACAAGAGAGCAGCAGTATCACAGAACCCAAGAATGGACTAATAGTTACCAAAGGGAAAGGGACTGGGGACGATGGGTGGGAAGGGAGGGATAAGGGTGGGGGAAAAGAAAGAGGGCCTTACGATTAGCATGTATAGTGCTTGGGGTGCACGGGGAGGGCTGTGCAACACAGAGAAGACAAGTAGTGATTTTATAGCATCTTACTATGCAGATGGACAGTGACTGTGAAGGGGTATGTGGGGGTGGACTTGGTGAAGAGGGGAGCCTAGTACACATAATGTTCTTCATGTAATTGTAGATTAATGATACCACAATGAAAATAAATAAAATAAAATTTACTGAATGGACTTCACCAATATAAGAAATTCTTGTGCTGTAACAGACTGGGTTAAGAAAATGAAAAGACAAGCTAATGACTGAGAGAAAATATTTAAGCCACATATCCAAGAAAGGACTGGTGTCTAGAATATAAAAATAACTCTCAGAACTCAACAGTAAAAAAACAAATGATTCAATTAGAAAATAAGTAAAAGACATGAACATTATTTCATCAAAGAGGATATATAGATAGCAAAGCAGCACATGAAAAGATGTTCAACATCATTAGCCATTAGGGAAATGCAAATTAAAACCACAATAAGCTACTATTACATACCCATTAAAATGGTTAAAATATGAAATTGTAAAACCAAATGCTGAGAAAGATGTAGAAAATGGGAATCTTTCATTCAGTGATGCTGGGAATGTAAAGTGATTAAAGCTCTGCAAATCACACTGGTAGTTTCTTTTTTTATGTTTTATTTTTTATTATTTTTATTTTGCTATTATTAATGTAAAATTACATGAACAACGTTATGGTTAGTAGACTCCCCGTGTTAACAAGTCTCCACCACATACCCCATTACAGTCACTGTCCATCAGTGTAGTAAGATGCTATAGAATCACTATTTGTCTTCTGTTATACCTCCTTCCCCATGTCCTCCACCACTACATTATACATGCTAATCATAATGCCCCTTTTTCCCCCTTATCCCTCCCTTCCCACCCACCCTCCCCATTCTCTTTCCCTTGGGTAACTGTTAGTCCATTCTTGGGTTCTGTGAGTCTGCTGCTGTTTTGTTCCTTCAGTTTTTTCCTTGTTTATACTCCACCAATGAGTGAAATCATTTGATACTTGTCTTTCTCCGCCTGGCTTCTTTCACTGAGTATAATACCCTCTAGATCCATCCATGTTGTTGCAAATGATAGGATTTGTTTTCTTCTTATGGCTGAATAATATTCTATTGTGTATATGTACCACATCTTCTTTATCCATTCATCTACTGACAGTCACTTAGGTTGCTTCCATTTCTTGGCTATTGTAAAAGTGCTGCAATAAACATAGGGATGCATATATCTTTTTTGAAACTGGACTCCTGCATTCTCAGGGTAAATTCCTAGGAGTGGAATTCCTGGGTCGAATGGTATTTCTATTTTTAGTTTTATGAGGAACCTCCATATTGCTTTCCACAATGGCTAAGCTAGTTTACATTCCTACCAGCAGGGTGTGAGTGTTCCCCTTTCTCCACATCCACACAAACATTTTTTGTTGTTTGTCTTTGGGATGGTAGCCATCCTAACTGGTGTGAGGTGATATCTCATTGTGGTTTTAATTTGCATTTCTCTGATGATTAGTGATGTGGAGCATCTTTTGATGTGCCTGTTGGCCATCTGAATTTCTTCTTTGGAGTAGTGTCTCTTCAGCTCCTCTGCCCATTTTTTAATTGGCTTATTTTCTTTTTGTTTGTTGAGGTGTGTGAGCTCTTTATATGTTTTGGATGTCAACCCCTTAATAGATATGTCATTTATGAATATATTCTCCTATACTGTAGGATGTCTTTTTGTTCTACTGATGGTGTCCTTTGCTCTACAGAAGCTTTTTAGTTTGATATAGTCCCACTTGTTCATTTTTGCTTTTTTTTCCCTTTCCTGGGGAGATATGTTCATAAACAAGTTGCTCATGTTTATGTCCAAGGGATTTTTGCCTATGTTTTTTTCTAAGAGTTTTATGGTTTCATGACTTACATTCAGGTTTTTTTATCCATTTTGAGTTTACTTTTCTGTATGGGGTTAGACAGTGATCCAGTTTAATTCTCTTACATGTAGCTGACCAGTTTTGCCAACACCAGCTGTTGAAGAGGCTGTCATTTCTCTATTGTATATTCATGGGTCCTTTATCATATATTAATTGACCATATATGCTTGGGTTTATATCTGGGCTCTCTATTCTGTTCCACTGGTCTATGGGACTGTTCTTGTGCCAGTACCAAATTTTCTTGATTACTGTGGCTTTGTAGTAGAGCTTGAAGTTGGGATGCGAGAATCCCCCTGCTTCATTCTTCCTTCTCAGGATTGCTTTGGCTATTTGGAGTCTTGTGTGGTTCCATATGAATTTTAGAACTCTTTGCTCTAGTTCATTGAAGAATGGTGTTGGTATTTTGATAGGGATTGCATTGAATCTGTAGATTGCTTTAGGCAGGATGGCCATTTTGACAATATTAATTCTTCCTATCCATGAGCACGGGATGTGTTTCCAGTTATTGGTATCTTCTTTAATTTCTCTCATAAGTGTCTTGTAGTTTTCAGAGTTATAGGTATTTCACTTCTTTGGTTAGGTTTATTCCTAGGTATTTTATTCTTTTTGATGCAGTTGTGAATGGAATTGTTTTCCTGATGTCTCTTTCTGCTAGTTCATTGTTAGCATATAGGACTGCAACAGATTTCTGTGTATTAATTTTGTATCCTACAACTTTGCTGAATTCAGACATTAGATCTAGTAGTTTCGGAGTGGATTCTTTAGGGTTTTTCATATACAACATCATGTCATCTGCAAACAGTGACAGTTTGACTTCTTCCTTACCAATCTGGATGCCTTTTATTTCTTTGTGTTGTCTGATTGCTGTGGCTAGGACCTCCAGTACTATTTTGAATAAAAGTGGGGAGAGTGGCCATCCTTGTCTTGTTCCCAATCTTAAAGGAAAAGCTTTCAGCTTCTCACTGTTAAGAATAATGTTGGCTGTGGGTTTATCATATATGGCCTTTATTATGTTAAGGTACTTGCCCTCTATGCCCATTTTGTTGAGAGTTTTTATTGTGAATGGATGTGTAATTTTGTCAAATGCTTTTTAGCATCTATAGAGATGATCGTGTGGTTTTTGTCCTTTTTGTTGAAGTGCTGGATGATGTTGATAGATTTTCAAATGTTGTACCATCCTTGCATCCCTCAGATGAATCCCACTTGATGATGATGGATGATCTTTTTCATGTATTTTTGAATTCAGTTTGCTAATATTTTGTTGAGTATTTTTGCATCTATGTTCATCAGAGATATTGGCCTGTAATTTTCTTTTTTTGTGGTGTCTTTGCCTGGTTTTGGTATTACAATAATGTTGGCCTCATAGAAGGAGTTTGGGAGTATTCCCTCCTCTTCTACTTTTTGGAAAACTTTAAGGAAGATGGGTATTAGTTCTTCGTTAAATCTTTGATAAAATTCAGTGGTGAAACCGTCTGGTCCACGGGTTTTGTTCTTGGGTAGATTTTTGATTACCAATTCAATTTCCTTGCTGGTAATTGGTCTATTCAGATTTTCTGATTCTTCTTGGGTCAGCCTTGGAAGGTTGTGTTTTTCTAGAAACTTGTCCTTTTCTTCTAGGTTATACATTTTGGTACCATATAATTTTTCATAGTATTCTCTCATAATCCTTTGTATTTCTGTGGTGTCTGTAATAATTTTTCCTTTCCCATTTCTGATTCTGTTTATGTGTGTAGACTTTCCTTTTTCTTGATAAGTCTAGCTAGGGGTTTATCTATTTCATTTATTTTCTCAAAGAACCAGCTCCTTCTTTCACTGATTCTTTCTATTGTTTTATTCTTCTTGATTTTATTTGTTTCTGCTCTAATGTTTATTATGTTCCTCCTACTGACTTTTGGCCTCATTTGTTCTTCTTTTACTTTCATTAATTGTGAGTTCAGATTGTTCATATGGGATTGTTCTTCTTTCCTGAGATAGCTCTATATTGCAATATACTTCCCTCTTAGCATGTCTTTTGCTGCATCCCACAGATTTTGTGGTGTTGAATTATTTTTGTCATTTGTCTCCATATGTTGCTTGATCTCTGTTTTTATTTGGTCATTAATCCATTGATTATTTAGGAGCATGCTATTAGCTGCCATGTGTTTGTCAGCTTTTTCATTTTCTTTGTGTAATTTATTTCTAGTTTCATACCTTTGTGATCTGAGAATTTGGTTGGTACAATTTTGATATTTTTGAATTTACTGAGGCTCTTTTTGTGGCCTAGTATATGATATATTCTTGAAAATGTTCCTTGTGCACTTGAGAAGAATTTCTATCCTGTTGCTTTTGGATAAAGTGTTCTGTGGTTGTCCATTAGGTCCATCTTCTCTAATATGTTATTTAGTGCTTCTGTCTCTACTTATTTTCTGTGTGGTTGATTTGTCCTTTAGAGTGAGTGGTGTGTTGAAGTCTCCTAAAATGAATGCATTGCATTCTATTTCCCCCTTTAACTCTGCTAGTGTTTGTTTCACATATGTAGGTGATCCCGTGTTGGGTGCAAACATATTTATAATAGTTATATCGTCTTGTTGGACTGACCCCTTTATCATTATGTAATGTCCTTCTTTGTCTCTTGTTGTTTTCTTTGTTTTGAAGTCTATTTTGTCTCATACAAGTACTGCAACTCCTGCTTTTTTCTCCCTACTAGTTGCAAGAAATATCTTTTTCCATCCCTTTACTTTCAGTCTGTATATATCTTTGGGTTTGAAGTGAGTCTCTTGTAGGCAGCACATAGATGGGTCTTGTTTTTTTTATCCATTCAGTAACTCTATGTCTTTTGATTGGTTCATTCAGACTATTTACATTTAGGGTGATTATCGATAGATATGTACTTATTGCCATTGCAGGCTTTAGATTCGTGGTTACCAAAGGTTCAAGGGTAATTCCTTTACTATCTAACAGTCTAATTTAACTCATTTAGTATGCTATTACAAACACAGCCTAGAGGTCCTTTTTTCCCCACCTTTTTCTTCCTCCTCCATTCTTTGTATGTTATGAATTATATTCTGTACTCTTTGTCTATCTCTTGGGTGACATCTATTCAGCCTTAGGAATAGTTCCATCTACAGGAGTCACTCCAAATTGCACTGTAAAGGTGATTTGTGGAGGTAAATTCTCTCAGCTTTTGCTTAGCTGAAAATTGTTTAATCCCTCCTTCAAATTAAACGATAACCTTGCCGGGTAGAGTATTCTTGGTTTGAGGCCCTTCTGCTTCATTGCATTAAATATATCATGCCACTCCCTTCTGGCCTGTAAGGTTTCTGTTGAGAAATCTGGTGATAGCCTGATGGGTTTTCCTTTGTATGTGATATTTTTTCCCTGTCTAGGTGCTTTTAAAAGTCTGCTTTTATCCTTGATCTTTGCCATTTTAATTATTATGTGTCTTAATGTCATCCTCCTTGGGTCCCTTGTGTTGGGAGATCTGTGCACCTCCATGTCTTGAGAGACTATCTCCTTCCCCAGATTGGGAAAGTTTTCAGCAATTACCTCCTCAATAACACTTTCTATCGCTTTTTCTCTCTCTTCTTCCTCTGGTACCCCTATTATGCGGATATTGTTCCGTTTGGATTGGTCACACAGTTCTCTCACTATTCTTTCATTCTTAGAGATCCTTTTTTCTCTGTGCCTCAGCTTCTTTGTATTTCTCTTCTCTAATTTCTATTCCATTACCATCTCTTCTACTTCATCTAATCTGCTTTTAAATCCCTCCTTTGTATGTTTCATTTCAGATATGGAATTTCTTAGTGATTGAATTTCTGATTTAAATTCATCCCTGAATTCTTGCATATTTTTCTGTACCTCCATGAGCATGTTTATGATTTTTATTTTAAACTCTCTTTCAGGAAGATTGGTGAGTTCAGTTTCCTTTGGTTGTTTATATGGGGTTTGTGAGATTTTGGTCTGAACCAGGTTCCTTTGACATTTCATAATCTGTGTGGTCCCCTCTAGTGCCCAGAAACTCTAGTCTCTGGTACTGCTCAGCCCCTGGAGTGAGGTTGCAGGTCACACGGGTGTGGTGCTGGTGCCTGGTGGGAAGAAAGAGCGGTTTCCTGCTTCCCAGCTGCAGTGCCTGTCTCCAATGTTAGAGCCAGTGGGCCAAGCACACAGGTGTAAGCGTCTCTAGCTGTTGTAGTTAAGGCCTCCCTCTGGCTGGCTTGATGCCAGCACAGTGATTGCCGGTTTGCGAGTCAGTGCCAGCAGGCCAGGAGGAAGGTGCAGCAGGCTGCATGTCACAGTGGGGGGCCCCAGAGCTGAGTAGGCAGCCAGGGGGTTGGAGTGCCTGAAGCTCCTCAAAGTTCCCAACCAGCTGGGCAGAGCGCACCCAGACAACCTTGTCCACCTATCCCTTCTCCCGCACAGCAAGCTCTGTGCAAACACTACCCCTTGAGCAGTCCTCTTGCTGCTAGGAAGCCTCTCAGACCACCTGCATTTCCCTTGTCCCAGAGCAGCCAGGTGTGGATCCCATCATCCACAAATGGCCGGAATCTGTCTCTTAAGCACTCTGCCTGTCCCAGCTCCCCAACCTCCAGAGCACCACACAATGTAGGTTTCTGATCACAAGGTAGATCTCCAGGGCTAGGTGTTCAGCAGTCCCAAGCTTCCACCCCTCCCCATTCTGTTTCTCTTCCTCCCACTGGTGAGCTGGGGTGGGGGAAGGGCTTGGGTCCCACCAGATCAAGGCTTTGGTATGTTACCCTGTTTTGTGAGGTCTGCTCTGTTCTCCAGACATATGCAGTCTGGGTCTGGTGCCGCCTTCTTTCCTGTTGCTGTTTTAGGGCTAGTTGTATTAACTATATTTTCACACTGTATGTGGTTTTGGGAGGAATTCTCTGTCTCACCTCTTATGCCACCATCTTTAATCCCAATGTCCACCCTAGTAATTTCTTATAAAACTAAACATGCACTTGTCATATGTCCCCACAAGTACACTCTTGGGCATTTATCCCAGAGAAATGACAACATTCTTATATACAAACATGTATGTAAATATTCATAGCAGCTTTACTCATAATAGCAAAAACAGGAAACAACCCAAATGTCCTTTAATTAGTGATTGGATAAACCAACCCTAGTATGTCCATGCAATGGAATACTACTCAGCAATCAAAAGGAATGAACAATTGATACACACAGCAACCAGATGGGCCTCAAGAGCATTTCACTTAGTGAAAAAGGTCAATCCCAAAAGGTTACATACTTTTAGATTCCATTTACATAACATTCTCCAAATGCCAAAACTACAGAGTCTCAAAAATCACCATGGTCAGTGAATTAGCAAATACTGAGTCATTACCCCTACCAAAAATACAAGGTGAGGTTTTGTATTGTGCCCCTGGTCACATTCCATCAACCAACCAATATATAACCTTATTTCACTTGTGCTGCTGTCTGAAGACCCTTATATTTCTTAGAATGAGTTATATGCAGTATTTTTTATAGTAAAACACTAGCTGAGAAAGATTTAACATTTCCCTGACCCTGGATAGCATCACTTTAAATTTCTTTGGATCTCAGCCTTAAAGCAGTGTTGTCTACTAAGCTTTTTAAAATTCGATTGTCATCTCATGAATCCACAAATTTAGCTGCTTTTCTGTCTATTCTATAGGTTCATCACACACAACAGATTCAGTGTTTTTTGAAGCAATAGAGACCACATAGAGATTGGCAGATTTCACCTTTGTTTTTCTGGCTGTACCATATTGTTAACTCCATAAATTGAACTCAAGCCAACAGCACTTTAATCCATGCCTGAATAAAGCTTATCTAGTGCATGCATTTTCTCTGTAAGGCACATCACTGCCTTGGTGTGTCAGCTACTGACCCCAGTTCACTCCCTTACATTCACTGAGGAATGTAGCATCTCAATTAATTTCTTTTTCACCCCAATGTTTTTCCATTATCTTAAGTAATTTCAAGTTCCACAGTTTTAGTCACTTAACACCCCTGCCTCTCATTCCCTTTATCTTATCTCCAATGACTTTCTTCCATGGTTACATCTTGAACTTTGTGATCACCTAGAGTTCTTTACCCTTGAAACAATGAACTTTAGTCTACTACTATCTCTCCAGCTCATTCTCTTATTCCCACTAAGTCAACTCTTCAAACCTATCAAGATCTCCTTGATCCCAACTTCTCCCCCAGCATGGCTTCCCATTTCTTTGTTTAGTCCACATCTTATAATCAAGTGCTTCAACCTCTCTGACCAATATTTTCATCAACTCTTGCTCCCAGACATCAGCTCTGAATCCACCCAAGGACTGTCTTCTCTGTCTTATGCTATGGCTTTTAAACACTAATATAGGTATCATGATTAGTGCCATTCAATTTTTGCGGTTTTCAATCTAATAATACTGCCTGGAAATCCTCCCACAAAACTTTACTCAGTTCCTGCTCTCATTTTTCACAACAGCTCTTCCAAATATTCACTATTATCTTCAAGTATGATATCTATGCCTGCTCCTAACATCTCTGTACACAGAATCATCTTTTAGTTAACAGAGGAATAATAGAACTAAGGGTGTGAGTTTCAGCCACTTCCAAGTCTGGGTTAAGTAAATAAGCCTGAGAAAGTGCCTCAGTTAACCAATTCTTGGGAGCTCCGTTACTGTTAATTAACTTTCATATATTCTCTCAGGTCCAGTACATGGGAAAGCTTGACATTTTTAAAGATCCAGAGGAGAGCAGACACTTCCTCTTTTAGAGGCTGAAGAGTCCCACTACCCTTGTGTCCATTATCAGCTCCTCCACTGTTTTGGATTTCATCCCTTCTCTTCTTGGAAACTGCATGCATCAGCCATTTCCTCTCTCTTCTGCATCATCAACTTTCTCTTTCTTCTAGTTCTTTCCCCATAAGCACATGAACATTCACAAGTCTCTACCATTTAAAAAAATCCTCCCTCAATCTATGAGACCTTCCAGCTGCCATCTGATTTTTCCCTTTCCAAGCCTACTGGGAGTATAAGTCTCCATTATTTCAATGTCCAATGTTTCAGTTACATACTGTTGTGTAATAAGCCACCCCAAAACTTGGGACTGGAAGCAATAATCAATCTGTTGTTTTCATGATTGTGTGGGTGAGAAATTTGGGCAAAGCTCACTGAACAATTCTTCTGCCCCACATGGCATCTACTACAATCACTCAGTGGTATCTAGCTGGTGGCTAGGTTCATCTGGAGGATCCAAGATGGTTTCCTTTGTGCCTGGCACCTTGGTAGGGATATCTGGAATGCTGGGCACAACTGGGCTTCTCTCTCTCTCCTTGTCAACTCAAGAGCTCTTTATGTGGTCTCTCTAGCAGGGTGACCAGACTTCTTAATGATTGTGCAGGGCTCTAAAAGACAAAGACAAAAGTTGCAAAGCTTATTATGCCTAGCCTTGGAAGTCAAGCAATATTATTTCCCTGCAGTCTGTCAGTTAACCTTATTTACAGGGTCCACCAGATTCAAAACTAAGGGATTACACAGGGGCATGATTACTGGGAGGAATGGTTAATAAGAGTCACATGTTAAAGACTACCACACCCATGCACCCCTCAAACCACTGCAATGTCTGCAATGTCTGGCAACACTCTTTGCCACTCCACTGAAATTGCAGTCAGTGAGGTAAAGACCTTTTAGTTGTTAAATTCAGTGCATGCTTTTAAGTCCTTGGTCTGCTTGCTTTTTCTGCTGAATCAGACCCTACTGACCACTAAGTCTTTCATGAAACTCTCCTCTTCTGGCCTCTGTTTACCATCTTTCTTGGTTTGCCTTTCACTTTTCTGGCTGTTTCTCAGTCCCTTAAAGTGACTAATTTCTTGTGCTCTCCCCTTAACTACTGGGGCTTTGTTATCAGTTTTTCTGTCACTCTGCACATGGTCTCTGGTTATGTCATCTACACCTATGGCCTCATCTATCACTTATCTACTGTTGATTCTTCAATATACATCCCCATCTCAGCTCTCTCTTCAGTCCTCAGACTCACATGCACTCTGAATGCATGTCCCACCAGTACCTCAAACATGGCCAAAGTTGAATTCATCTCCCTTAAATGTGTTCTTTCTTATATTCTCTATCCTGTATTGACCATCCTTTCAGATGCACAAGGCAGAACCTTGGAAGTCATCCTTAACACTAACCCTCTCTCTAATTGCCCCTCACTTTTTCACCAATTCCTGACCATTTATCCTGCTAAACAGCTTTCAATTTATCCACTCCTCTCCATCCCAGATACCGGGTCTGGTCAAGGACTGGGTAGGTTCTTGGCCTGTCATTTTAATTTATACATTGTATAGAAATTATAGTTTACTGCAATAAACTCAAATAATGTTTTTCTTTAAAGCAGAGGTGACCAGGAGATATCAAGTTGGGGGATACTTAAAGAGTGAAGCTCCTCATGAGAATAGTCACTCAGAGCAGTGGCAGCAGGATTCTATCTTTCTAGAGTGAAGTTATTTCAGCTCATGGGAAAGCCTATGTTGGGGCTTACCAAGCTTCTCATACCCCCAAATCTGTCAACCTGAAACTTCATCACATCTAGTTTACTGGTTATAAAAAAACTGCCTTTACCAAGTCACATCACAGGGAGCTAACATCCAGATCCTGGGTAGGTATTATTTTTTTTATTGCTTTACTAGAGCAGTCTTGCTATATTGGCCACAGGCTATATAGCAGTGACCACACAGGTTCTGGCTTCTAGCAAATGACCAAGTGGCTTCTATGAAACCCACCTGCCTTCAGATATAAGAACAATATGCTCTGGACAAAATATTTTGTAAAAAACCTACCTGAAAGTATTGACAAACAACCCAAAGCAGGAAGAGACTGGAAGAGACTCTACACCTAAAAGACAGGATTAGTTTTCTATTTAAGATTTTTAGCCACAGGGAGGCTCCAATCAGTGATCTGATGGGTGGGAAAAACTGAATCTTTACTAGAGGGACAGGGTTTCAGCAGCTGGAATGTGTAGGGGTAAAATCCTGGAATGGAGAGATCCTGACAGATGGAGCCCTAAGTTCTAGGTATAAAGTCTGTCCAAATCGTTGGCTGACCCATGAACCACACATGCATGGCGCAGTCTCTAAACAGCCCAGATAAAGCTAAATCATTGAATAGAAATTTCAGCTACTGCTTACCACAGAGGAAACTGAGTATGAAATTTGAGTTCAGCCAAGCCAACTACCTACTTAAAAAGAAATCAATACTCTTTAGAGGGACATAATGGAATTCAAATGCTCTACATGTCGTCTATAATGTCCAGAAGACAAATCAAAATGACTGGACATATTGGAAACAGGAAAATGTAACATATAATGGAGAAAAAAGGCAATCAGTGAAGATTGGCCCCAACATAACCTAGATGTTGGAATCAGCAGACAGGAGTTTTTAAGCAGCTTTTAAAACTATTCCCAAAGACACAGAAGGAAATACATTCATAGTGAATAGTGACTTAGCCTGTAGATATGACCATCTGGTTCAAGGTCTTAGAAGAGACATGGCAAGCCTGGCCAGGAGTTGCAGGTCCCACTGACATTGCCTTATTTCAGAGTCTCATTGTTTCCTCATGTTATTAAACATGTTTTTAAACATGAGATAAGCATTTTAAAAGTCTGATAAATCATCTTTATGCTTCTGGTAGCTATTTACTATGACTACCCCCCTCCCCACCGACCCTAAACACATTGAGTCCAGAATTCTCAGGACACAGCCTTAATCAGGACTTATTAATTGCAATTGACAGAAGTACAACTTTCACTTGAGTAAAAGAAGGATTTATTGGGAGTCTCATATGATCATAGGCAGGGCAAGGATTTAGGTGGGCATCAGGACAAGTAAGACCAAAGACTTGAACACCAAAAGGAATCTATGGCTCACCCTGCATTCTGATTTCATATTCTTTCAGACAAGCTTCCTCCCTGTGGCTATTAAAGGGCCACCAGCAGTCCCTGGCCATACATCTCCCAGCTGTACCACAAAACGGGGAAACAATATTCCCACACCATTTAAGTCAGGGAAAAAAGGGGATTCTGACTGTTCTGATCCAGATCACATGCCCACATACCAACCAATCAAATCAACTGTGGCTAGGGAGACAGGGTACTATGATTGGAAGCCCTCACTAGAACTGCATGACTGGACAGGAGAGGGGCAGCAATCACCCAGAACAGGGCCGTTTCCAAGGGAAGGAAAAGATGCTGGGACAACAAACAATAAAGGTCTAACGGGTTTGCTGTATTCTATACTTCAATTGTTGGTAACTCCATTCTCCATTCAATCACCCATGGCAGAGTCCTGGAATTCCTCCTATAGCAGAGACCGCTTGTTGTCCCCAGTTTCAGTTCTCCCCTTCCTGCCACCCAGCAATTTGCTGCTTTGAACATGAATGTGATGGGGGGAGCCCTATCTTGCACCATGAGGACAAGTGTCACAGTGTGGAGTTACTTGATAGGACATTAAGCCCTACAAGGTTTAACATGAAAGAGAAATTTCTATCCTTTTTAACCCACTGTTATTTTTGGATGTCTCATAACTCACAGCTAAACTTCATCCTAACTGACAACCCACTCACTCTACACATCTAATCAAGGCAAAACAATCAAGAAGAGTGGCATGCTGTGAACCAGGTTAGAGTGAGTTACAGCCAACTACCTGGGCACGAATCTAGGCTCTGTCACTTACTAGTTTTGTGATCCTCAGAGCAAATTGCTTTATCTCTCTTTACCTCAGCTACCTCATGTAAAAAATGAGGTTAATAACATTAGCAACCCATAGGTTAGGTGTGAGAATTATGCTAGGGAATTCACATAAGCACTGAGACCAGTGTCTGGCACATAAAAAGTGCTCAACAAGTGTTAGCTACCATTTCTGATTGTTAATTTTACCTACTAAACATCTTGGAAGACAGTCCCTACTTCCACAGCACAAATGCCACTTTATTCCACCCCAATGAGCCCTGTCCCAGTCCCATTCCTCCATGGCATCCTCCATGATGTCTCAGTCTGACCTTTCTAGAATTCCCCAATCTGACCAGGTCACTCCTGTTTGAAACCCATTGATAAATTCTCATTATCTACAGAATGAAGTCTTAGCTCCTTGGCCTAGTGACCAAGGTACTTTTGGATGTGGACCCAAATGGCCTTTCTGGCTCAAGCCCTGTCACTTCTCCACTGCCAGCCACACCCTGACCTCACTGAACTATTCTGTACTACCCCCTCCTTACCTGCCTCAAATGCATTAACCATTCCTATTCCTTCTCTCCTGAATTCTTTCTTCCTTTGGCTTCAGTGGCACCACACCCAGCTGCTTCTCTTCAGTCTTCCTGGCTGTTCCTTCGCCATCACTCCCATGGAGCTTCTCCCTCTCCAATCCCTTGGTAAGTGTCAGGGTCCCCTCTTCAGCCCACTTCCTGTTTCCCTGAGTGTTCTCTCCCTGGGTGACAGCACCCACATCAGGTGCTCAAGCTGCAGCTCTGCACTGCGAGTACCTGCTCTTCACCCCTGACCTCTCACCGAGTTCTGCTCTCATACATCCTGAAGGAGTGTGCCTCCTGAAGATCACAGACGCAACACTTGCATGTACAAAATGGAATTCTTCCCCACCCCAAATTCACTTCTTCTCTTTACTCTGAATCTATTAGTGGCACCACTATTACCCAAGCCAGAAACCTGGGACTCCTCATTCTCTACATCTAAGGAACTACCAAATCCTGCCAAATTCACAACCTCAGTAATTCTCCAACTGATCTTCTCTCCATACTCCATTTCCCCAGTCTGGCTCTCATCCTCTCTAGCATGGACTCAGCAATAGTCCCCTCTGTGCCTCCACTCTGTCATGCCTCCAGTCCCACTGACAACCTGAGTCACCTACCGACAGTGAAAACCATATTATGCCACTGCCCTGCTTGAAACTCTTCACTGGTTTCCACTGCCCAGACAAAATTACTCCTTTCCTGGTATTTGTTAATACCTACGACGTACCAGGGACTATGCTAGGTATTAGGAATACAGTGTTGACCACAAAATGGCCCCTGTCTTTTAAGGAATTTGCCATCTACCTGGGAAGACAGATAAATAACCACACTCTAATAACATAATGTGGTAATTCCTGTGATAGAGTCACAGAGCATTACAGGATCATGAGACTGAGTACCTTGAGAGTAGAAACCTGTGAGACTTGTGTCCTAATCTTTGTATCATTAACAGCTGGTTCCGTTCTGATTTGATAGAGAATTGGTTCTGAATACTGAACAGATGATCATCTATGACCTTCAGTTTTCCTGTATGTAAAATGGCTCACAGCTCACATATCAAATGAATGCAGTCTATGAACTTTGAATCCTGATTTGAATAAACCAAATGCAGTTTTTAAAAAGTGAGACAACCAGGTAAATTTCAACACTGGTAGATAATTGGTAATTGTAAGGTATTAGTACTTGGAGTTTGTTTTAATGATATTGTAGTGTGCTAAAAAGTCCTTACCTTTTAGAGGTATATAAGAAAGTATATAAAAATGAAATGATGCAGTGAAATATTATCTGGGATTTTTCTGAAAACAATTTAGTGGTGTTGGGGGGGTTATAGCTGAAACATGATTGGCTATGCCTATGTTACTAGTTGCTGAAACAGGGTGATGGGTGAAATAACTGGCAAATTAATCTCTCAGGGTTTTGTGACAGTTCAATGAAATGATGACTCAAAATTTCTGATACAGTGCCTGCTTGTCCCTAAAAATGCTAGTTTTGTTTATTCCCTCATCCTTTTAACTCCATCAATGGGGGCATAGCAAGAGAAATAGCAGGTCAGGGGTATGGGAATTAGAAGTCCAACATCTAAAGAACTGGAAACATACTCAGCATCAGTTCTCTCCTCTGCCTGGTAGAAAGATGGCTAAAGCACCAGATGGCTCCCAAGCAGACTTGGGTAGTGTTCCAAGACCAGTGGAACAAATTTAAAGAAATCAAGGTTTGAACTTTTGTGGAGAGGAGAGAAAAAGTGCCTCAGACCTAATTCTGAACTTCCTGAAAAGGGCTGGTCTTTTCTTCTGCTGCTTGATTCCCTGTACAATAGTGCCACCTGGTGGCTCCCTAGCATCACTTTATTTAGTTCCCAGATGCAGTTTGCTCTTAACAGTTCTGACTGCACTGTGAGAACTCTGGAAGGAAACAGCCCCTCTCAATAAAATGTTCCCTGAACTGCTCAGACTTGAGCATATCTTTTCATCATATAATATCATATATCATATAATATCATATATCATATCATATCACATCATATCATATCATATCATATCATATATCATATATCCCTCATGTACTGCAAAGTGCCTTGTAGTCAAGCTCTGTTATAACACCACCTCTCACTGTATTAGGATTATTTACCTGTGAGCATTATTCACCCAACAAACTCATATTTCATAAGCATATGTCTAGGTCAGACATCAAGTTAGGCACGGGAGACACAAAGGTGAACAAAACTAGTTGCTCATATAAACAGAGAATTAAAATAGACCCCTTCCCACTCACTATAAAAGTACAGCTATAATATTTATTATTTGCTGAGCACTTAATATATGCCAGAAACTTGTCTAAGTCCTTTATATATACATGCATTAACTCATTTAATTATTTTTAAAAACTCATTTAATTCTTACAACCCTATGACATAGGTAATATTATTATCCTTGTGTTACACATGAAGTAATAGCAGTACAGAAAGGTTAGGTAAGCTACCCAAGGTCACAGAGATAGGAAATGCTGGGCCTCAGATTTAAGAGTGGCCTGGGTACAGAGTCCATATGCTAGTTAAAAAAATCCTGCTGCACCTGCACCCCACTCCATTGCCTGTTTGATGACTGAATAAATAAAAACCTTGGGCCTCCGAAATCCAAGGAGAGAAAATCTCAGGTAGTAGCGTCTCCTAGTAGGAAGTTAAGCTGATCAAGAACTTGAGTGCTCTCCCTTTAATGTTCTGTCTCAAATATAAAGAAACAAACAAATTCCATATGATTCCTCCTAACATGATGGAAACATGCTGGCGTTTTTAAGATGCTACTAAATTCTAAAGGTGATCAGAACAGAAATAAATACTGCAAATGCAGGAAGCATTGAAAACCAGTTTTGATGTGACCACACCTACTTGGTTTTCAGACTTTGTGCATCTACTATCTGGATTTGTGGCTGGACTCAGAGATAAAAAATATGGCTGTCTTTTGGTGAGCAATGCATTGTGCTTTGCACTGTTGATACATTATCCCATTTAATCTTCTCGCCAAATCTGTGAGGTAGGTAGCTATTTCCATTTCACAGATAAAGATAATAGGACCAGAGAGGTTAAATGAATTTCCCAGAGTAATATAGGAAAGACCTGAGAAGGCTCTCATTTCTCACCTCTGGCTAACCTTGGGAGTCTGTTAAGGCAGGAAGTAAAGGCTAAGGCAGAATTTTGAGCCATCTACCAGAGCACTGAAGGTGTACCCCAATACACACAGAGTCCTCAGCAAAAGATGGAAGGGTTACTGGTACAAGACATTTTAGAAAATCTCTGAGTAATCATTAGCTGACAATTAAGCTACAAGCTTACTGATGTAACTGGGGAAGGCTTCAGTGGCTGCATACAACAAGAAATACAGACTTCACTGAATTAGTAAAGGACAAGACATTAAACAACAAACCCTGGCAGTGGTGAATCTGATTTCCAGAGTTGCCACATTATTTAAAATGTGCACTTTTAAACAAAAAATTATGACATGCAAAAAAAGGAAAGTATGGCCCAAACAAAAGAAAAAAATCAGTCAATAGAAACTGTCCCTAAGGAAGCTGACACATCAAAATTACTAGACAAAAACTTCAAAGAAGCTTTTATAAGTATGTTCAAAGAACTAAAGCAAGCCACATGTAAGGACTTCAAGGAAAGTATGACAAGGATATCTTATCACATAGAATATCAATGAAGAGACAGAAATTATTTAAAAAATTGAAATCCTGGAGTTGAAAAGTGCAATAAATGAAATATTTACTGGAGGGGCTCAATAACATATTTGAGCTGACAGAAAAAAGAATCATCAAATTTGAAGACAGTAAACTGAGATTGCCCAGTCTGAGGAACAGAAAACAAAAAGAGGAAAAATGCACAGAGCCTTAGAAACCCACAAAATACTATTATAACTCATAAATTCAGCAACGTTGCAGGATTCAAGGTCAACATACAAAAATCAGCTACATTTCTATATATTAGCAATGAGGACTCTAAACAAGAAATTAAAAAACAGTTCCAGTTAGAACAGTATAAAAATACTTTGGAAATAATTTAACAAAAGAAGTGCAAGACTTGTATAATAAAAACTAAAAAATAATGTTGAAATAAATACAAAGACATCCTATGCACATGGCTCAGAAGACATAATAGTGTTAATGAGGCAATACTCCACAAAGAGATCTACAGATTCAATGCAATCCCTATCAAAACCCCACCTGAATAAATTGATGAGATGATCCTAAAATTCATATGAAAATGCAAACGTCTCAGAATAGCCATAACAATCTTGAAAGAAAAAAGTAAAATAGAACTCACACTTCACAATTTCAAGAATTACTCCAAAGCTATAGTAATTAAGACTGGTACTGGCATAGAATAAATATATAGATCAGTAGAATAGAATTGAAAGTCTACAAACAAACTCACACCTTTACAGCGATTGATGTTCAACAAGGGTAGCAAGACCATTCAACAGGAAAGAACAGTCTTTTCAACAAATGGTGTTGGGACAACTGGATATCCACCTGCAAAAGAATGAAGTTGGACTCCTACGTCAGACCATATGCAAAAATTAACTTAAAATGAATCAAAGACCTAAATGTAAGAGATAAAATACAAAACTTAAGAAAACATGGCTGTACATTTTCATAACCTCACATTAGACACTGGTGTCTTAGATATGACTCCAAAAGCACAAACAACAATTTGTAACTGACATTTTGTTTATAGCAAAAGACTGTAATAACCAAAATAAAACTCCTGAAAACACTAAATTCCTTAATTTCTCAGGTCTCTTCACCATGTTTTGCCTAAAACCTATTTGTAACATATTGTGGGGTGCCACTCATATCTCCCCTCTAGGTTTCTGATGGCACACACACACGAGCATTTGTTTTAATAGTTTTAACAATAATAATGACAAATATAATAATACCTAACATTTAAACAGTACTTACTGTTTGCCAAGCACCATCCTAATGGCTTTCCCTATATTAACTCTGCAAATCCCCCTAACAATCCTCTATTTTTACAGATGAGAAAACTGCAGCACAGATAGATGAAACAACTTGCCCAGGGTCATCAAAGCCTATAGGGTGTGGAGTCCAGATTCCAACACAGGAAGTCTTGCTCCAGAGTCTGGGCTCTTAATCTCTGCAAGCCCCCTTAACTCCTCAGATGGAGGGCTTCTTATAAACCACATGGCTTAGGATTAGACTGACACCAAAGTGGGTTTCCTATTCCCATTCCCTCCATCCCAGATTTTAAATCTCAGAAATTGTATCTTTGGGCACCACAGATAACAGAAGAGATCATTTTC
The DNA here is from genome assembly GCF_030020395.1 of Manis pentadactyla. Classification (NCBI taxonomy): domain Eukaryota; kingdom Metazoa; phylum Chordata; class Mammalia; order Pholidota; family Manidae; genus Manis; species Manis pentadactyla. Next base: position 102,077,179 of record NC_080038.1, on the reverse strand, counting down.
CTATATAAATTTGTTCAAATATCACTCTGGCCCTGGGGGTAAGATATAGGAAGAGGGAATATTAGAGTAAAGCTAAGGAAAGAATATCTTCTTCACAACCCAATAAGGAAAAGCAAGGGGGAAAAAAAGAACACTTTGCCTAGAGATGAAAAATTCAGATTGGGGGGCAAGGAATTCCCTCAGTGAGGCCTAAGGTAGGAGTTTTTTGGGCCATAAGTGCTGAATGAGATTCATGTTTGAATGAATACTTTCCAAAGTAGAATGTAGGGAGGGAATAAGCAGATCCAGTAAGTAGGAAAGGGATGACCAAGATTCCTCCAGGGAAACACAGAGTAGTTCAGTGATACTGGAACACACTGAAAGACCCAAATACAAATTAACATTTTTTACTATGAAACAAGAAACTGAGATATTTGTATATGGCCCATAACCATAAGCCCTGTTGGTGGTTGTATTCAATATTAAAACCATTATCTTTGAGTCCTCACTGATTATGCAATTCCTATAATAGTACTAGGACTTGTATTCTACCTTAGAGATAGAATGAGCTATCCAGCAAAAGTTATTTGTGTGTGTAAAATATACAAACACATAGAGGCCTTAAAAGTGAACCAGATTCTGCTAGATTAAAAGAATGAAACTCCTATACGAGTCATAGAAAATAGTACTTTTTGTGTTTTCCTCTGACCTCATACAATGAGGCAGAGGAGAGCAAACTACCTCTGGTTACTAAGTACTATGGAAGACTGAAGAGCTAACTCATCATAGACAGTTTCAACACTAACACAATCAAAGCGTTATACCTAAACACCTTAAGATATTGTAACTCCGGGGAGAGAATACACCTTCCCAGCCCGGGGCAAAACACCTTTGAAACTGAAATCAGTCAAAGGGAGAAATAAAGTGAGATAAACCCATTTGTTGCTTACAAGCACTCATCCACTTCTGCTCGCCCATGTCTCTCCCAGCCCACCTACAAAAAGGGACCCCACCCAACCTATCCAGTCCTGATATGTCCTCATTCTCCCTTGTAGTTACCTATTGATATGGAGATGGACTACTCTCCACCCCTTAGAAACACCTATTGATATGGAGATGCATTAAGGCCAGGAGAGAGATTCTGGAAATATTGCAATTTTACCCATAGCCCATCCCTCCAGAAATCTCAACTCACAATTTACTCACTCCCCATCTTCTGCATCTCCTGTGTGAGCACTGTCTAGCACTGTAACTAGACTAATAACATACAATAGCAAGAGCAATAAAATCATGATAATCCTCAAGCCGGAGGATTCAGCTAGGTTCAAAATCCTATGCAGATTTAGTCAGGGGGCAGGTCCAGGCCACAGGGATTGCAGAAGAAAATAACCTTAAGGGTGATAAGATACATGTTTTAATGACACCAACATAGGCAAATCTTGTCCATCAGGTAGGATGCATGCAAGAGAGTGTTCCTGTGACAGGACAGTGGCAGGAATGGGATCTTGTCCTGGTCTAGTATACCAGACCTGCACCCCCTCCCTGTGGGGTCATATATAGATGGGTCAATATATAGAACTATGGGAGGTGCATGCACTGGCCATAAAGATAAAACAAAACTTCCCGTATGACATTTTGGGTATACTTCTGTGATCTTTGGGAGCCACTCTGCTGTTACTCCAGGAATAAACATGATGCCAACTTCCAGGCCTTTTCCCCAAGGTGCCAGAAGGGCCAGCCATCGCTGGTCCATGCATCAAAATGTCCACACCCACATCCACTCAACAGAGTCTCCAGGGCTTAAAGTAGTTGGGGCTGGCAGCAGGATGTTGCTCTGCTGGCCATATCCTGGTTTCAATAACTCCTCTTTGCTTTTGCACAGTTATACAGGAGAGGCAGCAATGTATGTTACCATGTTCATAGGGTTCAAGGCTCCTTTTTGCGGCATCTCATTCAAATGCCATAGCACTGTCCATAAGCGAACCAACCAGCTCCATAGACTATTGGTGTCCAAATTCAGGCCAGATTTCAACAAACCATTGTACCTCTCTATCTGCCTGCCCCGGTAGGGTTATATGGTATATGAAACTTCCAATTTATTGCAAATTGCTGCACCTGTTCTTGTAATGCATGTCCAGTAAAGTGGGTGACTTCATCACTCTCAATCACCTGCATCCAGCTATAGGCTGCAAAGAGATGCTCTAGGCCCCTTTGTTCATTTGCTGACCTGCACGATGTGCAGAAAAAGCAACCAACAGTCCAGTAGCTGTGACCCAAAGAGAGATGGGGTAGCTGTAAGCAGCACCAGATTTCTCATTCCTATGGTGATCAACTCCTCACCAGGACCCTGGGCATACCAATACCCTTCTGATATGGGCAGAGGCCCAATATAGTCTACCTGCTACCTGACAAGGGGTATCAGACACTTTACTATTGTTCCATGTTGCTGTGGAACTCGGTGTAAGTCCCTCTTGGAGCACACAAGGCACTCCTTCTGGGCTCGGATGACTTCTTCAAAGGTCAATGGCAAGCCCCACCGACAGGCTACAGCCCACATTGTCTTTTGTCCTGGGTGAAACAAACACTGATATAATCACTGGGTTACATCAGAGGCAGGCTTTCCTTCTACCCAATCTGGGCCAATGTGTCTGCTTCATCATTCCCTGGGGATGCCAAAGGCCAATGGCCAGTCACATGATATACAGTAACTGTCTTACTCTGACCAGTGGCCCATAGGTCTTGCCACAACTCCTGTCCCAAAGGGGCTGCTGACCAACCATCTAGTTGGCATGATACCTTGCCAGTAGCCACAGTGTCAAAACCCAATAAATGGCCCAGCCTTCAGTGCAGACAACTATAGGGGAGGGCTCCTGGGTGATCACAAGCCATATTGCCTGAAAATCAGTCCATTGGCTGCTCTTCCCCTCTCCATCTTCCATCCATATTGTCTCAGTCTTAGGATGGAAAGTCACAGCCCTCCACTTTGGGGGCTTCCCATGACTAGAGCCATCTGTGTACTAAGCACCTTCAGGTATAGGGGCTTTTCCCTCCTGATAAGGAGTCTCGGCTACCAATGGCTCAAAAGCATGTTCTTCCTGCTTTCCACTGGTATAGGTCACGGGCCCCAATATGCGTTGGAGTTCTCCACTTAAGGGGCTAGTAGAGAGGGCACTGTGCTGCTGTAAATATGCACCCCAATTGGCCAGTGTAGGTGTCTGTGCCACCCTACTCCATGGCCTTTGGGTCCAGTCTCACACGTACCCCATGGTGGGATAGGTGGTTATTACCTTGGTTGGAGCTGTTCCGGTGATGGGCTCCATAGCCAGCAAGGTGTGGTACCCAGCAGCCAGTTGCTTCTCTATCAAGGTGTACCAGACCTCTGCTCCTTTCCATAGTTGTGACCAGAATCCAAAAGGTTGGCAGGTCTGTTCCAGCCGCTGCCAAAGGCCCCATCCAGAACCATCTTCGGTTACATGAACATCTAGCTCACAGGGTCTTGATGAGTCCATAACATTCAAGGCCTGTACAGCCATGCTTAGCAGCAGTAAAAGCAGCTGCATGTTTTATCCCAGTCTCACCTGATGCCCTTTTGTACCAATCAGTATAAGGGCTTCAGAATTTGTGTCAAGTGAGGGATAAACACTCTCCAGTAACCCAAAAGTCCCAAAAAACTCTTGTAATACTGTCACAGTGGTAGAGATAGGGAAACCCTGGACCTTGTCTATGACTGTTTCTGGGATAACTTTAGTTTTACCCAACCAGACAACCCCCAGGAACTTTACAGACAAACCAGGTCCCAGAACCTTGGTGCTGTTCACAGCCCATCCTTTATCCTGTAGATTTTGCAGCAGTCTAGGAACTGCCCCTTCTAAATCTGCAAGAGAATCAGATGTGAGCATGATACCATCAAGGTAATGATACAGCCACACCGTTTTCAGTTTCTTCCATGTGACCAAGTCCTGGGATACAAGTCTGTGACAAATGGTGGGACTGTTGAGGTGTCCCCGTGGAAGTACAGTGAATGTCCACTGCCGACCTTCCCACATGAAGGCAAACTGTTCCTGACTTTCCTGTGCTATATCAATAGAGAAGAAAGCACTAGCAAGGTCTACAATATAATAAAACGTCCCTAGTTAATGACTTAGTGTGTCCATAAGGGCTGATATAAAGGGGACAGCAGCATGCAAAGGGGGTGTGACTTTAGTCAATTCCCTGTAGTCCATGGTCATATGCCAGGAGCCATCTGGATTTTTAACTGGCTACACTGGGGAATTAAAAGGACTATGAGTGGGCTTTACGATGCCCATCTTCTCCAATTCCTGTACAGTTTCTCCAATTTCCTCATGCCCCACGGGCAATTTATACTGCTTAGTATTTGTCACCCACCAAGATACAGGCAGAGCTATAGGAGGGTGCTTAGCATGTCCCCTCAGAACTGCCTTTACCACATATATACTCTCAGTCTGAACTCACCTGCAGTGGCCTGTAACCACAGGCCCTATAGGATATTGATCTCCAAAATATATTCAGGGATGGGAGAAATGTGCACAGTATACTCATTATTTGGGGCTAAACACCCTATCCCCAATGGAATTTGGGCTTTCTTTACTCTAATTGCCTTACCCCCATAGCCCTCTATCATAGCAGGGGTTCCAGGAAAATGCTCAGCATTGCCAAAAATCAGAGAATATTCAACTCCTGTGTCCACCAGCACCAGGACACGTTGTACATTCACAGAGGACTAATGAATTGCTAATTCTACATGTGGCCGCCAGTTCCCACCACGTCCCACAAGGTGAGGGTCTTGACACCCCCTCAAACTTCAATGCCCAACCGTTCTCCTGTGGGGTGAAGGCCCAGGCGGAGCCTGAGTACTATCTCCCAGGAAATCTTGTAGGGACACAGGGCAGACATAGGTCTTTGCCTCTGGCTTCCATGTCCTGGACCTCAGAGGCTGCAACTGTTGCTCTGGCTTTAACTGGTGCCATAGTTCTAACATGTTCCTATTGGCCTGCCCACCAAGTTTTTCTTTCACTACCCCAGCCTTTATCAAATCAATCCACATCTGGGTCCTCAAGACCTTCAAGGGGCTCTTTGCACCTCTTCTTTCAGTTGTAGCCCATACTTCCTTCTATGCTCTTATTGTTTCAATTTCCCCCAGATCTGCTAAAGTACAAGTAGCCTCAGTAATGGGTTGCCCTATGTGGGGGGCAAGAATAGTCACTAGGGACCCAAAGAGAGATGGGGTAGCTGTATGCAGCACCAGGTTTCTCATTCCTATGGTGATCAACTCCTCATCAAGGCCCTGGGCATCCATATTATAGATGATATTTTTCATGCCTGGCTCCCATAACACCTGCTGGAGCTCTGCATACATTTTCCAGCTAGTAAGTATGGTAAATCACCCTCATTAGGCCAAACTGCCCTGATGGCTGCTTTCAACCAATCTAGAAATGCTTGATTCCCTGAGGTGTGACAGGCCCTTTGCAACCACTGCCAGATGGAAGGGTGAGTCATTGGGGAAGCCAATCTACCCATTTTAGAACGGGACATAACTATGTTTTCCACCCTCATATTCCAGAGACGCAAAAGCCACATAGGCAGAGGTTCCAATGGCTTCTGCCCAAACCGGATTGTCATGTCTACCAGCTCATTCTCAGTATAGGGGCAAAGCATGGAGTGCTCCTTAACCTAGGGAAGGGGTGGCTCCTCCCCAAGGAGCCCACAGTTGTTGCATTTTAATTTTCTTAATTACAATTGGGGGGACTTTAATATGGGAGAGGCTGGTTCCTTGGGAGGTGGCCTTGGCAACAGATCAGCCCTCGGCTCCAAAACCTCATCCTTTCTCGACATCTCCTCCACCATCTCTGGGGTTGAAGGCACCATTCTTCCCTCCCCCTCCCCATGGCCTCCTTCAGTGCAGGTTCTCTTGCTGTCTCCTCTCTTGCTGGTAATTTATCAGGAGCATGACCTGTCTTCTCAATAACTGTCTCTCTTTCTTAAGGGCATCCCATAGGTCATTTGCCCAGCTCCTCCAAGAGACACCAAAGTATGACTCTCTCCTCAATAATCCTTTCCACTATGTCAAGAAACAGACATCCCACAATCCTGGCTGCGACATGGCCACTCAGGGCCGCTAAGCAGTCTTCTACCACAGGGAAGGCTAATTCCACAGCTTCTGGTGTCTCCCCCCTTCCCCCTTTCTGTGCAAGGCCCCACCCCTCTAGGAGATGCTTTACCATAGACCAACTCCCCACTAGGGACTCCCCAATTGGAAGTCCCACAGATAGGGGGCTCCTGGGTAAAGCTGCATGCCCCATCGCTGCAACCACTGGGGCCTCCCCACAATCCACAGGGGGTTTTCAGCTATCTTTCCACAATCCCCAGGGGCAGCCCACCCAAGGGTCACACCCATGAAGACAGATTTCGGGTTCAGCGGTCATGCCAACTACCACCAGATTTAACTCCGGGGGTGGGGAGAATACACCTTCACAGCCCTGGGAAAAATCCCTTTGAAACCAAAATCAGTCAAAGGGAGAACTAAAGTGGGAGAAACCTGTTTATTGCCTACAAGCAGTTGTCCCCGTCTACTCGCCCATGTCTCTCACAACCTGGCTGCAAAAAGGGACCCCACGCAACCTCTCCAGTCCAGATATGCCCTTACTCCCCCTTGTAATTACCTATTGATATGGAGATGGACTATGTCTCTCCATCTCTTCAAAACACCTATTGATATGGAGGTACACTAAGGCCAGACAAGAGATTCTGGAAATATTGCAATTTTACCTATAGATATACTTAGGCAAACCTTCATATAACCACAGCAAAGTAGAACTTTTTTAGAAGTAACTCAAGATAATTGACTAAAAAGAATTAAAGTGGTTTTCTCAAAAGATTGTTACCATAAGCAACTATCATATTAAATTTTGGTATTCACAGATTATCTCACCAGAGTTAATATTACTGTTTTTTCTTTAGAAAAAACCCTTACACCCTTCTGTTAGTTTTAATCAATGTGTCAGTTAAAAAAAATTCAATAGTTCAAGATCTTGGGGTGGGGGGAAGATTGTGGCCTGAGAAGTGAGGCAGAAATCTCCTCCAAAAACCACATATAACATGAAAATACAGCAAATACAACTAATCCTGAAAGAGTGACCTGAAGACTGAAGAATAGACTGCCTACATCTGGGGAAAAGAGAAGACTTCACAGAAAAGGGTAAAGTAGCAAAGCCACAATCCAGCAGGACTCAAGCCTTCCACCCACCCCAGCTCACAATCCAGAGGAAGAGAAATGGAGCAGGTAGGGAATAGAAGCCCAGGACCGCTAAACGCCCCTGGAGATCTGCTCCAGGAGCACGAACTCACATTACATGGTGCTCTGAAGAATAGTAGGTTTGGAAAGCAAAGGCAGGCAGAATACTCAGAGACTGAGAATCCAGCCACTTGTGGAGAACAGACACCCACAACAGGCCACTCCAAGACAAAGGAAAGGCAGGTGAGACTTCCTAAAAGTGAGATGAGTGCTAAAGGGGCAAGGATTACACCGAGCTTGCTGCTTAGGAGGAAGGACAGGTGGACAAAATCAGCCGAGCAGGTTAGGAACTTTCAGGAGCTTCAGACACCCCATTGCCCTGGCTGGCAACACAGCACTGAGGTCCCCCACTGCAATATGCAGCTTGCTACTCCTTCCTACTGGCAGGCACTGGTCCACACACCTGCTGACCTGTCATCATACCAGGTCAGCTGGAGGGTGGCCCCACCTATGGTAGCTATAGGGGCATAATGCAAAGGCTCCTCCCTGTGTGCTTGGCCCACTGGACTTGGCATTAAAGGCAGGCACTGAATCCAGGAAGCAGGAAAGAGCTCTTTCCTCCTGGCAGGCACCGGTGCCACACTCCTGCAACCCCCACCACTGGCCCAGGTGCTGGGTAGCTTCAGAGAATAGAGCATCTGGGCTCTAGAGGGCACCAGCTACACAAAGTTATTATTCCACAGTAATCATTAGGAATATGAAATGGCAAAAAAAAAATTTTGTACAAACAAGAATCCAACAAACACCAGAAAGAGGGCTAAGTGAAACTGAAATCAACAATCTTCTTGATAAAGATTTCAAAATAAAAATCATGAACATGCTCACAGAGCTACAGAAAAATATTTGAGATCTCAGGGAATACTTCAAGAAAGAGATAGAAATTTTGAAAGATACAGTATCTGAAATGAAACATATAATTGGGGGATTTAAAAGTAAATTAGATGTGGTAGAGGAAACAGTAAATGAAATAAAAATTAGAGAACAGGAAAACAAAGAAGCTGAGACACAGAGAGAAAAAAGGATCTATAGAAATGAAAGGATATTAAGAGAACTGTGTGACCAACCTAAATGGAACAATATTCTCATTATAGGGGTACCAAAAGAAGAAGAAGAGAGAGAAAGGCATACAAAGTCTTTTTGAGGAAATAATTGCTGAAAACTTCCCCAATGTGGGGAAGGAAATAGTCTCTCAGGTTATGGAAGTGCAGAGATCACCAAACACAAGAGACTCTACAAAGACAAAACCAAGAAATATAATAATTAAAATGGCAAAGATCAAAGACAAGGACAGAGTAGTAAAAGAAGCCAGAGAGAAAAAAGATGTTGGCATAAGAGGTGAGACAGAGGCTTCCCCCTAAAACTGGATATAATATGAAAATATTATTAATATGACTAATCCTGAAAGAGCAACAGGAAAGAGGGCTGCACCAAACTGCATACAGCTAGAGAAAAGAATAAACCTCATGGAACAGGGTAACATACGAAAGTCATGGCCCAGTGGGACCCAAGCCTTTCCCCACCCCAGCTCACCAGCAGGAGGAAGAGAAATGGAGTGGGGAGGGAATGGAGGCCTGGGACTACTGAATACTTAACTCCAGAGATCTGCTCTGGGAGCACAAACCTACATTTCATGGTGCTTTCATGGTACTCTCATGATTAGGGGGTTGGAAAGCTGGAGAGACTGAGATTCTAGCTGCTTGTGGAAAGCAGGGATCCATATCTGGCTGCTCTGGGAAAAAAGAAAGGCAGGCAGTCTGAGACTTCCTAACAGCAAGAGAGGTGCTAAAGGGGCAAGGATTGCACAGAGCTTACTGCTCAGGAGAAAGGACAGGTAGACAAAATTTTCTGGTTGAACTCTACCCAGTAAGTTGGGAACATTCTCAATCTTCAGGCACTCCAGCTCCCTGGCTGGCTACATAGCTCGAAGGACCCCCTCCATGATATGCAGCCTACTGCGCCTTTCTCCCAGCCAGGCCCACCTGGCTCGCAAACCGGCAAATCCTTCCCTGACATTAGGCCAGACAGAGGGAAACCCCATCTACAGCAACTACAAATGCAAAGCATAGAGGCTTATACCTGTATTCTTGGCCCACTGGTTCTGGCAGTGAAGGCAGGCATAGCATCCACGAAGCAGGAAACAGCTCTTTCCTCCCCCCAGGCACCAATACCATTCCCCTGCAACCCCCGACATTGCTTCAGGGGCTGAGCAGCCCCAGAGAGTGGAGCTTCTGGGCACTAGAGGGTGCCATATACAAATATGAAATGCCAAAGAAACCTGGGTCAAAGTAAAATTATGAATTCAACCCCTGAGAAAGATTCAAATGAAATTGACCTCATGCGTCTTCCTGAAAGGGACTTCAAAATAAAAATCATTAACATGCTCATGGAGATACAGAAAAATATTCAAGAACTCAGGAATGAATTCTGGTCAGAGATCTAATCATTGAAGAGCACAATGGAGGGTATTAAAAGCAGATTAGACATGGTGGAGAAGCTGAGGCAAAGAGAGAAAAAAGGATCTCTAAGAATGAAACAATATTGAGAGAACTGTGTGACCAATCCAAAGGGAAAATATTTGCATCATAGGGGTACCAGAAGAAGAAGAGAGAAAGAAAGGGATAGAAAGTGTCTTTGAGGAGGTAATTGCTGAAAACTTCCCCAATCTGGGGAAGGAGATAGTCTCTCAGGCCATGGAGGTGTGCAGACCTCCCAACACAAGGGACCCAAGGAAGACAACACCAAGACATATAGTAATTAAAATGGCAAAGATCAAGAATAAGGATAGACTATTAAAAGTGGTCAGAGAGAAATATAAGATCACATACAAGGGAAAGCCCATCACACTATCATCAGACTTCTCAGCAGAAACCATACAAGCCAGAAAGGAGTAGCATGATGTATTTAATGCAATGAAGCAGAAGGGCCTCGAACCAAGAATACTATATCCGGAAAGATTATCATTTAAATTTGAAGGAGGGAATAAACAATTTCCAAGTAAGCAAAAGCTGAGAGAATTTACCTCCCACAAACCATCTCTACAGTGTATTTGGAGGGACTGCTATAGATGGAAGTGGTCCTAAGGTTTAATAGCTGTCACCAAAGGTAATAAAACTACAGTAAAGAAAATGGAATAGTTAATTACTAAGCAAATGCAAAATTAAATCAACTATCCCCAAAGTCAATCAAGGGATACACAAAGAGTACAGAATATGATACCTAATATGTAAAGAATGGAGGAGGAAGAAAAAGGAGGAGAAAAAAAGGACCTTTAGATTTTGTTTGTAATAGCACATTGAGTTAAGTTAGATTCTTAGATAGTAAGGAAGTTTAACCTTGAACCTTTGTGAACCAAGAATCTAAAGCCTGCAATGGCAATAAGTATATACATATCGATAATCACCCAAAAAGTAAATGGTCTGAATGTGCCGATCAAAAGATATAGAGTCACTGTATGGATAAAAAAACAATACCCATCTATATGCTGCCTACAAGAGACTCACATCAAACCCAAAGACATACACAGACTAAAAGTGAAGGGATGGAAGGGAGGAACAACCTAAGACAGGCACAGTCGCAGGGGGGCCATCAGGTGAGGAATTGGGGATCAACAGAGGTTAGGCTTAGAACCTCACCCCCCCTGTTTTGAGAGAAATCTTCTGCATCTGTGGATGTTTTGTTGCCCTTGTCTAGCTTGGATTAATACTTAGTCTATAGGCACACACCTGATCATCTACATTTGCCCTCTTACAGCACTAAACTATGTTTTCTACCTTTATCTTGCATCTACCTACCACTTCAGCATTTTATTAAAAATAATAATAATAATAATAAGGGAGAAATGTGGGATTCACATATAAATCAAGTATAAAAATCAAATGAATAATCATAATTGACCTGACTGTTTATAGTTCATGATGCGTGATCAAAAGTGAAAGTTTCTGTGATGACTGCCCTTGCACTGTTCACCATGTAAGAACTTATTCACTATGTAAGAAGTTGTTCACCATGTAAAAACTTGTTCGTTATGCTTCAGAAGATTGGAGACTGTTGAGAATTAGGCTTGGGGTTGACTAATGATTGTGCATTGAGTCCCCTATACAGAATTTTATTGTTGTTAACAACCATATGATCAATAAATATGAGAGATGCCCTCTCAAAAACAAAAAGTGAAGGGATGGAAAAAGATACTTCATGCAACTAATAGGGAGAAAAAAGCAGCAGTGGCAGTACTTGTATCAGACAAAATAGACTTTAAAACAAAGAAAGTCATAAGAGACAAAGAAAGACATTACATAATGATTAAGGGGTCAGTCGAACAAGAAGATATAACCACTATAAATATCTATGCACCCAACACAGGAGCACCTACATATGTTAAACGGATACTAACAGAATTAAAAGGGGACATAGAATGCATTGCATTCATTCCAGGAGACTTCAAAACTCCACTCATTCTAAAGAACAGATCAACCAGACAGAAAATAAGTAAGGAGACAGAGGCACTGAAAAAAACATTACAACAGATAGACCTAACAGACATCTACAGAACTCTACACCCAAAAGCAGCAGAATACACATTCTTCTCAAGTGTACATGGAACATTTTCAACAATAGGTCATACACTAGGTCACAAAAAAAAGACTCGGTAAATTCAAAAAGACTGAAAATGAACCAACCAGTGTCTCAGACCACAAAGGTATGAAACTAGAATAAATTACGCAAAGAAAATTAAAACTCCCACAAACACATGGGGGCTTCACAACATGCTCCTAAATAACCAATGGATCAATGACCAAATAAAAACAGAGATCAAGCAACATATGGAGACAAATGACAACAATAATTCAACACTGCAAAATCTGTGGGACGCAATGAAGGCCGTGCTAAGAGGGAAGTACAATGCAATGTAGGCCTAACTTAGGAAAGAAGATCAATCCCAAATGAACATTCTAAACTCACAATTAATGAAACTAGAAAAGGAAGAACAAATGAGGCCCAAAGTCAGTAGAAGGAGGGACATAATAAAGATTAGAGCAGAAATAAATAAAATCGAGAAGAATAAAACAATAGAAAGAATCAATGAAAGAAAGAGCTGGTTCTATGAGAAAATAAACAAAATAGATAAACCCCTACCCAGACTTATCAAGATAAAACATGAGCCTATACACATAAACAGAATCAGAAATGAGAAAGGAAAAATCACTACGGACACCACAGAAATACAAAGAATTATGAGAGAATACTATGAAAAATTATATGCCAACAAACTGGATAACCTAGAAGACATGGACAACTTTCTAGAAAAATACAACAGTCCAAGCCTGACCCAGAATGAAACAGAAAATCTGAACAGACCAATTACCAGCAAGAAAATCGAACTGGTAATGAAAAAACTACCTAAGAACCAAATCCATGGACCAGATGGCTTCACCGCTGAATTTTATCAAACACTTACTGAAGACCTAATACCCATCCTCCTTAAAGTTTTTGAAAGAGTAGAAGAAGACAGAATACTTCCAAACTCCTTCTGTGAGGCCAGTATAACTCTAATACCAAAACCAGGCAAAGACACCACAAAAATAGAAAATTACAGACCAATATCCCTGATGAACATAGATGCAAAAATACTGAACAAAATATTAGCAAACCAAATTCAGAAATACATCAAGAAGATCATACACAACGATAAAGAGGGATTAATCTCAGGGATGCAAGGATGGTACAACATTTGGAAATCCATCAACATCATCCACCATATCAACAAAAATAAGGACAAAAATCATATGATCATCTCCATAGATGCTGAAAAAGCATTTGACAAAATTTAACATACATTTGTGATAAAAACTCCCAAGAAAGTGGGTATAGAGGGAGGGCAAGCACCTCAACATAATGCCATATATGATAAACCCACAGCCAACATCATACTTAACAGCAAGAAGCTGAAAACTTTTCACCTAAGCTTGGGAACAAGACAGGGATGCCCACACTCCCCACTTTTATTCATCATAGTACTGGAGGTCCTAGCCACGGCAAAGACACAACACAAATAAATAAAAGGCATCCAGATTGGCAAGGAAGAAGTCAAACTGTCACTATTTGCAGATGACATGTTATTGTACATAAAAAAAGCCCTAAAGAATCCACTGCAAAACTACTAGAACTAATATCTGAATTCAGCAAAGTTGCAGGATACAAAATTAATACGCAGAAATCTGTTGCATTCCTATACACTAACAATGAACTAGCAGAAAGAGAAATCAGGATAATAATTCCATTCACAGTTGCATCAAAAAGAATAAAATATGTAGGAATAAAGCTAACCATGGAAGTGAAAGACCCTGAAAACTACAAGACACTCTTAAGAGAAATTAAAGAGGACACTAATAAATGGAAATTCATCCCAAGCATTGGGTAGGTATAATTAATATTGTCAAAATGACCATCCTGCCTAAAGCAATCCACAGACTCAATGCAATCCCTATCAAAATACCAACAGCATTCTTCAAGGAATGGTATCAAATAGTTCTAAAATTCATATGGAACCAAAAAAGACCCCGAATAGCCAAAGCAATCTTGAGAAGGAAGAATCAAGCAGGGGGGATCTTGCTTCGCAACTTCAAGCTCTACTACAAACCCTCAGTAATCAAGACAATTTGGTACTAGCACAAGAACAGACCCACAGACCAGTGGAACAGAATAGAGAGTCCAGATATTAACCCAAACATATATGGTCAATTAATATATGATAAAGGAGCCATGGACATACAATGGGGAAATGACAGCCTCTGCAACAGCTGGTGTTAGAAAAACTGGACAGCTACATGTAAGAGAATGAAACTGGATCATTGTATAACCCATACACAAAAGTAAACTCGAAATGGATCAAAGACCTGAATGTAAGTCATGAAACCATAAAATTCTTAGAAGACAACATTGGCAAAAATCTCTTGGACATAAACATGAGCAACTTGTTCATGAACGTATCTCCCCAGGCAAGGGAATCAAAAGCAAAAATGAACAGTGGGACTATATCAAGATGAAAAGCCTCTGTACAGCAAAGGACACCATCAATAGAACAAAAAGGAATCCTACAATCTGGGAGAATATATTCATAAATGACATATCCAATAAGGGGTTGATATCCAAATTACATAAATAGCTCATGGACCTCAGCAAACAAAAAGCGAATAGCCCAATTAAAAAGTGGGAAGAGGATCTGAACAGACACTTCTCCAAAGAAATTCAGATGGCCAACAGGCACATGAAAAGATGCTCCACATCGCTAATCATCAGAGAAATGCAAATAAAAACCACAATGAGATATCACCTCACACCAGTTAGGATGGCCACCATCCAAAAGACAAACAACAACAAATGTTTGTGAGGATGTGGAGAATGGGGAACCCTCCTACACTGCTGGTGGGAATGTAAACTAGTTGAACCATTGTCAAAAGCAGTATGGAGGTTCCTCAAAAAACTAAAAATAGAAATACCATTTCACCCAGGAATTCCACTCCTAGGAATTTAACCTAAGAATGCAGCAGCCCAGTTTGAAAAAGACAGATGCACCCCTGTGTTTATTGCAGCACTATTTACAATAGCCCAGAAATGGAAGCAACCTAAGTGTCCATCAGTAGATGAATGGATAAAGAAGATGTGGTACATATACACAATGGAATATTATTCAGCCATAAGAAGAAAACAAATCCTATCATTTGCAACAACATGGATGGAGCTAGAGGGTATTATGTTCAATGAAATAAGCCAGGTGGAGAAAGACAAGTTTCAAATGATTTCACTCATTTGCAGAGTATAAGGACAGAGCAAAAACTAAAGGAACAAAACAGCAGCAGACTCACAGAACCCAAGAATGGACTAATAGTTACCAAAGGGAAAGGAACTGGGGAGAATGGGTGGAAAGGGATGGATAAGGGAGGAAATGTGGCATTACTATTAGCACACACAATGTAGGGGGGAGCACGGGCAAGGCAGTACAACACAGAGAAGACAAGTAGTAATTCTATAGCATCTTACTATGCTGATGTACAGTGACTGTTATGGGGTTTGTTGGGGGGGACTTGGTGATGGGGGGAGTTTAGGAACCATAATGTTGCTCATATAATTGCACATTAATTATACCAAAATAAAAAAAAACAGTATCTTTGAGTGCTCACTGATTATGCAATTCCTATAACAGTACTAGGACTTGTAGCCTAACTTACAATAGCAAGAGCTATTGTGTAAAATGGCACCCAGATTCAAAGCAGGGGCGACATCAGTCCTACTTCTCAATGGAAGGGTAGCAAGGTCACATTGTAGAAGAGAGTGTGGGATGGAGTTTTGGCCTTCTTTGAAAAATACAATCTGCTACATTCTCCCATCTATTTTTGTTGTTTATTTATACTCTGATCTGATATTTTAAAGGAAACGCAACCTCAGGAGACTGTTATATTCCCTGCAGCTCCTAAGTTCTCTTAGAGGGTGACTAGATGCTTTTGTTCACATCCAGCCCCTAAAGCTTTCACGTTTAGTATATCTAACCATGTCTCTGCTATATAGGCTCATGGCAGAGAGAGAATTTGGTTTCCTACAGGCTGTTGGGCCCAGCACTGTTCACTCTGAGAAGAAAAGCAGCCTCTGACATATGGGAGCAGTCCTGGCCCTCACAGCTTGGCCTTGGTGTTCTCCTGATGAACATAAACAATTTCACAGACCATCAGCAACAGATGAAGCCACTATGTGACCATGGTGATGAAGACAAAAGTAAAAACACGACATAATCATGTCTGCAGAGACAAAACATGAACTTTGGCCAAAACGCAAAATGACAAACCCTGTAGCTATTCTGGCTAATAGCGGCTACTGCTACTTAACCAACTAGGCTCCTTCTACTCTATTCTTCTCCTTACCAGATAAAATTAAGATGCCCAATCACATAGTTACCCCTATGGATAGTCTATTACGTCCTAACAGAGTGCCATCCAGATTAAAGCCTTGCTTCTTTAAATCCTTCCCCAAATCACGTAAGTTCAAATCCTACAATAAAGCATTTCTAACATCCTCTGAGATGCTCAGGTTCCCCATGGTATGCATTCTCCCTCAACACACTGAGTAATCAACCTGACTTCTTCAACCACAGGTGTGCTCCTGGTGGTCTTTGACTAGAGGGTACTGAGAACCCCTCTAAGGACCTTGAAATCAGAAAATGTATTTCTCAAGAGGTCACTTCTGACTCCTGAACTCCAGTTGTTACACTTTGGATTTGGCTCTTTTACAATGCAGCTTTGGAAGACAATTATATGAATTCCTTTGATTCCCCAGAAGCTATTAAAATACCCCTGTAGTTAAATATATATATTTATGTGGGATTAGATCCTCCAGGTTTCCTCATCATCTTATCAAGTGCAGAAGAGTTATCGTGATTAACAGCAGCAATAGCTGCCCCAACAGGGTCACAGGACCTAAGGGTAACTTGCCTGCAAGTATACAGGTGCTTAAGCCTCTGCCTCTGCTGTGGGAAAAGCAATAGGAATGCACCCAGCAAATGGCTCATCAGTGGCAGACACCAGATTCTAGAATATATTTCTGCAACCACCACTGCCTCCTCCTCCTGGTGAGTTCATGTCTTTCTAATATAGTTTGCAAAGAAAATTGTGACAGTTATACTCTTCCCCACCCTCCACCCCCACTATACAGTTCTCATTTCACTTGATGCAAGGACTCTCATCCTCAGAAAAGCCACTCCAAACAAAACAGTGACCTCCATAGCCTTGTGGTTAAGTGCCAGAACTGAAACTTCAGGTTAAAGGCACATACTGATTTGAAGTTGTTTAGGGTATCAGCTGTATCAAGCAGGAAATTTGGGTGGAAACAATCCTGTTGGAATTTGAATTCTGCAATAATCATGTGGTTATTACTCTGACACACAGGGCCCAAAATTCTCTTTAGCATCCATCCGTCTGCTCTCAGGGTCCATGAGCTATTGAATGTTCAAGCAACAAAATTAAATCATTCCTATTTAGGAATTACTTAGAAAAGCAGTGCTGCATAGTTAAAACTAACAGGCCTGTTTTATTTCCTTTTATCTCCTTACATTTCATAGAAAATGATACTGTCTATAAGACGAAGTACAGATTAAGTAGAGATGACGACTGGTGTGGCAGGGAGGAATCATTCATTGCACAAGTATAAGTGAGAGGTTCACCAACTATATGCAAAATTTGATTAACATTCAATAGTGTGCATGAGTGTTGATGGAGTTCAGGACATGTTCTCCCAAAATATGATACCTTGGCATATTGAATATTTTAAGCTGAAGGAGTTTTAAAAAATGGCAGAAGCAGGAAGGTCACTTTGACTTCTCAACTCCTTTCTCCCCTGAAACAGGTTAAACAGCCTGATGTGAGAGGTACCCTCCCTATACCTGGAGGAAAAGAGCATTTTTATCTCCAAAGAGAAAGGGACATGGACAAGAGTCCTAACAAATAGGCCTTGCTAAGTTCCCCCCAGTTTATAACACATACCTCATGCTCCTCATCGTATTCCTCCATGACTATTCACTCTTCATCAAACATAACATAAAATACGCAAGTCTGTTTCCTGGGTCTTCATTTCCTTGTGAAGGCTCTTGTGTCACATAAAACCTACATTAATTATATTTGTGTGCCTCTCTCCTGTTAAATTGTCTTTGTCCGTTTAATTTTCAAACTTAGGGGCCCTAAGAGGTTTGGGGAAAACTTTTTCCTTCCCTACAGTGCCATGTTGACTCTCTTGGAATGTGGTTATGACAAATCCTTAGATTTCTGAAACATCCAGGACACTCACCCTAGTATCTTGCTGGGCTGTGGAAAGTTTGCTCATGATAGGCCCAGGCCAGTTTATTTGGATTTGTGTGTGTTATGTGTTCGATTTTAGGTTTGTTTTGCCTTGTAAGTGGCCTGGGGGAGATCTGAGATCCAACATTTGACAGGGTTCTAGCATGATTAGTGACATTTCTCAAAATGTGTCCTGGCCTTTTTTGGGTTCATAGAAGAGGTTTGGAAGGTAAGTAGAACTATGTACTACCACCCTCCAGGAGACTGTTTAGGCCATTCCCTAAAGGAAGGTTTCAAGTTAAGTTCTGGCACAGTTAAAATTTCTGGTTCCCTCTGTGCTCCAGAGTGAATAAACTGTTTTTTTTTTTTTATGAGAAGGGCAGAGTTTCATTGAAGGTAAAATAAATAAATAAATGAAACTACTTGGCAGACCTTCTCAATTCTGGCTCCTCATACTTATCTTCCTGTGTTAATTAGATTGTCACAACTGTCTTTTCATTTTTTAACTTCAAACATAATTTACTACCAGAAACTAGGAACACCTCATTGTTTTTGGTGATGCCACAAGCTGGGGTGTGAGTTCCCTTGTACATAACTAGATATTTGAATATAACTCAACAAGGGATCTGAAAAGGAAATACTTTGTTTCCTAAACAATTTATGGTACAAGGAACCCTGACACCTAAGAGTGAAGGAAAAACTGATGCAAACCTCTATTTGTTTAGTCCAGAAAGATCTGTCTTTGCTTGTCCATTCAAAACATACAAATGAACAACAAAAACAACTCCATTTTATTTCATAACTACTGTGACTTTATTCAGATACGTCTAACTTTTAGGAGTGTTCCTAGTCTTCCCCAGAGAAGTCCTTTGGTTTACTAATGTCAGTTCTGTTTAGGCCAGTATTTCTCCAAGTGTGGTGCCAGAACCAGCAGTATCAGTATTTCTTGGCAACTTGTTAGAAATGTAAACTTGGCAGCCTACCCCAGATCCACTGAATCAGCAACTCTGTGGGTAGGCAAATCAGCAAATCTGTGTTTTAACAAGTCCTCCAGCTGATTATAATGTGCAGGAAAGTGTGAGAACCACTGACTTAGCTTGTCGGCTATACTGGAAAACAGCAGTAGCTTTGGTGGTTACCAAGTTTAAAAAGATTTCTTAGCATTCCAGGCAGATGTGCAACTCTCCGCTGTGAACTGACTTTGCTGGAGAACCAAAGAACTGGTACAAAAGTGCTTCAAATGCTCAGGGCAGAGAGCCCTTGAGTCCTGTACTGTACCAGAGCTTGCAAGCTCCTGCAAGGAAGGGGAGACGTTGCTCTCAAGTAAGACTGACCAGCAAGGGTCCTGAAAGTGCCACCGTGATGGACAAATGTTGTCATCAGGAATAAACTAGTTTGGGTGTTAAGTGCTACTGAGTTCTCCAGGTAGCTGCACCTGAGCTAAACAGGGAGGGAACGTGCCTAGCAGAAAATTACACAGTTTTACCCTGCTTATTTTATCTTCTAAATGTATGTCAAATCACCACATCAAAGACCGTCCCAGATCGCACCCTCAGGTGAGTTTGGTGGTTCCCCAGGAGATTTTCCAAACACTCCATGTACCTATCTCCTTATATTGTAATCGCCTGTCTTCAAGTACATATAGTAACTGAAAGGCGGTAAATATTGAGGATAAAGACTAACTCCTTTCGTCATCCAGAGCCTCTAGTGCAGTACCCAGCAGAGAGCAGATACTTCGTAATTTATTAAAGGGAGTCAATCAACGCAACAAAAATAGAATCTGAAATCAGGGCCCAACCAAATCTCTCGTGTAAGTACGATTGCTATGTGCTGGTACCCAGCCAACAACACGTTTTTACTCTGCTGATTTTAACCCCCATTCATCTGTTCGCCGCCTCCCCTAGTCCCAAATAACTGAAAGACTCAGATTTGTCAAGGACTCCTACAGGACATACTAACACGCCCCCTTCCGACACTGACGCCACCAACTCTGGCCGCCGGGTCCGTCAGTCTGTTAGTTCCCCCACTGTTCATCCCCTCTCACTTCTGTTCCTCTCTCTGCAGAAGGCAGGACGTGCGTGTGCCTTCAGCCCAAAAGAAATGCTTCGAACCTCCGCCTCTTCCGTTCTCCCGGCGACCGGCGACCGCCCCTGCCTTCAGGCCCCAGAGAGCAGCTGCAGCGGCAGTGACCAGACCCCAGCCTGCCCACGGTCCTCACTTTAGGTCGGTGTTAAGAGAGACGCGCACTGGATATTTCCCAGGAGCCCACGGGGCAACGTACAACGGAGCTCCCACAATCCTCTTCGCCCCCTCCCCACCCCCAACTCCGGCTTTAACTCCTTCACGTCCTTGTTCAGTGGACTTCAGCACCCTCTTCCGCGGAAATTGTTGAAAGACTCAGATCACTGATTTGGTAAAAGACCAGGCCTGGCCTCTTAGTCACAGTCATCTATCGAACACTTTCTCAATTTTGTTTGTACGTTGACTTGGTAAGCTTATCTATCATTTTTAAATAGCGTAGCCTACCTGTGAACAACGCGAACAGTATCGTTTACACACACTTCAGGAGCTCAATAAACACTTGTTGAATTGGGACATGATGGTCGAGTGTGCTTGGAACCAGGACATCTAGATCTTTTCTCACGGTCGCAGTGTGACCTTGGCCAAGTCCCTTTTCTCAGGGCTGCCGCTGGCTGCTTAGTCATCAGCCGCGAGTGAGAAAGCTGGGGCTGTTAGCTTGAAGCGCCGGGCCCTCCCGGCGCCTGGAATCTGATTCAGCGCAGGGAAGGCGGGGCGGGCGCGCGAAGGTTCAGTTTCTCCTCCGCTCCAGCAGGGGGCATAGGGAGCGGCTTCCAGCAGCCCGCCGGGCGGACTGCGGCGGTAGCGAGCCGCGAGCGCTGGGGGCGGAGCGGGCAGCGGTGGCGGCGGCAGCGGCGGCGCTACGCTGACTGAGCTGGGCTGGGCTGGGCCGCGGCGGCGGCGACAACTGAGGCGCTTGCAGAGGCCAGTGAGGGGCTAACTGGGTGGCCGGCTGGCCGGTGTGGCCCGGAGCAGCCTCTTCGCGCGGCCTGGCACTCCCCAGGCGGCGGCGGGCCGCGGCACTCAGCCTGGAGTGAGCTGCGGTGGGCACACCCCGGCGCGGCGGGGACCGCAGACAGGTTAGAGTGGGGGGGGGCAGGGGCAGGGGCGGGCGCGGGAGCAGCCCCGGGCCGGAGAGAGCCCGGACCAGGCCATCTCCAACCATGTCCGACGAGGCGTCGGCCACCATTTCGTACGAGAAGTTTCTAACCCCCGAGGAACCCTTTCCGCTTCTGGGACCCCCTCGCGGGGTGGGTACCTGTCCGAGCGAGGAGCCGGGCTGTCTGGACATCAGCGACTTTGGCTGCCAGCTGTCCTCTTGCCATCGCACGGACCCGCTCCACCGCTTCCACACCAACAGGTACGAACCGCCGCTGAGGGTAGGGGCGGATTGCCCTCACCCCTACCTCAAGCTGGAGAACGCCGGGTGGCCTCTGGGCCTGACTTCCCGCCTCGGATCCCTACTCCCCCACTTTTCATGAACTAGCACGCGTTCCCTGTCTTCTTCACTCTCCCCCTCCCTATTTTCACTTCTGCATTCCGGTTTTCCTTTTGGTCGGCATTTCTCTCCCACTTTTCCCCATTCATCTTATGACTATAGCGGCTCCTCTCTTCCCCCTCCCGCCCATCTGTATTCTTTGAATCCCAACCCCACCCCTTGATTTTGAGATGCTTCCCCATTTCCATCCACCCGCAAAAGTTTAACCCTTTCCATTTCTGCTACGCTGTAAAGTGGATTTCAGATGGCTCAAAATCAATCCTTAGATCTTTAGAAAGGTGGCACTTTTTTTATTTTGCTATCATTAATATGCAATCACATGAGCTACATTGTGGTTACTAGATTCCCCCCATTATCAGGTCCCCACCATATACCCCATTACAGTCACTGTCCATCAGCATAGTAAGATGCTATAGAGTCACTACTTGTCTTCTCTTTGCAATACTGCCTCCCCCGTGCCCCCACCTAAATTATGTGTGCTGATCGTAATGCCCCTTATTCCCCTTATCCCTCCCTTCCCACCTACCCTCTCTAGTCCCTTTCCCTTTGGTAACTGTTAGTCCATTCTTGGGTTCTGTGAGTCTGCTGCTGTTTTGTTGAAAGGTGGCACTTTTAAAGCTAGAATCTTCCTTTTACCAGTTTTTAAACAATTTCACAGCCCTATTTCCACTTCCACCCTTCCCCTCCCATTTTTTAGTGAAGCTGTAGGAAACTAGATGGTTCTTCTTTTTTTCCTCTCCTTTATGAACTCTTTGCCTTAGCGCTTCAGGCCTTGCCAACATATATAAGCTTAAATCTGGAAGGTTCCTTCATGGTGCATATGTCTTGGTTTGCTCTCCCAGTGGATGGATGGAGCCAGGCTTAGGATGGGATTGCTTAAACAAATTTATGCAGATGGTACATCCCCTGACTGGTTTTATTGGAAGGTAGAGTGTTCTGGAAAATTCTCTCATTAATCATATAAGTGTTATACCAAATATGGGGCATTTGAAGATATTTTACACATAGCCCTGAACCTTTAACATAGATGGTTATTACACCCATACACACACATAAAAAGGCTTGGGGGCATGTGAGGAATAAGGGAGGAGGAAAAGGTTTCAGCTATGGAAAATACTGGAGTCTAGTTCTGATTTGTGATCCAGTTTACAATATGAGCATGAACCAATCCTTACTGATTTTAATGTATGTTGCATGTCTCCTCCCCCCTCCTCGTAAATCAGTTTCCAGATTTACCGAGCTTTTACTGGGTACGAGGAAGGTATAAAGTGTGATTGTTACCTGAAAAAAAAAAAGTTACAGTCTGGAAGCAAAGTGTTAATAGTTAAACAATCATACAGAACATCAGTATAACACATTTGAAAAGGAAGTGGTAGTAAATTTCTTACAACTATTCCAAATCCTCACTGCAAAAATAAGAAAACAGAGGCCTAGAGGAAAGACTGAGTTCAAGGTCATAAAACTGGAGTTAGGCAAAGCCAGAGTTACTTCTTTAGAGCTAGTGGTGAAACTTGGAT
The DNA here is from genome assembly GCF_030020395.1 of Manis pentadactyla. Taxonomy (NCBI): domain Eukaryota; kingdom Metazoa; phylum Chordata; class Mammalia; order Pholidota; family Manidae; genus Manis; species Manis pentadactyla. The sequence continues at coordinate 102,053,977 of NC_080038.1, read as the reverse complement.
CAGAACTAATGACTCCAGTGTTATAAATGGTTGTTACAGTTTCTTAGACTAACTCACAGAAACCTCTATGGCCCATGGTGTGACTATATCATGAATGTAACATATTTATGAAATCCAGTGTGCTTCAGATTGTTTACTTTGGAAAATGATATAAAAAGAATCCTTTTGCAAATATTTGATATTTAAGTTTTACATCACTGGAGCAACTCATACACAGGAAAGTTAAATATTTCAGAATTAGCTGACTCTGATGAGGGAAAGGGAATGGGGAGAGGGGCTGATGAGAGTAAGCACTGCCAAAACAGGTGGGGTGATGTGGAGTGAAGCAAGGAGAATAATACATTTTTTAAAGCTTGTTTTCTCTATCCCCTCCTCCCCATTTTTATCTTGGGGTTTTCTACCCCTTTTCTTAGAGATTGTGGTAAGGTAAAGGTTGTTTTCCAGAATGGGGCAGTGAAGTAAGAAGGGAAGGTTTCCTGTTCACCCTGTTTTTCCAAGTCACACATTATTTTTACTAGTTACTACCTGCATTTTAAAATCTCTCTCTCCCTAAGTGTCCATCAGTATATGAATGGATAAAGATGTGGTACATGTACACAATGGAATATTATTCAGCCATAAGAAGAAAACAAATCCTACCATTTGCAACAACATGGATGGAGCTAGAGGGTATTATGCTCAGTGAAATAAGCCAGGTGGAGAAAGACAAGTACCAAATGATTTCACTCATCTGTGGAGTATAAGAACAAAGAAAAAAAAAAACCGAAGGAGCAAAACAGCAGCAGACTCACAGAACCCAAGAATGGACTAACAGTTACCAAAAGGAAAGGGACCAGAGAGGATGGGTGGGAAGGGAGGGATAAGGGGGTAGAAAAAGAAAGGGGGCATTATGATTAGCATGCATAATGTGTGTGGGGGCACGGGGAAGGCTGTACAGCACGGAGAGGACAGGTAGTGATTCTACAGTATCTTACTATGCTGATGGACAGTGACTGCAATGAGTTATGTGGGGGGAACTTGGTGATAGGGGGAGTCTAGTAAACATAATGTTCCTCATGTAATTGTAGATTAATGATACCAAAAAAAAACCTCCCTCTCCTACCCTACTTTTCAGGAGACATGGAATAACAGTAGGAGGTCTAATGTATCTTGCTCTGTACCCTTTTCAGCAGAGATTAGGGGAAGCCGAATTAGCAAACTATAGCAGATGATGTTTCTGCCCTAGTTACCTTTCTTTTTAAATCTTTTCTCCTGGAACTTTCTGCCTTCTTACCTCTCCTCAGGATGCCATTTGAGAGGACCATATGCTTCCAGTCATTTCTTTACAGGGAGAAGCAAACCACTAAGTCATGTATGTGGGCAAAGTTTAGTTTAGAGAGTTCTTTTTTATTTTGGAATTGTATGTTTTTTTTTCCTTCACATCATGTTATTGATCAATTCAAGCAACAGTCCAAAAATCATATTTGAGTAGTTGAGTGCTGACATTATGCTTTGGATTTAGTCATTACCAAACAAATTTCATTGAAAGTAGAAGGTTTGTCAGTTGTTAAGATACTTGATTTACCTTTATTTTGCTTCCTCCTTGTTACCTAATAAGAAAACTGTGGAGATTCTTTAAGTAATGACATTGATAAGGGCTTTTATGATGATGCAGTTTTGTTCCTGCTCATTTACTGGACTTATGGCTATATTTTCAATCATCATTAACCAAGATATATATATACCAAATTGCTTCACAGGATTAGGCTGATTTAACGCTCCAACCAGCAGTTGGTAAATGTACCTTGTTTTTATCTACACTGCCTTTAAATAACAATAAAAATAATATTTGCAAGTAAGAAGATGCTATAATTTAAAAAATCTCTACTCATATGAAGCACTATTTTGCTGTTTAGTAAATGATTTGTTTCAAGTATGAATCCAGTTTCCTTGCCACCATTAATTTAAAAAAAAAAAGAGCAAAGGCCTTTTAGAATACCCAGAACCCTGTAACTCTGTTAAAAAGTCATGGATCTGGAAAATGTGAGAAAGATACTGATTTTGCCCTAAAGTAAGAGTACAAAATCAAGCATATTTCTGACTTCCTTGTCAGTGATCTAATCATTACATTATTTAACACAACATAGTTTTTTTTTAAAGGAAGGTTATTATTACTCATGGAGAGAAACACGTTTCTGCCAAATTTTTGCAAGCTGAAAAGAAATTTTCGTTAAAAACAATTATCTAACAGCTTTTCCTGGCACATAGCACAGTACTTGTCACATAGAAGATGCTGACTAAGTATTTGTTGAGTGGGTGAATGAATAAACGTTAAAAAAAAAGTCATGTGCAATTTGAAGACACAAGAGAAAGAATTTGCCCAGGACACAATGTAGATATGGTTTAGTATATTTGGGACAGAATTTGTGACTCCATTCACAACTTTTATATTGCCTTAATGCATGACTTGGGCAATTTAGTTAATTTTACTAGGTCTGTTGATTTTTTAAAAATGAGGAGGCTGCCAACTTAGCAAGTTGATGAAACTAGGCAATATTACAAAGTATTCTAGGATTCTTAGGTGAATTTTAGATTTTTAGATAAAAGTTTGTTGACATCTACTTTTATATTTACTGAACATTATATGATGATTTAGAGTGTGTGTGCCTGTGTGTGTGTTTCAGTGCTTTAAAGTACTCTATCTTTAGCTCAAAGAAAAAGGTGCCATAAAATTGTCAGGTTGCCCAAATTTTGTAAATCAAGAACTTTGGAATTAAGGTTAGCCATACAAAATAAGAGGGGAAATTAAAAAATGAAATAAGAAAAAACTGGATTTGATAAAGGATGAGAAGCAACCTAATAATAGGTAAGTAACAGGCTTTTTTTCAGGAAGTCATTTCAGTAAGTACCTTATTAGTATCGGATATACTAAATCATTATCTTAAGGATTAATTTCCTAGGCTCCTGCCAAAGCAATGAAGATTATCTCCTTAACAGTATAAATTAGTGGAAATTTACTAAAGAAAACAGATTTGTAGATTTCATGACAAAAAACGAAAAAATATATAACCTTGTAACAAATAATACAAATGCTTTAATATCATTAATGCTAAAGAAGTCTTAGAAAATCAATAAGGAAAATATTGAAACATAGGAAAACTCTATATAAAGTAGCTAATAAATATTTAAAATTTTGTTCTTGCCAGTAATCAAAGAATTAAAAGTTGATATAAAAATGTTTCTCCCCTATCAGGTAAAAATTTTTTAAATGATAATTCCAGTGCTGTTAAGGTTGTAATGAAATGAGCACTTTTAATATACTGCTTTGAGGAGTATGAATTGGTGCAGCCTTTCAGAAAGGTATTTGACTAAGTATACCATGACCCTTAGAAGAGTTCATATTCTTTTGACTGGGTACTCTCCTTTCAAGTAATCCATATTGAGAGTTTCTATATTTGGATAAATAATTATAAATAAAATTATAAATAAAATAAGATTAAACAGCAGCAGGTCATCTCAGTATTATTTGTAATGCAAAAAAAAATTGGAAACAGCCTAGGTACCTATTATTGATGGAAAAAGGTTAAATAAATTGCACATTTAACCAATGGATTATTATATAGGTATGAAATTGTTTTCAGCTGATATATTTGGGGAAATCTTCAATATATGTCACATGGTAAAAAAGGATACAAAACTACATATATTCAGAATGCTGATTCTGTAAAAAATGCATGTAGTAAAAAATCAAAATATTGTGGATTAGTTATCACTGGGGAATGGAATTATTTCTTAAGTCACTTTAGTCTTCTAGTCATTGTCTTCTTTATCATTCCTTTCTTATTCCAGCATCTTTGCAATGATCCTTTATAACATTGATGTGTAAAAGTTATTTAAATATAAGACAACCGTTTTTGAACTTCTACCTGTGTACTTCATTGGTGCTTTTCTCTGCCTGGCAATGGCTACCCTGTTCCTTTAATAAAAGTAATAGCTGCCAGATATTGAGCACTTTTTATGTCTACTAAGTTCTTTGTACACATTCTCATGTAATCTTTACAATAACTGCATTTTAATGGTGAGGACACAAGCTTGGAGAGGGTGTGTTTTGCTTAAGATCAAACAGCAAGCAAGTGACAGAGCAAGAATATGAACTCAGTCTGACTCCAGAGCTTACTAATAACCACTATGCTGTATGTTTTGTTTATGGAAGAAGGTTTTACTTTATTCCTCATTGAAATACATTTTTCTTTTACAGTATTATAAAAATTTTTAGATACAAAAATAGAATAGTGAAATGAACCCCATATACCCAGCTCCAACAGTTATTCACATATTTTATCTATATTCCTACTCATTCCTCAACTCCTTCCTTATTTTGAGACAAATTCCAGACATATTCATAACTATTTTAATATACAAGCTTAAAAGATGGCTCTTTTGAAAATAATCACACTACCATTATCATACCTAAAAATACACTCACATTCCTCATAAATGTCATAAATGTATCCTCGTAATATTTTTAAATTGTGTGGATTCTCTAATTCCTATTGTGATTTCTTTTGTGTTGTGTTTTTTAAGGTGGAACTTAACTTCTTGCGGAACAAGTGTTGCCAGCTCAGAGTGCAGTGAGGAGCTGTTTTCATCAGTTTCTGTTGGAGATCAAGATGATTGCTATTCCCTGTTAGATGATCAAGACTTTACTTCTTTTGATTTATTCCCTGAAGGGAGTGTCTGCAGTGATGTCTCTTCTTCTATTAGCACATACTGGGATTGGTCAGATAGCGAGTTTGAATGGCAGGTAGGTTTATTTTTTTTATTTTTAATTTCTTATAGTCATCATTACCCTGTAAGTGGAAGTATGAATTTCACTTTTTATATTTTCATCTCTATCACAAAGTAAATTTCTCCAGTGTTTATCCAGTCCTCGAAATTCTCTAACAACATCAAGAATTCGATGTAATATGTATCCTTTATTTTTACTAATGTACCTTTTAGGCTTCTGATGCTATAGGTAACCTTTTGTAGATTTTTATGTAGTTTAGTACATAAACAATGTTCCCATTATTATATATCATCAGTACTTTTCTGTGCATGAATCCAAGCAAATTTACACTTCCTACATTATAACAAATAGCCTTTGTGCCCTTCCAGGCACAATATCCTTACATCAGTTCTTGTGCCAGTACCAAATTGTCTTGATTACTGTGGCTTTGTAGTAGAGCTTGAAGTTGGGGAGATCCCCCCCACTTTATTCTTCCTTCTCAGGATTGCTTTAGCTATTCGGGGTCTTTGGTGTTTCCATATGAATTTTTGAACTATTTGTTCCAGTTCATTGAAGAAAGCTGTTGGTAATTTGATAGGGATTGCATCGAATCTATATATTGCTTTGGGCAGGATGGCCATTTTGACGGTATTAATTCTTCCTAGCCAAGAGCATAGGATGAGTTTCCATTTGTTAGTGACCTCTTTAATTTCTCTTAAGAGTGTCTTATAGTTTTCAGGGTATAGGTCTTTCACTTCCTTGGTTAGGTTTATTCCTAGGTATTTTATTCTTTTTGATGCCATTGTGAATGGAATTGTTTTCCTGATTTCTCTTTCTATTAGTTTATTGTTAGTGTATAGGAAAGCCACAGATTTCTGTGTGTTAATTTTGTATCCTGCAACTTTGCTGAATTCCGATATTAGCTCTAGTAGTTTCAGAGTGGAGTCTTCAGGGTTTTTTATGTACAATATCATGTCATCTGCAAATAGTGACAGTTTAACTTCTTCTTTACCAATCTGGATTCCTTGTATTTCTTTGTTTTGTCTAATTGCCGTGGCTAGGACAATATCCTTACATCAGGATCACATTATATATCTAAGATCACAAACCACTATTATCATAAATACACAATTTTTTGTTCTATCAGAAATATAATATAATTTCATTTTGTATTCTCATCATATGTAGAGATGTTTTTCTCCTGGTAATGTTTTTTCTTGTGGCACATAAACCATGTAAAATGGCTTCGTGGCAAGTTGTTTGGAAATGCTGCCTTGTAATGAGTGCATTCTATCAGAAAACACCCATCATGTTATTGCAACATCTGTTTTCTGACTGTAAAAGACAGTAACATTTGAAGAAGCTTTCTTTACATACAGCAAATGTTATATTCAACAGATGCTTGAGTGCCTACTATGTTTGAAAGCCATCTAAATACCTGAAGTTGTATTCCAAAAGAGAAACAATTTTTTATTTTATTTCAAAAAACTTTTTATTAAAATATTAAATAATACAGAATGGCTTCAATTAAAAATAAGCCTCCAAGTCCCACCTGACTGGTTACTACTGTTAAGAACTTGTAGAGTTGCAAGTATGTTTGCACAGCGTTATTTTAAAGACACACACCAATGGTATCATACTTCAGTTTGGCCCTTTGCTTTTTGTTTTGAATAATATATCTCATTCTTTTTGATAGCTGTATCATAATTTGTTAATCAGTTCCCTGATAATGGATATTTAGATTGGTTTCATTTTTTTTGTTACAAATACACTGCACTGAAAATAAAGAATTTTAAAGAAGAAAAATAATCTACAACCTTTCTGTTTTTATATTTTTTATATACTTAAAATGCTTCTGTTTTATATGTAGTTGTAAATATGATTTGGATAAAAACTGAAAACTTCTGTAACTTAAAAATTGAGATAAAATTATTGTTTAAATAATTTAAAAGTGTATAATTCAGTGACTTTTATTATATTCACAATGTTGTGCTGCCATGATCACTAATTCCAGGATATTTCCATCATTCCAAAATGAAACCTATACCTGTGAGCCCCAGTACCTTCCTGCTCCCATCACCTAGTAACAACTAATTTACTTTCTCTATGGTTTTGCTTTTCTGGACATATAAATGTTCTCATTTAATATGTGTCCTTTTCTGTCTGGCTTCTTTCACTAAGCATAATGTTTTCAAGGTTGAACCATGTTGTAGTATGTAACAGTACTTCATTTCTCTTAGCTCAGGCTGCTATAATACCATAGACTGGTTGGTTTAAATGTCATTTATTTCTCATATTTCAGGAGGCTGAAAGTCTAAGATCAGAATGCCATCATGATAAGGTTTTGGTAGGGCCCTCTCTGGTTTGTAGGCAGCTTCCTTTTATCTTCACATTGAAGTGGGAGAGCGAGAGAGAACAAACTGTGGTCTTCATCCCTTTATAAAGTGACTAACCCTGTCATAGATGTACTACCTTTATGACCTTATGTCAGTGAAATTACCTCCCAAAGCCCCACCCTCAGATATCATGCTTTGGAGATTAGGGCTTGGAGATAAGGATTTGAGGGAGGACACAAACACTCAATCCATAACAATTCCTTTCCAAGGCTGAATATTCCATTATATGGATATATCACATTTTGTTTACCCATTAATCATCTGATAGGTGGCTTCACCTTTAGGGCTGTAATGAATAATGCTGCTATGAACATGCAAGTACAAGTTTTCATATGGATGTGTATTTCTAATTCTCTTCAGTACATACTTAGGAGTGGAATCTCCAAGTTATGTGATAACTTTATGTTTAACTTATTGAGGAACTGCCAAAATGTTTTCCAAAGTGGCTATACCATTTACATTCCCACCAGCAATATATGAAAGTTCCAATTTCTCCATATCCTTCACAACACTTGATATTGTCTCTTTTTTATTATAGCCATCCTGCTGCATGTAAAGTGGTTTTGATTTGCATTTGTTAACAACTAATGATGCTGAACATCTTTTCATATGCTTATTGGTCATTTGTACATCTTCTTTGGAAAAATGTCTTCAAATCCTGTGCCCATTTTTAAATTGTGTTATTTGTCTCATTGTTGAATTGGTAAGTTTTTTACATTATGGCTATGAGACCCTTATTATATACAAATTTGCAAAAAAATGTTTCCCATTCGGTAGTTTGTCTTTTCACTTGGTAGTGTCCTTTGACACACAAAAGTTTTTAATTGTTAGTGAAGTCCATTTTATTTTTCTTTGAATGCTATATTTACAATATCATATTTTTAAAAATCATTGCTTAATCTAAGGTCATGCAGATTTTCATCCATTTTCTTCTCAGCGTTTTAGAGTTTTCTTTACATTTAGAGCTTTGATCATTTTGAGTTATTTTTGTATGTGGTATAACATAGGGTTCAAATTCATTATTTTGCATATAGATACCCAGTTGTTCTGGCACCATTTGTTGAAAAGACTATATTCTTTCTTGATCAAGTGATCTTCATACCCTTATGGAAATGAATTGGTCATAGATGTATATAGTTTTAGTTCTGGACTCTTAGTTCTATTGCATTGATATTATATGTCTATCCTTATGCCAGTACCACACTGTTTTAATTACTCTGGCTTCTAGTAATGTTTGAAATCAGGAAGTGTGAGTTCTCCCACTCTGTTCTTCTTTATCAAGATTGTTTTAGCTACTTGGGGGTCCCTTTTGCAATTCCATATGAATTTTAGGATCAGGCTGTCCATTTATGCAAAAAGGGCAGTTGGAATTTTAACAGGGAATAGATTGAATCTGTAGATCCATTTGACGCATATTGCCATCTTAACAGTACTTGTATTAAATATGCCAGCCCATGAATATAGAATGGAGTGTATTTAAGTATCTTTAATATCTTTAAATGATGTTTTCTAGCTTTCAGTGTCCAAGTTTTGTATTTCCTTGGTTCAGTTTATTCCTAAATATTTTATTCTTTTGTTAGTGTTGTAAATGGAGTTGTTTTCTTAATGTCATTTTTGGATTGTTCATTGCTAGTGTATAGAAATACAAGTGATCTTTGTATATTGATTTTATATCCTGCCACTAAATTCATTTGTTAGTTTATTTTCTTCTGTGTGGATTCTTTAGGGTTTTCTGTGTTTAAGATTATGTCACCTGTGAATAGAGATAGTTTTCCTACTCATGTTCCAATCTGGGTAGCTTTTTTTGCCTCTTCCTTAATTGTCTTGGCTAGATCTCCAGTACAGTGTTGAATAGAAATGGCGAAAGCAGGCATCCTTGTCTTTTTCCTGATCGCAGTGGAGATGCTTTCAGGCTCTCACCATTAAGAGTAATGTTAGCTGTAGGTTTGCCATAAATGCCTTTTATCATATTGAGGAACTTTCCCTCGATTCCTGGTTTGTTCAGAGTTTTTATCTGAAAGGGTATTAAATTCTGTCAAAATGCTTTTTCTGTATCTATTGAGATGATCATGCAGGTTCTTTCCTTCGTTCTGTTAGTATGATATACTATACTGATAGATTTTTGTTTATTGGCCCACCCTTGCATTTCTGGAATAAATCCTCATTGGTCATGATAGATTATCCTTTTAATATGCTCCTGCATTTGGTTTGCTAGGATTTTGTTGAGGATCTTTTTGCATCTGTATTAATAAGGGGTATTATTTGTCTGTAGTTTTCTTTCTTTGCAGTGTTTTTGTGTCATTTTGGCTTCATAGAATGCGTTATGAAGTGTTCCCTTTTCTTCTGGATAAAATACTGTAATAATATTTTCTCATTTAACATACAAACTTTTTCATGATTTTCATGACTCTTTCAGTGACTACATAATATTCCTGGTACTAGATGTGCCAGAACTTGTGAAACCATTCCCCTGTTTCCATCTGTTTCAATTTTTTTCTATTATAGATTAACACAGCAGTGAGCATCTTTGTGTGGGTAATTTTTTTTCTTCAGTGCTTCATTTTTTGAAGTTCGCACATTGTATTTAAAAGCAGAACTACAAGGATTTTTAATAAAATGTGATGAGATGGAGTCCTGATAATTCTAAGGAAAGTTTTTTCTGCTTATTTCATGTGATTTGGAGTTGTTATCATCAATAGTGTTGCAAAGTGGCAGCCTTTTAAAAAGTCTTGATTGCTGACTTTTTCACTCATTTCGTGAGTAGTTAAGAATGGAAAACTACCCCAACCATTCACTGTTAATGTACATCACTGACTACAACATTGAAACAAAAATAAGGCCTGCTTTAGTAATGTGTTTTCTCACTTCTGAAATTAGAATGTGTGTGCTTTGTTACCATGGATATTTGCTGTTTAAATATGCTGAAAGCTTTAAAATGCTCTCTTGTCTTTGTGGAACCTCTTAATGATGAGCAGTAAGTCATCCAAGAAGGTAATTACAAATTATGTATTAGGATTAATATATAGTAAAAATCATTGACTATTACAATCCCTAAGTAGAATTCGTGCCTCATATCGAAATTACCGAGTATCATAATTCTTCCAAGTGGTAAAGATACCTCAAGACAAATGCTGGACATAGAAGCCACAGGGCATAAATCTGCAAAGAAGTAAAAAGCTAACCTTTTCAAACAATATTGCTTCTCTCTCACTTACCAACTTTACATTTCCCTGTATGGCCCCGGAAGATGACTGGTTAGCCAGAGACGGTTAAGATTCCTCAAGGGAGGAACAACCTAAGACAGGCACAGTCCCAGGGGGGCCATCAGGTGAGAAATTGGGGATCAACAGAGGTTAGGCTTAGAACCTCACCCCCCCTGTTTTGAGAGAAATCTTCTGCATCCGTGGATGTTTTGTTGCCCTTGTCTAGCTTGGATTAATACTTAGTCTATAGGCACACACCTGATCATCTACATTTGCCCTCTTACAGCACTGAACTATGTTTTCTACCTTTATCTTGCATCTACCTACCACTTCAGCATTTTATTAAAAATAATAATAAGGGAGAAATGTGGGATTCACATATAAATCAAGTATAAAAATCAAACGAATAATCATAATTGACCAGATTGTTTATAGTTCATGATGCGTGATCAAAACCGAAAGTTTCTGTGATGACTGCCCTTGCACTGTTCACCATGTAAGAACTTACTCACTATGTAAGAACTTGTTCACCATGTAAGAACTTGTTCGTTATGCTTCAGAAGATTGGAGACTGTTGAGAATTAGCCTTGGGGTTGATTAATGATTGTGCATTGAGTCCCCATACAGAATTTTATTGTTGTTAACAACCATATGATCAATAAATATGAGAGATGCCCTCTCAAAAAAAAGAACATTAAAAAAAAATCATTGACTATAATTTAAAATTTGTATTACCTTTTTTGTGATTAAAAACCACATTTGTTTAAATCCTTCTTTTTAACAAATGTTTCAGTTACTACTAAAGTAAATATAGACTATTCATAGATTCTTTGAGATGAGAAATACTAAGTACCTGAAAAGGCAGGATGTTAACTTCAGAATGAAATAGCATCTTAGCATTTTAAGTAGCATCAAAGCATTTTGCTTTGCTGATAGTTTTCATTGTTTGCAGTCCTTTTATTATGAAATATATATTTGACTAGTCTTAAAGGTTGAGAAATTATTTTGCTGTTGAGTTGGAAAGCATAGAAAATTAAAGAGTAAGTAATTCAGCTGTCACACTTGAAACCTAGAGGTGCAGTTTGAAATTACACACCAGCTGTTACAGAAATGAGCTTACTCATAAAATTTTACTGCATAGTGCAGAAAATACAGCAGAGATTTGATTTAATTCTCCCTACTTGTCACAATTACTGGTTATAATATAAATATACCAAATATTATCTCTGAAAAATAGGGAATGAGAGTTATTAAACATTTTTATCTTGAAATATATTATCAGTTATAAAATGAAAAATTGCCAGTCTAATATAGGAACCCATACAATTGATTCTGATGTACATCTGCAGCTCTAATCCTATATCTCCAGTTGACTACTTGACATTTCCACTTGGATGACCTTATTATTTAATGCTAAGCTATTATTGGATGCTGAGTCCTTGATCAGTAATGCAACTTATAATTACAGTATTTCCATGGTAAAAAACTATACTGCTTTGTGACACATTTTACGGTGCAGTGAAAATGACTATTGGCATTTCAAAGGACACTTGTACTTCTTTCATTATCACTACAAACTACATATTCCAGATTGCACTTGTCTCATTCCAAACTACCTGCAAGACAAGATGGCCTGGCATGGTCAAAAGCACAGGACTTGTGTCCAACTTTGGATACTGCCATAACCAACTGTATGACCCTCCATGGGCATTGTTTTACCTTATTTTTAAAATGAAAATTTTAGACTGTAAGATAGTTAATGTTACTTCAGGTCCCTTGCTGTAAAAATTGAGGTCTCTAAGTGCATCACCCTTGATAGGTTGTATGACTGAAATGCTGCCAGTTTTCTTTTGGTCTCAACATGTGGTCATCTGACTATTATCCTTATCCATTCAGTTATCAAACAGTCTTATAAATTGTGTTTCATTCAAATATTTCCCTATCTGTTGCCATTTTTCTTCCCATTTTTGCTTATGTCAGTCCATGCCTAGATCAAAGAAGAGCATGCTGTCTAATTCCAATCTTTCCTCACTCTATTTATCTCCATACTGCTTTTTAATTCATCGTTCCTCAAGACCAGTTTCATCAAGTTCCTTCTATGTAGAAAATGTTATTGGCCTACTTCTACGTATTATATATTCACATTTATCTGTTGAGCTTTCAGACATCTACACTGATTAACCTCGTCCTGTGTCTTTTTGTTCATTATGGTTTTATTAAATTGTTCTGCTTACCTGAATGCGTTTTCCTTTTCCCCATTTTGTCATTCTGAGAGACCGCCTTGTGAAGCATTACCTAGCCACTTTAGCAACATGTGGCATTCTCTAAGGGTCTATGCTATCTTTTTTAAGGTTACAAAACCATGGCAAGAGATGGAAAAAGGAAAATGCATCTATTTATTGATTGTCATCTATATACCCGTCATATTACCTCATTTAAACCTCTCAAACCTTTGAGATGGATGGCACTAACCATAACTTACTGATGACTCTGAGGCTCAAAGAAGTAAACTAACCTCCACAAGGTCACATGGTTAGTGAGCAGTGGAGCTGAGATTTGAATTCTGTTTGGGGTCTTTCTAGTTCCACCTGAAAAAAAATGGCCAGAAAATCATTAATTGCCTTTTTCTTTTACAACCCCAACAAGCACATACACAGAATTAAAGGCATAAAGTTAAGTGCTTAACATATAGTCTAACACCTAGAAATTTTCACTAAAGATTTAGATGAAAAATTTTCTTAAGTTTTGAGAGTTTCTTTCTCTACCTAACTTATCAAAGGAGCTTGAAGTAGGGGAGGTCTTTCATCTGATAAGGACTGTTTCATTTTGTTTTAGGAACCCTAGGAAGATCTTTAATGTAGTAATACTGTCTTTCAAAAGGGAAAAAAGAAAAACACATTTTCTTGACATTAAAGGCTGAAAAAGAGATGGCCTTCATGTGTACATTCAGCAATCATCCTTTCATGTCAGCAACTAGATAACATGAGGGCTAAGAGTGAATAATCCAAGCAGTGTTAGCTAATGTGATTTTTTTTTTTTGTGAGGGCATCTCTCATATTTATTGATCAAATAGTTGTTAACAACAATAAATTTCTGTATAGGGGGGTCAATACTCAATGCACAATCATTAATCCACCCCAAGCCTAATTTTCGTCAGCCTCCAATCTTCTGATGCATAACGAACAAATTCTTACATGGAGTACAAATTCTTACATAGTGAATAAGTTACATGGTGAACAGTGCAAGGGCAGTCATCACAGAAGCTTTCAGTTTTGTTCATGCATTATGAACTATAAACAGTTCAAATATGAATATTCATTTGATTTTTAAACTTGATTTATATGTGGATACCACATTTCTCTATTATTATTATTTTTAATAAAATGCTGAAGTGGTAGGTAGATATGAGGTAAAGGTAGAAAACAGAGTTTAGTGTTGTAAGAGGGCAAATGTAGATGATCAGGTGTGTGCCTGTAGACTATGTGTTAATCCGAGCTAGACGAGGGCAATAAACATCCATGTATGCAGAAGATTTCTCTCAGAACATGAGGGGGGAGGTTCTAAGCCTCACCTCTGCTGCTCCCCATTTTCTCACCAGATGGCCCCCTGCGACTGTGCCTGTCTTAGGTTGTTCCTCCCTTGAGGAATCTTACCCATCTCTGGCTAACCAGTCATCTTCCAGGGCCATACAGGGAAATGTTAAGTTGGTAAGTGAGAGAGAAGCCTTATTGTTTGAAAAGGTTAGCTTTTTACTTCTTTGCATATTTATGCCCTGTGGCTTCTATGCCCAGCATTTGTCTTGAGGTGTCTTTACCACTTGGAAGAATTATGATACTCGGTAAATTCGACATGTGGCACGAGTTCTATTTAAAGGTTGTGATTAGGTAGGAAGAAGAAAAGCTATAGGAGTAGCAGGCAGAAGAAAACATGGGAAGATTGATTATTTCTTTGACATATCTTCTTGTAGAGTAACTTCAGCATGGATAGGTTTTAAACTACTAATTAAATTGTGCACACACATTAACATAATAGGAATATAGTTACCTAATCAAAGCATACCTGTAATTACCAGCCATCTCCAGTGAAACCAAGAAAACCAGTTAGGCACCTTAGGCATTTGTGAAAACTTATCTATGATATGGTGGATATTGTCCAGCTGAACTTAAACAGTCTGAGAGAATTCAGATAAATTTGAACAACCCATTCCTGGGGACTGTTCATATCCCATATGTTCTTTTAACAATAAATAGTCTGTGGTTGTAAGATTTTGGAGTGCTACAATTTGCACTTCTCCTAATTCTTGGTTGAGTTCCAACAGTATAGATCCAGTCAAATTTCTTGTTTTACTGTATGCACAGGCCAGCTTAGATACCTCCTTCTTCATTCCCACGGCAAGTCCAGGAGCTGGTGGGATGAGTGCATCTACAGCTGTAGCAGTGCGTGGATCTTTGTTGGGGTTTTTTGATGATCATCTTCTGCCATGAGTCTTCCAGAGAGTGCTGATGTTGGAAGTTCTCTTTCATATTGTACCTTAGTTCATTTTCGGGGTAGCCCAATTAGGCTTTGATTCTCTGTATAAACACAAACAGACCCTTTGCCTACACTTTTATGCCCTTTATACCCTTATGTAGAACTCATTGGAGGTTAGCACACAGGAACCGCCTTTTTTTTTTTTGGTATCACTAATCTACACTTACATGATGAATATCATGCTTACTAGGCTCTCCCCTATACCAGGTACCCCCTATAAACCCCTTTACAGTCACTGTCCATCAGCATAGCAAAATGTTGTAGAATCACTACTTGCCTTCCCTGTGTTGTACAGCCCTTCCCTTTCTCCCACCCCCCCATGCATGATAATCTTAATACCCCCCTACTTCTCCCCCCCCTTATCCCTCCCTACCCACCCATCCTCCCCAGTCCCTTTCCCTTTGGTTCCTGTTAGTCCATTCTTGAGTTCTGTGATTCCGCTGCTGTTTTGTTCCTTTAGTTTTTCCTTTGTTCTTATATTCCACAGATGAGTGAAATCATTTGGTATTTCTCTTTCTCCGCTTGGCTTGTTTCACTGAGCATAATACCCTCCAGCTCCATCCATGTTGCTGCAAATGGTTGGATTTGCCCTTTTCTTATGGCTGAGTAGTATTCCATTGTGTATATGTACCACTTCTTCTTTATCCATTCATCTATCGATGGACATTTAGGTTGCTTCCAATTCTTGGCTATTGTAAATAGTGCTGCGATAAACATAGGGGTACATTGGTCTTTCTCATACTTGATTGCTGCATTCTTAGGGTAAATTCCTAGGAGTGCAATTCCTGGGTCAAATGGTATGTCTGTTTTGAGCATTTTGATGTACCTCCATACTGCTTTCCACAATGGTTGAACAAGTTTACATTCCCACCAGCAGTGTAGGAGGGTTCCCCTTTCTCCACAGCCTTGCCAACATTTGTTGTTGTTTGTCTTTTGGATGGCAGCCATCCTTACTGGTGTGAGGTGATACCTCATTGTAGTTTTAATTTGCATTTCTCTGATAATTAGCGATGTGGAGCATCTTTTCATGTGTCTGTTGGCCATCTGTATTTCTTTTTTGGAGAACTGTCTGTTCAGTTCCTTTGCCCATTTTTTAATTGGGTTATTTGTTTTTTGTTTGTTGAGGCGTGTGAGCTCTTTATATATTCTGGACGTTAAGCCTTTATCGGATGTGTCATTTTCAAATATATTCTCCCATACTGTAGGGTTCCTTTTTGTTCTATTGATGGTGTCTTTTGCTGTACAGAAGCTTTTCAGCTTAATATAGTCCCACTTGTTCATTTTTGCTGTTGTTTTCCTTGCCCGGGTAGATATGTTCAAGAAGAGGTCACTCATGTTTATGTCTAAGAGGTTTGTGCCTATGTTTTCTTCCAAGAGTTTAATGGTTTCGTGACTTACATTCAGGTCTTTGATCCATTTTGAGTTTACTTTTGTATATGGGGTTAGACAATGGTCCAGTTTCATTCTCCTACATGTAGCTGTCCAGTTTTGCCAGCACCATCTGTTGAAGAGACTGTCATTTCGCCATTGTATGTCCATGGCTCCTTTATCAAATATTAATTGACCATATATGTCTGGGTTAATGTCTGGATTCTCTAGTCTGTTCCATTGGTCTGTGGCTCTGTTCTTGTGCCAGTACCAAATTGTCTTGATTACTATGGCTTTATAATAGAGCTTGAAGTTGGGGAGTGAGATCCGCCCTACTTTATTCTTCTTTCTCAGGATTGCTTTGGCTATTCGGGGTCTTTGGTGGTTCCATATGAATTTTTGAATTATTTGTTCCAGTTCATTGAAGAATGTTGCTGGTAGTTTCATAGGGATTGCATCAAATCTGTATATTGCTTTGGGCAGGATGGCCATTTTGACGATATTAGTTCTTCCTAGCCATGAGCATGGGATGCGTTTCCATCTGTTAGTGTCCCCTTTAATTTCTTTTAAGAGTGACTTGTAGTTTTCAGAATATAAGTCTTTCACTTCTTTGGTTAGGTTTATTCCTAGGTATTTTATTTTTTTTGATGCAATTGTGAATGGAGTTGTTTTCCTGATTTCTCTTTCTGTTGGTTCATTATTGGTATATAGGAAAGCCACAGATTTCTGTGTGTTGATTTTGTATCCTGCAACTTTGCTGTATTCCGATATCAGTTCTAGTAGTTCTGGGGTGGAGTCTTTAGGGTTTTTTATGTACAGTATCATGTCATCTGCAAATAGTGACAGTTTAACTTCTTCTTTGCCAATCTGGATTCCTTGTATTTTTTTGTTTTGTCTGATTGCCGTGGCTAGGACCTCCAGTACTATGTTAAATAACAGTGGGGAGAGTGGGCATCCCTGTCTAGTTCCCGATCTCAGAGGAAATGCTTTCAGCTTCTCGCTGTTCAATATAATGTTGGCTGTGGGTTTATCATAGATGGCCTTTATTATGTTGAGGTACTTGCCCTCTATTCCCATTTTGCTGAGAGTTTTTATCATGAATGGATGTTGAACTTTGTCAAATGCTTTTTCAGCATCTATGGAGATGATCATGTGGTTTTTGTCTTTCTTTTTGTTGATGTGGTGGAGGATATTGATGGACTTTCGAATGTTGTGCCATCCTTGCATCCCTGGGCTGAATCCCACTTGGTCATGGTGTACGATGGTTTTGATGTATTTTTGAATTCAGTTTGCTAAAATTTTGTTGAGTATTTTTGCGTCTACGTTCATCAGGGATAGTGGTCTGTAGTTTTCTTTTTTGGTGGGGTCTTTGCCTGGTTTTGGTATTAGGGTGATGTTAGCTTCATAGAATGAGTTTGGGAGTATCCCCTCCTCTTCTTTTTCTTGGAAAACTTTAAGGAGAATGGTTATTATGTCTTCCCTGTATGTCTGATAAAATTCTGAGGTAAATCCATCTGGCCCGGGGGTTTTGTTCTTTGGTAGTTTTTTGATTACCGCTTCAATTTCTTTGCTGGTAATTGGTCTGTTTAGATTTTCTGTTTCTTTTTGGGTCAGTCTTGGAAGGTTGTATTTTTCTAGGAAGTTGTCCATTTCTCCTAGGTTTCCCGGCTTGTTAGCATATAGGTTTTCATAGTAGTCTCTAATAATTCTTTGTATTTCTTTGGGGTCCGTCGTGATTTTTCCTTTCTCGTTTCTGATACTGTTGATTTGTGTTGACTCTCATTTCCTCTTAATAAGTCTGGCTAGAGGCTTATCTATTTTGTTTATTTTCTCGAAGAACCAGCTCTTGGTTTCATTGATTTTTGCTATTGTTTTATTCTTCTCAATTTTATTTATTTCTTCTCTGATCTTTATTATGTCCCTCCTTCAGCTGACCTTAGGCCTCATTTGTTCTTCTTTTTCCAATTTCGATAATTGTGACAGTAGACCATTCATTTGGGATTGCTCTTCCTTTTTTAAATATGCTTGGATTGCTATATACTTTCCTCTTAAGACTGCTTTTGCTGTGTCCCACAGAAGTTGGGGCTTAGTGTTGTTGTTGTCATTTGTTTCCATATATTGCTGGATCTCCATTTTGATTTGGTCATTGATCCATTGATTATTTAGGAGCATGTTGTTTAGCTTCCATGTGTTTGTGAGCCTCTTTGCTTTCTTTGTAGAGTTTATTTCTCGTTTTATGCCTTTGTGGTCTGAAAAGTTGGTTGGTAGGGTTTCAATCTTTTGAAATTTACTGAGGCTCTTTTTGTGTCCTAGTATGTGGTCTATTCTGGAGAATGTGCCATGTGCACTTGAGAAGAATGTGTATCCTGTTGCTTTTGGATGTAGGGTTCTGTAGATGTCTATTAGGTCCATCTGTTCTAGTGTGTTGTTCACTGCCTCTGTGTCCTTACTTATTTTCTGTCTGGTGGATCTGTCCTTTGGAGTGAGTGGTGTGTTGAAGTCTCCTAGAATGAATGCATTGCATTCTATTTCCTCCTTTAGTTCTGTTAATATTTGTTTCAGGTATGTTGGTGCTCCTGTATTGGGTGCATATATATTTATAATGGTTATATCCTCTTGATGGACTGAGCCCTTTATCATTATGTAATGTCCTTCTTTGTCTTTTGTTACTTTCTTTATTTTGAAGTCTGTTTTGTCTGATACCAGAATTGCCACACCTGCTTTCTTCTCTCTGTTGCTTGCTTGAAATATCTTTTTCCAACCCTTGACTTTAAGTGTGTGCGTGTCTTTGGGTTTGAGGTGAGTCTCTTGTAAGCAGCATATGGATGGATCTTGCTTTTTTATCCATTCTATTACTCTGTGTCTTTTGATTGGTGCATTCAGTCCATTTACATTTAGGGTGATTATTGAAAGGTATGAATTTATTGCCATTGCAGGCTTTAAGTTTGTGGTTACCAAAGGTTTAGGGTTAGCTTCTTTACTATCTTACTGTCTCACTTAACTCGCTTGTTGAGCTATTATAAACACAGTCTGATGATTCTTTATTTCTCTCCCTTCTTATTCCTCCTCCTCCCTTCTTCATATGTTGGGTGTTTTGTTCTGTGCTCTTTTTAGGAGTGCTCCCATCTAGAGCAGTCCCTGTAGGATGCCCTGAACAGATGGTTTGTGGGAGGCAAATTCCCTCAACTTTTGCTTGTCTGGGAATTGTTTAATCCCTCCTTCATATTTAAATGATATTCCTGATGGATACAGTAGTCTTGGTTCGAGGCCCTTCTGTTTCATTGCATTAAGTATATCATGCCATTCTCTTCTGGCCTGTAGGGTTTCTGTTGAGAAGTCTGATGATAGCCTGATGGGTTTTCCTTTGTAGGTAACCTTTTTTTTCTCTCTGGCTGCCTTTAATACTTTGTCCTTGTCTTTGATCTTTGCCATTTTAATTATTATGTGTCTTGGTGTTGACCTCCTTGGATCTCTTGTCATGGGAGTTCTGTGTGCCTCTGTGGTCTGAGAGGCCATTTCTTCCCCTAGTTTGGGGAAGTTTTCAGCAATTATTTCTTCAAAGACATTTTCTATCCCCTTTTCTCTCTGTACTTCTTCTGGTATACCTATAATTCGTATATTGTTCCTTTTCGTTTGGTCACTCAGCTCTCTTAAAATTCTTTCATTCCTGGAGATCCTTTTATCTCTCTCTGCATCAGCCTCTCTGCATTCTTGTTCTCTGTTTTCTAGTCCATTAATGGTCTCTTGCATCTCGTCCATTCTGTTTTGAAGTCCTTCCAGAGCTTGTTTTATTACTGAATTCTCCTTCCTTAGTTCTTGCATATTTCTCTGCAAGTCCATCAGCATGGTTATGACTTTTGTTTTGAATTCTTTTTCAGGAAGACTGGCTAAATCTATCTCCCCAGGTTCCTTCTCAGGGGAAGATGTACCAGATGCTGAAGCTGTCTGGGTTAGTCTTGTCTGGATCATATTTTTTTGCCTTTTCATGTTGACAGGTGCTATTGACTGTCAGCTGGGAAAGCCAAAATTTTCACTTGCTACTGGCCTTTCTTTACTGGGACAACTGTGACCCCTAGTGGCTTGTGTAGGGTAATTGCGTGTAGACTGGGTCTTTGTGTCTTGCCTGGCCGGAAGGGAGGAATTTCCCTTTCTGTGGGCGTTTTGCCTTAGGCTGCTTCTCTGCTTTCGCAGCGCCCGCAGGAGTAATGGATGGGGGGGCTTTTTGGCTGTTTACCTCTGTGAGGGGTCTCAGAGCTGTTGCCCGGGGAGTTAGTGCGCCCAGTTTTCCCTGTAATTTCCAGCTGCTGGCCTATGACCTGTGTTGTGTCCGTCAAGCTGTTAAGTCCCTGTCCCTTTAAGACTTTCAAAAAGCCCCCGCTTTTCTTTGTCACAGGGGCATCAGCTTCGGCACCCGCTCAGAGGTCTTGTTGCCCTTTTCCCCCAGTATCCAGGGCCCTCTGCCCACGCACTGTCTGTGCTCTGGTGGGGGTGGCTGGGGCTGGGTGTTCAGCAGTCCTGGGCTCCGTCTCCCTCCCGCTCTGCCTATTCTTCTCCCACCGGGAGCTGGGTGGAGGGGCATTCGGGTCCCGCCGGGCCGGGGCTTGTATCTTACCCCTTTCACCAGTCGCTGGGTTCTCGCTGGTGTAGCTGCAGTCTGGCCACTGTCCTGCATCTTCTGGTCTCTCTTTTAGGGCTAGTTGTGTTTGTTGTATTTTCAAAAGTATATATGTTTTTGGGAGGAGATTCCCACTGTCCTACTCACGCCGCCATGTTGGCTCCGCCCCTCTCTAGCTAATGTGATTTTAAAGGAATTCATACAAATTGTTGGAAGTCACTTACGCTCTTCATTTCACCAATGACTGTCAAAGTGGAATTGTGGTTTTTAAGGGTAGTAGCTAACTCAGACACTTTCATTCTAAATTTCATGGTCACCTTGCACAGTGGTCAGCCCCATTTTTGTGGCTTCACTTATCTCTTCTAGGTGACTGACTCCCCAGTGCCTGCCCCCTTGTAGCTCTTTTAAGCTCTGTTCCTGCAGCTTCTACTCACTGGTAGATATTATCATTGATGACCTCTCATTTAAAACCTAGCATTTGTTGTAAGCTATGTTGTATTTTTGGTGTTTGAGTTAGTTGTATTATCTTCCCAAGTAGAGTATAAAGTTCTTGTGTAATGACTGTGACTTACACTCCTTGGAACCCCCTGTACCAATTACGGTGCCTGTGGATACAGTAGGAGGCCAAATACTTGTGACTGCAATAGTCTTCATGGCTAAAGTAACTTCTCTGGTAACTTCAAAAGCCCAGTAATCATCCAGAGTTCAGATACAATTTGCAAAGCTTGAAGAACCAAACAACAGCAAAAAGGTGCTGTTTTTTACCTTGTAAGAATGAAATCATTATCTTTGAAAATTGTTGTATACTCCTTGTAGAAGAAAATATTTTACCTTTTGTTGAGTGACTAATTTATTTAAAATTAAATCCATTCTGACTTTTGGAAGTGATGGCTATGTTTATTACCTTGATTGTGATAATGGTTTCATGGGTATATGCATATGTCTAAAGTTATAAAATTGTATAATTAAATATGTACAGTTCTTTGTGTATCAGTTATAACTCAGTAAAGCTATTAAAAATTAAAGTCCATTTTAACTGGTTTTTAATAGGCAGTATAAAATTATAGCATGTATTTTTGCTGTTCCTCTTTAAACTGATTTGGTTTTCTGTGTATTAAGCTTGCTTGCATTTCTCTCATCTAAATGTTGTCTCGTACCATTTTTATTATAACTTTTTTAATACTTCTGGTCTTTAAAGTGTTTTGCTTTACATAAATAGCGTATTTTAAATTATTTTAATTGTCTCGATGATGTTAATACAGACTTGAGGACAAGGGCCATTTGTCTTTATACTGGTAGTATGTTGGGCAGAGAGCCAGGTAGTGGCAGATCACTCAGGTCTCCTGAGATAAGCACTGGCTCCTTATAATGCTATGTGAGAGCCCTAGCCCACATTCATATTGCGAATTAAAAACCTTAATGACCATAGGCTCTTAAGTTAGCATTTTAACAAGTCTTGAGTATGATTTTAAGCCTTTGGAAAATCTCACTCATCAAGTAAGTGACTATATTACAAAGAAAATGTTGATGCTGCTGCTTTCTCTAAGGTAGAAATGGATCCGAATTAATGTCTTCTGATTCTGTACTTGTAAAAATTATAAAGTAATTTTTAATCAATATGAAATGTGTTGTAGTATTTAAAATTATTTTTTTAAAGTAATTTACTATTTCCTTCTTATTTTTATAGTTACCAGGCAGTGACATTGCCAGTGGGAGTGATGTGCTTTCTGATGTCATACCTAGTATTCCAAGTTCACCTTGCCTGCTAACTAAAAAGAAAAACAAACACCAGAATTTAGATGAACTTCCTTGGAGTGCAATGACAAATGATGAGCAGGTAGAGATCTTGGCATTCTTAATTAAAAGCATATATGTAGAGAATTTCTGAAGGTCAGTTTATTGGCTATTTAAATCTACTGCATAAATGTGGATTGCTTAGTAAATCTGTATTTAAGCTTTAACTGTTTTGCAGGGAACAAATATATTACATGCTTCTGATATTTAAAACACACTATAAATGACACTAAGAGATCAGAGGTTTTGGTATTGATCATGTTTATTATAATTTTTCATTACATAGGTAGAATATATTGAGTATCTGAGTCGTAAAGTCAGTACTGAGATGGGTCTTCGGGAGCAACTTGATATTATTAAAATAATTGATCCTTCTGCTCAAATCTCTCCTACAGACAGTGAGTTTATTATTGAACTTAACTGTCTCACAGATGAAAAACTGAAGCAGGTATGTAATCATATGTGAATACATAGATATTTAAGGTCAAAATCACTGCTGTGAAATATAGTATTAGAAAAAATTATGGTAATATTTGAGAACATGTGGTTTTAAGAGGTTTATGAGGATCTGACCTGGCAGTGTCTTTCTGGGATTGTGTGGATCTAGGAGTTGCTCTTTAGTTGTGTAGGTTTTGAACCTTAATTTTACCACTAAAGTGGTGGTTACACTGAAGTATAGATTTATTTGAACTCAACTTAAAAAAGACCAGTTGATTGATTGACAAATCAAATACTGATTATTGAGAGCTGTACTTGAGTGAATATCTAAGCTAAGGAACTTGAGTAGTCTTATGGAGTTATTGAGCCTAAGTAGAGTAAAACAATGAATTTTCCCTCTGCTGTTCTGAAATACACATTTCTGGTATCTTCCAAATACAGTCTTTGGTGTTCTCTTTCTCTAGTACATAGCTGAATGAATACTTATGTTTTACTTTTGTTTTTTTTTTTAAGAAGTATATATTTATCATTTATGAAAATCTCTCTTCTCAGTATTTCTCTCAACAATCATACTATAATTTTTTGCATTCCAGCACATTTTTCTTTAGTATGGTAAATTGATGACTTACATTTGAAGACAGGTACAGCAGGCCGCTAGGCTAAAATTTAGGAAACACCCTAATCTTAGGTATAATTGCAACTTACTTAAATCATCTTTAAGTGGAGACCTTTAAAAATTGCCTAATGTGATCTATTTTATTTTATTATTGCTGTTCTTGAGTTTCATTTTCTTTCAATACTGAAGTCTGGAGGCCAGTAGCCTTTTATTTACTGATTATATATCCTTTAAAATTTAACTCCATAATATGTATTCTACAGTTTTGAACATTGTCAATTTTTCTGGTACTTGTTTCTACATGTAAAGGTTTCTTTTGTCTTTACATTCTACCTATGTACATCTGTATCACTTTTGACAGTTTTAAAAATTAAGTACAATATTCTTCTTTTCTCCATCAAGTAACAACACTGAACAGTTTTTGTCTGTGTGTTCCAAGGTCAGAAACTATATCAAGGAGCATAGCCCTCGCCAACGGCCTGCAAGAGAGGCCTGGAAGAGAAGCAACTTTAGTTGTGCAAGCACCAGTGGAGTGAGTGGCGCCAGCGCCAGTGCCAGCAGCAGCAGTGCCAGCATGGTCAGTTCTGCAAGCAGCAGTGGGTCCAGTGTTGGAAACTCTGCTTCAAACTCCAGTGCCAACATGAGCCGAGCACACAGTGACAGCAACTTGTCTGCAAGTGCGGCAGAGCGGATTCGGGATTCAAAAGTAAAACGTCTAATCAATACAAAACTTTACCTTTCAATATTAGGAGTAGTACTCCTTCACATAAATTTCTTGAAGAGTTGAAATTACTCTGCTCTCTAGATGCATGTAGGTTCTGATTTTAATTGAACAAGCAGGGTGCTCTGTTGTTGAACAAATCCCTCTGGGCTGAGTGCTTTTAAACACTGTTTTGACCCACAGCCATATCATGTTAAATTTCATCTGATTTTTGTGTCTATTTTAAGGTAGATAAATTGATGGAAATAATGAGTGAATCTCAGTATTAACTGCAACTACTACTGAGTGGATCTCACTATGTTGCTGATGTTTCTGTCTAATAGCTCCTAAGAATGTCCTATATGTCTTTTGTGTGTATTAAATGTTCTCTTCATGTTTTAATCTTGAATGTCCTTAGCTCTTTTAAAAATATAATAATGCTTTCTATAATCCTCTCTACTCTTTTCACAATTAAAAAATTACAATATTATTGAGTACATAAAAAATAGGAGATGTAAGAGTACATAGATTGTTTCCGTGGTTCTGAGATCCTTGGGCAGGGGAATTCAGTTCCTTGCAGTAGCAACAGTCTGGAGCCAATTTAAGGATGATAAGGGTCTCTCTATAACTCTTAGGGAACCCAGTGGTGACTAGAAGACACACAATGATTTCTCCGTTCCTGGCTCTTACCAGGGCAGCAGAAACATAGCCAGCCTTATTTGTTGCCAAGGAATTCCTCTGGCTATGTGGTCATTCCTTTTGGAATCAGTTCACCAGTATTGAGGACTAGAGTACTAACTGGGTTTTTCATGGGCTTTAAAATGGTATTTGCCTACTGTGAAAAAAACATGATTCTTTCCTCGTCATTGTAGAATTGCTAGTGCTTTTATATGAAAGATACCTTCAGAGCATAAGCATAAGCATTAGAGATTTTGGCAATGTTCTCTGCATTTGTATTCAGTGTTGCTCACTATATGTTCACTCTGCACTAATACCAGTATACCTTCAGTTGATAAAACAAAAAGTCTTTGAAGTGATAGGTTATCCATAACTAGTCAAAATTATCAAGTTTCAACCCTTATCAGAAGATACATATAAAAATAGAATCATGAACCATTTTCAAGTCTAAACCAATGGCTCACTTACTGGAACTGGGATCATACTGCAAAGGAATTTGAACATCTCTAAAAATTCTGAAAATACAGAATTTTATCCATAAAATGCTTTGGGGTGGATATGCCAGAACTGAACCTTACTGATGTAAAAATTTTTATTTTGACAGAAGCGATCCAAGCAGCGTAAGTTACAACAGAAGGCCTTCCGCAAGAGGCAGCTGAAAGAGCAGAGGCAGGCTCGGAAGGAGAGGCTCAGTGGGCTCTTCCTCAATGAAGAAGTGCTGTCCCTGAAAGTGACTGAGGAAGACCATGAAGCAGATGTAGATGTTTTGATGTAATAAGGGTGAATTTTTCAGCGTTCTTTAAACACTAATGTATTCTCTCCTTATTTGTTTACATGCATCTTGACCAAACTTTTGGTTAGGGCTGTGCTGATACATAATTAATAATTTAGGCCAGTGGTTCTCTGCAGGTGGTCCCCAGATGAGCAGCTTCAGCATCACCTGAGAACTTGTTAAAAATGTATACTATTAGCCCCAACCCAGAGTAGTGAATCAGAAATCCTAGCAGAAGGGCCCAACATTGTGTTTTAACAAGCACCAGGTTATTTTGCTATACAGTCTAGTTTTAAGAACCACTGATTAAGTAAATGTATTGGCTATTTAAACTTTATAGAGTTATTAAGTGGGCTTTTTTCAAAGACTAGTACTTTTACAGTTTAAAAGATTTCAAGGTACTGCTGACAAGTAGTTATGTCAGTACACATACACGTGTAGAGGTCATAGTTAAATTTCCTTCTTTATGTTAAAATTTCTTGATTTACTTTTTCTAAATTCTCAATTCCTAATGAAAATCTTACTTTAACGCTGTGGGAGTGGGGTGTGGGTTCCTGTTTACAATAGTGCCTTCGTTAGATTTAGTTGTCAGTTTTCATTCATTATTAACTAAAAGGTTATGAAAATGGGCCCTAATATCTTTGCTTACATCTTTTTGTTTTTCACTTTACGTAAATTCGGAATCTCTTCTGTAAGTGATAACTACTGAGGAAATAATGTTACTAGTAACTGAATTTTAGACTTGATGCTATGGTGATTAATACTCAAATAGAGAAAGCAATTAAGCAAAATGACCAATTCTGCTTTTCTACTGCTTTCTGAAATTCTAGGCTGTGAAACTGTCTCAGAAGCAGAAACTATCTCAAGTTCTTTTGATATGTCATTTTACTTCCAGCACAGCTCTAATTTTTAAATATTGATGTAATAGCTTCTGGCATGTGAACAGGCTAATCTTCAAAATTAAAGAAAACTTACAGTTCTAAGCTTTTTTATAAATCTCAGTAAATAGAGCAGTGAGATATAGAAAAAGAACTTAACTTATTGGCTATTAATAGAACTATAATTTTAAATGTGAAATCATGGAGTTCCTTTAAATGTTTTCATGGAGAATTTGTTGTGAACATTAGAAGTAGTGTGATTCCTTCTAACACACATCTTTAAACAGTCACATGGGTTAAAGATGGGAACTGATACTACTGACAATCAAGCTGTTTTCTGACTGATAATTTTTATTGTGTAGTTTTTGGGAGGTTATCAATTCTGTAGGAGGAGTTGTTTTTTTAATCTTTAGGGTCAGAGGTTGTTAGGATTTCTACTTCTTTTTTTACTTTTGATATCAATTCATTAAGAATAATGACTTATTAATTATCAGTTGATAAAAAGGCTTACACTTTTCTTGTAATGATAGGTTTTGAAAATTTGATTTCATTTTGGTTCCTTGAAGGTTAAAGAATTGAAACCAAGGATAAAAATTGACATATTGAAGCTTTGCTGATACCTGTGGTATGGTTGTAACATTTTGAAGACTACTGAATTCATACTTAAAAATTTTACTAAAATAAAAGTATGTATGTGTTACCAGTTGGAGTGGTCCTTCTGAATTTCCTCTTACCCCCTCTTTGGTGCTCCTAAGCAGCGTAGAGGGCCCAAAGAGACATTGGGGGTATACCCCAGAATACTCTGAGGAAGGTGGGAAGGGTCAGCCTCACTGTGTTTTCCCTTCCAAGTACAGGAAGAGTAAATGGAGAGAGGAGCAAAAACAGCTGGATTTTTTGTCTGCTCATAGCACAAGCAAAATTCCTGATCATCTGTTCTTTTTACTTATACTTCTAGGGAAATAGGCCACTTTTGGAGACCATAGAATAGCATTTATCAGTTAAGTACTTGGAGACAATTTACTTAACCATGACCAGTAAAACAAAATCCTAATCAGGGTCACGATGTAATAAGACCAGTTCCTCTACTCTCCCAATAATCACATAGTCTTATTACCTTAAATTTAATTTAAGTCACTATTAGATAGGTTTCGTGCCACAAAGCCAATTTAAAAAGTTTATAAAGGTTTGAGTGTTTATAGTAAAGTGGGCCATGGTATCTTGTGTAAGCTTTGTCTTTGTGTGCTATAAATTAGAGATTGCCTATAAAGTTGGCTTAGAAGAGATAGAAAATACTTCCTCCGATTAAAAGAAAAAATTAAAACAACTTGGGTTTGCTTGTGATTGAAGAGGGGGATTACAAAGTCTTTCCCTACCGCCCGAGCCAAAAAAACGCAGCAAAAAAAGAAAGTTCTCTTGTCTTTCCTAATGTGCTGTACTTTTTCCTGTTAATTCCTCATGTAGATAAATCAATTTTGAATTATTTCTTTTCTTAGAATAAGTAACGGTTTATTGAATCTGGTTATATCTCTGAGTTCAATTTAGAACATCCAACTCAATATATATTTTTTTATTTTGGTATCATCAATGTACAATTACAT
The DNA here is from genome assembly GCF_030020395.1 of Manis pentadactyla. Lineage (NCBI taxonomy): Eukaryota > Metazoa > Chordata > Mammalia > Pholidota > Manidae > Manis > Manis pentadactyla. Next base: position 102,025,644 of record NC_080038.1, on the reverse strand, counting down.
GAGCAATGTTATGGTTACTCACGTCCCCACCACATACCCCATTACAGTCACTGTCCATCAGCGTAGTAAGATGCTATAGATCACTACCTGTCTTCTCTGTGTTGTACTGCCTTCCCCGTGCCCCCACCCCTACATTATGTGTGCTAATCGTAATGCCCCTTTTTCCCCCTTATCCCTCCCTTCCCACCCATCCTCCCCAGTCCCTTTCCCTTTGGTAACTGTTAGTCCATTCTTGGGTTCTGTGAGTCTGCTGCTGTTTTGTTCCTTCAATTTTTTCTTTGTTCTTATACCCCACAGATGAGTGGAATCATTTGGTACTTGTCTTTCTCTGCCTGGCTTATTTCATTGAACATAATACTCTCTAGCTCCATCCATGTTGTTGCAAATGGTAGGATTTGTTTTCTTATGGCTGAATAATATTCCATTGTGTATATGTACCACCTCTTCTTTATCCATTCATCTACTGATGGACACTTAGGTTCCTTCCATTTCTTGACTATTGGAAATAGTGCTGTGAGAAACATGGGGGTGCATCTGTCTTTTTCAAACTGGGCTGCTGCACTCTTAGGGTAAATTCCTAGGAGTGGAATTCCTGGGTCAAATGGTATTTCTATTTTGAGTTTTTTGAGGAACCTCCATACTGCTTTCCACAATGGTTGAACTAATTTACATTCCCACCAGCAGTATAGGAGGGTTCCCCTTTTTCCACATCCTGGCCAACATTTGTCATTTGTCTTTTGGATGTTGGCCATCCTAACAGGTGTGAGGTGATACCTCATTGTGGTTTAAATTTGCATTTCTCTGATGATTAGCAATGTGGAGCATCTTTTCATGTGCCTGTTGGCCATCTGAATTTCTTCTTTGGAGAAGTGTCTGTTCAGATCCTCTGACCATTTTATAATTGGATTATTTGCTTTTTGTTTGTTGAGGTGCGTGAACTCTTTATATATTTTGGATGTCAACCCTTTATTGGATATGTCATTTATTAATATATTCTCCCATACTGTAGGATATCTTTTTGTTCTGTTGATGGTGTCCTTGGCTGTACAGAAGCTTTTTAGCTTGATATAGTCCCACTTGTTCATTTTTGCTTTTGTTTCCCTTGCCCAGGGAGATATGTTCATGAACAAGTTGCTCATGTTTATATTCAAGAGAGTTTTGCCTATGTTTTCTTCTAAGAGTTTTATGGTTTCATGACTTACATTCAAGTCTTTGATCCATTTCGAGTTTACTTTTGTGTATGGAGTTAGACAGTAATCCAGTTTCATTCTCTTACATGTAGCTGTCCAGTTTTGCCAACACCAGCTGTTGAAGAGGCTGTCATTTCCCCATTGTATATCCATGGCTCCTTTATCATATATTAATTGACCATATATGCTTGGATTAATATCTGGACTCTCTATTCTGTTCCACTGGTCTATGAGTCTGTTCTTGTGCCAGTACCAACCTGTCTTGATTACTGTGGCTTTGTAGTAAGCTTGATGTTGGGAAGCGAGATCCCCTCTGCTTTATTCTTCCTTCTCAGGATTGCTTTGGCTATTTGGGGACTTTTGTGGTTCCATATGAATTTTTGAACTATTTGTTCCAGTTCCTTGAAGAATGCTGTTGGTATTTTGATAGGGATTGCATTGCATCTGTGGATTGCTTTAGACTCAATATTTTTAAAAATAAACCCTAATTAATGAACTTACGAGACTTGTTTGCTCCTGTGTCAGTTCTCATCTGTAGAACATTGACACTGGAGCAAATTAGTTCTCTGCCTTTAAAGATAAGTCTTTTTAACTGAGGGCATGATAAAGTTCCCTCAGATTTATCCAGAAACATTATCTTAGAGATTATCTTATATGAATGTCAATTACATTACAATCAAACTAAAAAAAGAGATCTTGTAGTAGTCTGTCAGTTCCCACCATAGCTTTTTTTAAAGTATGAACCTTGAGTTAAACAAAGCGGTATGACTTTTTCTACAGTTTTGCAACTGTATGAAAGGGAGGCAATGTACTATAATGTGTAGTGCAGTACAAAAGGCTAGTTCATTCCGTCCCGACAAGAACTTGGAGTAAAATAACAGTTTTTTTTCAAGACCGGTCTCATTTTTTGGTTAGGCTGTGACAGTTTTGTCCATTTCCTCAGACCTTGGGGTTAACTAGATATTGCTAAATTAATCCCAGAAACTGACTTGTGATTTAATGCCTCTATGGATTGGGTGGACATCTCATTTTATTTAGTTCTTGAAAGTGCTAAATCCTTTCATAAAGGAAGAATTCTAAGGAATCTGTTTAAAGTTAACCAGATTCTAATAAGCTTTAAAAATTGTGAAATTTATCATCAGATTTCTTCATATTTAAGCCAAAAATGTTAGTATGTGACAAATACCGAAGTCTTGTTTCCAGATTCTCTAGCAGAGATTTTTGTTCATGGCTTACTCTGTATGGCATCCTGTGCTTTAAAGGGTAAACTCTATACCTTTTGTTAATATTGGGCTTTTCCAAACTCAGAAATAATCTAAATGCTGTAATTCGTTTTATAAAATGCCCATGTTTTTGGATATCAGTAAGCAAAGCCTTTAAATTGAACCAATCAGTGTGTAATAGCCTGTACAGCAAAGCAAAAACCTTCAGACTTTAAATTTCATAAATAACTTTATTTTTGGCTCAGCTACGTCATTGAAGAACACTGAAAGTAATCTAAAGTATAGCTTAATGTAGTCTCTTATTTTCCACCCCTGGAAAGGTCATAAGCTAAAATACCTTTTAAATCAGCTAACTGAGTATCCAGAAAGATAATTTTCAAGGCAAAAGTACCTCAAGAACAGAGATTAGATAACAAATTGATTTTCTTGTTTGTTAAATTTAGGGATTCTTTGTATTCATTTGTGTAGTAGCTGGAACACTCTGCTCCCCTTCAATAGATTACCTTTTAGCATTTCTATCTTTAAGAAAAATGTTTGCTTGGAATTGAGAGGGGGTTACTTGAAGTCAGTTTATAGTTTGAGACAGTTGATAGGAAAATACCCAGTTGCATTCAAATAGTAGTAGTGATGTTGAGCACACTGACATTCAACATGTCTAAATGTAGTGGTAAATTTAATCCTTAGAAGGACTACTAGTTAGAAAATAAGTATTTGTATACAGATGTACTGTGCTAACTTTGGATTCATTTTAAGTCTGACAAAGTAAGATAAATTTTATCTTTACAATGAAATTATGCTAAGTGCATATGAGAAGCATCTGAGATATTTAGACCCAGGCATTTCAGCATAGTATGTGAAACATAGCTCCTTAGAGTGCTTAATTCTTACTTCTTTGGAAAATAATTTACTTATTCCAAAAGGCTTAGAAGGAACTCTGAAAATTACTCTAATTAACTGGCTAGTAAGAGTAAGGAAGTTGCATGATATAGCTGAAGATCTGAGTTAACTCACTAAAATTTTATTTTCGTATTTTTTCTAATATTAAGATTATTTGTTTTCAGCCTCCTTCATAGTTATGTTTCAAATTAAGGTTATTAATGTTTTAACCTAGATCACATGATGATAAATTAATTTTTAATTTGGCATTCATACCAAACTCATAAAAACTGGTTTGGTCCTCTTTGATTTCAATATAGAGTACTTTTTCTTTATTGTTAGTTTGTTACTTCTTTGTGGTCGATGGAACCTGTAGCAATCTGGGTTTTTTTTTATGGTGAAATATGAGGTTCATAGAAAAGAGAATTGTTCTAATTATATATATATGAATTTTGACTATATTAATGTAGTTGTAGAACTAACATGTATAAATGACAAGTTAATACTTACTATTCTGAATTGTTCTAAGGAACAGTGGCCTGAAGTCATGGCTTATTTTGTGAGCTGCTTGCTCTTTAATAGTAGCTGAACAATTGGATTTAAGTTCAAACTTTGGGGTTAGGTTATCCAGCTGAGGGTTTTAAGAATGGAGCAAACCATGTCTGTTCCTTTAGTGAATCAATTTAATTTTCTCTTTGAATACTCTAATTTAGATAATAGGTTTTATCAATTCTAAATATTTGTGTTGGGAGTTTAATAGGACTGGTGTCAACAAGCTATTAAAGGTAAACAAGTATATGTAAAACATTTCACAGATGGTTAAACATTTCAGGGGTTTTATGTTTTAGTTTCAAAAGTTAGTTATGTAGCATCAATACTATAAACCAAAGCAAGTAGGAAATTGACTGATTTGGAGAATCTTCAAGTAGTCTTAAATACTGTAATGTACCAGATTGTTAACCAGGAATTTTTTCCTGTATCTGCTAAATGTATTACTATATTAATGCACTTTTGTATATATAACTGTCTTCTGTACATTCTGTACTTACTACAATGTATATTAAAAGCTGTTTTTCCTGAAGCTGTGAGAGAAAAACAATAGCTGTAACACAGGTCATTTCTATTTTGAGTTCCTTCTTGTACTTGAAAGTAATAATTCAGTAGTTAAATCTAAATATGTACGTATTGTTGCAATTAAAGCTGGCAGTGTGGCAGAGCTGTCTTTTGAAACTGATAGCAGAATGAAAAGTGTTATTTTGGTTATTAAGGTCTCTTGTAATATTTTATTTCTTTTGATGTACCATGAATTTTTACAAACCCCACTGCTGTTCACTACTTTATACTTCTGAATCCACTTCTTTTCATGTTCCATCCCATAACATTTAACAACAGAGAAGAATTAGCTCTTTTCTTTTGCTCAGAGTTTGGTTAAGATTCCATAAACTTCTGTTTTGTGAAAGCTCCAATTTCCCAGATGTCATTGGCAAATGATTTTTTCCTGTAGAGATCAGATTTCTAGAGAAATGAGCATTCATACTGGAAATTGGGCCTAACTTTTATTTACAAAAAAATCAGATTTATTTTCCACATATATTGATCCAGAGTCTTTTTAAAGTTATAATTACATGAAAGAAGTGTGTGTGAGCAGTTTTATGTATAGATACAGAAGCAATTAAGGTTTTCAGTAGCAGCTTTATCACTTGCCACTAGAGGGATGTCAGTGGTTGCTCTCTCCTTTGAAAAATGTCTTAGCTGCTTTCCTATTTTTAATTTCAGAGGTGGGAATTGACCTCATTCTCAAAATTCCTTTTGTGATATTAAATACTTTGATTTATTAGTCAAAGGTAAGTTAATTGAGCTTCTTTAATAAAGCAAGTCTTATTCATGCTTTTCTGTAATCTTCAATTTTTAATAAATGTGAGTTAGATATTCAGTCAAATGTGTATGTGTGTGTGTGTGTTTTTCTTAGGTACTCTATAGAGCTGTCCTGGCCACTATGATAGCCACTAGCCATATGTGCCTATTTAATTAAATGAATTAAAATGATGAATTTAGTTTCTTGTTCCCATTAGTAACACTTCAAATGCCCAGTAGCCACATATGGTGAGAGGCTACTATTGGAAACTACAGGGTACAGGACATTTCCATCATCACAGAAAGTCTTATTAAACAGTACTGATTAGATATTTGATGGTTTATGTAGTGCCCACTATCATTTTACCAGTGACCAGTAATCAGTGACTCAAAACTGCTGCCCACATTTAACTTATTTAGGTGATTGGTGTGAGAGGGACAGCATGCTGTATTTCATTTTCCACTTCATTAAAGCCACAACCAAAGTTGGAAACTGGTGGTTCAATGGAGAAATTTCTCATCTATTGACTATTTTATTTGACTATGAATAAGATTTAACATTTGAATTACGTGGAAATTTGGTGCCAGTTTTTTAGTTTTTATTGTTGCAAACAATGGTACCATGCAGCTCTCTGTGAGTTCATCCTTCTCTGATGCAAAAACTATTTTAAGTGACGATGCTGGGACATGAATTTTTTAAAACTCCATCTTTTTTTTTCTTTGCAATTTTAAAAAATCTGTATTATGTTTTTCCCCTCTTTATTTTGTTCTGCTGTGAATTCAAAACTCCATCTTTTAAGACTGCCTACAAATAAGGAGAAGTGTGGATTTCAGAATAATCTGTCAGAGTGTTTCTTTATTCTTGTGATGTGGGAACCTTAATAGAGTCACTGTTACTTGGGTTTGACAGTCCTCCACCCTCTCAGTCTGGATCTCATGGTAAGTGAGATGTTTATATTATCTGTGTTTCTTGGTAGTAGGTTGATAGAAATTGAGGTACAGTGTTGTATCCCTTTGTAATGGGTAAATAACATTTTTAACATTCCATTTGGTCACCAGGATCCCATTATATACTTATTTTTTTCTCTTAAAAACAACAGATAACTGAATTGTGTATTTTCAGCATTGTCTTTGAAAAGTTTTCGAGGACAGTAAAATGAATCCCCACATACCTATGTCTACTTCAGCTCTTCCCTCATGGGCAATCTTTCATTTACCACTACCCCACACCCACTCACTTTAACTCGCAGTGATACTAAAGCTAACCCCAGGTGACAGGTTACTTTTACATATTTAAGTATCAGATTTTTAAAAGATTAGGACACTCCTCTTTTATACATAACTACATCATCATACCTCCCTAAATGAAAATAATTCCTGAATATCCAGTATCTGATTTACTTGCTTGAAATCAAGGCCATAACCATTAGTCTTACTATTTTCAAAATTATTCTGCACTTTCTTAGCACTAAGGTAGAATAGTTATTTTTATTATAGTTTGATAAGTCCTGATGGTGTGTCTTGAGCACATTTTCATTGAACATGAGGTATCTATTGCTTTAAATAAAACACATTGCAGTTGTTTGGACCAGCAGCAAATTCAGTTGTTTTCCTTACTACTTTGTTGATAAAGCCATAGAATAATTCGGGTAGATGGCAGAGAAATTACTGTTCAAGTTGAACCAGGTATTTTCTTTCTCAAGTACCCGTGAGTCCAAGAATTTTCTTTTTTAGCCAAAATGGGCCACATGGTGAAGACTTGAATACCAAGTATTTATAAAGAGTTTTGCAAGGGTACTCTGAGGCACATAAGGAAAAATAGATTATCCTTTTATCCCTTAGAAATTAATTTTAGGAAATCTTTTTTTTAAAGGATGTGACTGAGACTATTGGTTTTGGTTTTGTATTTTAACTTACTGGAGTGTATACTTTTCAAATAAATTGTAGAATTTGAGAGCTTGCGGGGACTTTGCAGATCATTTAGCATGGTGGTTCTCAAACCTGAGTGTGCATCAATCCCCTGAATGGCTTGTTAAAACAGATGGCCAAGGCCCCACTCCCAGAGTTTCTGATTCTGTAGGTCTGGGTGGAGCTAGAGAATTTGCATTTTTAACGAGTTCTAGGCATTGTTGATGCTGCTGGTCAACATAGGGCGAGTTAGAACTATTGATGTTGCTCAACCCTTTTTAACTCCCTGCCCTCATTTTGCAAATAAGGAAATTTGCATGAAGAGGAAAGTGACTTCTTTGCCCAAAACTGGTTAGTGACATAGTCAAATCAGAATCCAAACTTGAGGTGCCTTATTCATATCCAAAGTCCATGCTCTCTCGGTAAGGCAACTTTATTCTAAGTCTCAAATTTATCTTTTGAAATTGTAGAGTGTCCATCAATCAAAAATACCCATGTATAAGAAAGCAAAATGTGAACAAAAACCAAGGAAAGCAACAGACAATAGGAATAGGCTCACAAGTACTCCATATAATGGAATTATCAGACATGGACTTTTATTTTTAGTTGAGGAATTTTTTTAATTTTTATTGAGGTACATACAATAAAATGCACAAATCCTAGTATATGATTTGATGAGCTTTGGCATGTGTATATACTCATGTAACCATCACCCAGATCAAGATACTCCATTTTTTTCCTCTTCACTCATTTCACCCATCCTCCCACTCCCCTCCTCTATGGTAGCCACCAGTCTGTTCTCTGTATTTATGAGTCTTCTTCTATTTTGTTAATTTGTTTTTTTGATTCCACCAATAAATGAAATGCTATTTGTCTTTCTCTGAATTATTTCACTACATAATACCATCTATGTCTATCCATTTGCAAATGGCAAGACTTCATTGTTTATCACTGAGTAATATTCCATATCTATAGGTAGTACATTTTTATTCATCTATTGATGGACACTTAGGTTTCTTCCATAACTTGGCTATTGTAAATAATGGTGCGATAAACAGGAATGCATTTATCTTTTCAGATCAGGGATTTTGTTTTCTTCAGGTAAATTCCCAGATGTGAAATTACTGGGTTGTATGTTATTTATATTTTTCATTTTTTGAGAACCCTCCCTACTGTTTTCCATAGTGACCATACCAATTTACATTCCCACCAACATAGACATGGACTTTAAAAACATCCTTAATATGTTAAAGGAGATGAAAGGCAAGATTGAGAATTTAGGGAAAAGTCTAAAAATTGGACAAGAAACTTGAACAGATGCTTCACAAAAGATCTCTGAATGGCCAATGAGCATATGAAAAGGTGCTCAACCTCATTTGTAATTAGGAAAACACAAATTAAAACAATGAGATACTGCTATACCTCTGAATAGCTAAAATTAAAAAGACTGACACCACCAAGTGTTCATGAAGGACATGGAGAAATAGGAACTCCCAAAGGCTGCTTATGAAAGTGGATTTTGGTGCAACCAGAAAAGAGCTTGGCATTATCTACTAAAATTGAACCATGTACATGCTCTTTTGTCATAGCAATTTTACCCCTAGGTATATACCTAATAGATATGTGTTCATATGTGCCCTGAGCTGCATTATTTGCAACATCCGCAACTGAAAGCAGTCTAAATCTCCATTAACAGAAGAGTGGAAAAATAAAAAATGTGTTATCTTCAGACAAGAGCATACTATTATATATTGTGTAGTGTGCACATAACTACATGGGTGAATTCCACAGTAAAAAGATGGAACAAAAGAATCTAGATGCAAAAAAGAGTTTCCATTTATATGAAGTCCAAAACCAGGCAAAACTAATCTCTGCTGTTACAAGTGAGGGTGATGGTGGCCTTTGGAGAAGAAAGTTGTAACAGGGAGAGAGCATGGGGGAGCATTGGTGCTGGTAAGGTGTTGCTTCTTGACCTAGGTGGTGGTTACACATTTGTAGTGACATTATAACAATATATTTAGCTGAACATTTATTTCCTGTTAAACTTTGCAATAGAAAATTAAATGTCTATACATTTTCCATTTCTAAGCTAATTTCACTCACTGTTCATCTGACACTCTAAAATAGCCAATTTGGCTCTCACAACCTCCTCACTTCCTCTATGAAACTTTTCCTAATTCCACCCCATAGAATTGTAGATTCCTTTCTTTGGGCCCTTATTGTAACATAATGCTTGTAATTGTTATTCTTCTGTGTTGTTTCCTACTAAAAAATTGTAAACCCCTTAAGGATAAAGACTTATATTTTTATCCCCAAACTGAGTGGAGTGCCTGGTGCAACAGGCATTTAATATATATTTGTTGGAAAAATGAGTTGCAAATATTATCTGTGTGAGTTACATATAGACACTAGTACTGAAGAAGGTAAAATATCCTGCCCAAGATCACACAGCTACTAAACGGTTGGATTGGGCTTGGATCCAGTACCATCTGATTCTAAAGTTGGTGATTCTGTCCTCCACAGTGACAGGTTCTCTGTGTAATCTTACTTAATCTTCACTACATCTTAATGACCTCAGTAGTAGCATCATCCCCTTTTTACAGAGGCTGCTGAGGCTTAGGGCTCACTAACCTGTTGAAGATCACACCCCCAGGAGGTAGAGCTGTGATGCAAATTCAGATTTCCCTAATTCTTAAAGCCATCGCTCTTAACACTACATCATAATACATTAATGATGTACTTCATAATACATTTAGAGTACATAGGTACATAGTACCTCATAATATTTTTAGATTGCTTCCTGTCAGAGCAGAGCACAAAAACATTTTCATTTCAGGGTTTGGTACCCAGAAGGCTCCTATTCTAATATTATTTTGCTTCTTTTAAGGTGGTATCTTTTCCCAAAAAGTTCACAAATGACATTTTTATGTTCAAAACCTCCATGTTACAGATGGTGGCTAGCAGAACTCTGGACCAGACCCAGGTTTGAATTTGGGCTTATTATGTAATCTCTCCAAACCTCTACTTCTTGATCTCTAAAATGGGGCAAGTTAATAGTACTTACTTCGTAAGGTTGTTGTGTGGATTAGTGCCTTACTGTAGATTTGTTACTGAATCATTATTGTTGATGACATTACTTTAAGTTCCTGTTTTATAGAAAGGAAAAGAGAAGCATGGAAAGGATAAGGCATTTCTTTGTTCTAGGTTGTATTCTCCAACAAAGTTTTATTTGAGGAACAAGTGAACTTGTGGAACAAAAGTGGATTTTGCCCCAATTTTTTTTAAAGGATAAACTCTGTTAACAAACCCTGTTTTCATCATTTTCCTACTCACTAACCAAATGACTTTTTGTCTGGCATTTTGGACCGTGCACATCCTCATCTCAGCCTCTGTGGCTTTGCATCTGTTCCCTTCATACCTTCCCATTCCTCCAATGACAGGGCTCGTTGTTCCCTAACCTGGACCCCAGACTATGAGCTGGCTGCTGCCCTCTGGCTCCCATCAAACTCAGGTCATTGATTCTTTTACTCTAGTCTTCTTACCTGGAAAACTGTTTTCCCTTCTGATCCATGGCCAAGTCCCTTAAGACCTGGCTGAAGATTCTGTCTCCCAAGTGTCTCACTCAGGTAATCAACAAATATTTTTTTCAGTGGCCACTCAGTGGAGAGAGTGAAATGAGAGAGACAGACAAGACCTGCTTTCTTTCCAGGAGCTTATATCCTGGGGGTGAGGGAGAAAGAGAGAGGGAGAAAAGGAAACAAATAGGATAATTTCAGGTACTCAAAAGCACTGTGAAGAAGATAAAATCAGGCAATGTGATGGAGAGTGATTGGTGAATGGGTCACTTAAGACTGGGGAAGACTGAGGAGAAATTCAAGCTTTGTCTTTAAAGACAAGATTTAGGAGGCAGTCATTCATTCTTGGCAAAGGGACCCGCTAGGGCAAAGAGAGCCCAGAGAACGGTACTACATACAAAATAGGTGCTTTGCAGATTCCTGTTGAACTCATAAGGATGGCTGCCTATTACCATCACTTTTCAAGTTAAAATATGAGTACTCTTTCTTTAGGCAAAACAGCTTATGATTGGAAAAAAATTCCTTCCCATACAAACACAGTAATTGATCACACCAGATTTGACTTAATACCAAGACAAGACAAAGGAGAACTGCTAAGGCCACCAAATAGATCTGGCCTGCCACCAGCCACTTCCTATGCATTTATTAACCAATCCTTGTGGCCTTGCCAAGGTCCAGCTGGACTCCTGGGGACACAACCATAAAGTGCACTTTACAGGGCACCCACTTCCTAGGAACAAGATGCTCTTTAGGCTAGGTGTTTCAGGCTACATGAGAATGCTGTCCAGCAGCATCCAGTGGTTCCCTAAGAGGGTTGTTTCCAGGGAGCAACATAGAAAATGAGTCCCTTTATAGGTTAGTTGCCAACACGATATATCAACAGAATTGCTACGTCTCCTTTATCTCCTCTCTCTCTTTCTCCACTTCTCAGTAGCTCCCTCTCCTTTCCTCCCGTCTGCCGAGGATTGAAATTCTATCTTAGGTCATTCCTGCATTTAATTCCTAGAATCTCTGCTAAAAAGCTTACACGATTAGTCAAATTGTCCTAAGATTACACAGCTTGGGCACGGGACCAGGCTTCCCAGTAAGCTTTGGAATGTAGAGATGGAACAGGCAGCAACACTTCCTGCGGCTGCGGAGGCTCTGCCTCTCATGGTTGAGGGGCAACAGAAGAGCAGTAAGTCATAAAAAGTGAGATAAGCAATATTTGTCTTTGACACTACCACTCTCTTTTCTGTAGACCCTTCCTTACATCCCCACGCAAACTTGAAATTGCAAGTTGCTTAGAAAAGGAAAAAAGATCCCCAGGCTCCATGCCTAGGAATTCTGATCCAGCAGATCCAAGTGGGCCCCGGGAACTTGTATTTTTACACATTTCTCCAAGTAATTCTGCTGCTTGTCTTCCTATGACCACACTGGAACTCACTAATTTAAGGCCATACAGGTGACTGAGGGGCAAGTAGGACTGAGGCTTTGCAGCTGGGTTTGTGCATTTGGGTTCAGGTTGCTACTGAATCTGGATAAATCATCTCCAGCAAAATATACCAAACTGGGTACTCACTGGTCAGAGCAATGATTTCTACCACCATAGCAGCCATGTTTGAGGAAGGCACTGGAAGCCCTGTCAGGGTGGGGACTGGGAGGAGAGTGGGACAAAGTGTCTGCCACTAGACAACTGCACATATCCCAAAGGGGGAGATGCAGAGAGTGGGATGGTTATCAATCCCAGAGGGGCTTTTTCTGCCCAGAGATAAAGGAGCATAGGCACCTTCCTGAGCATATGTAGCTATTAAAGTAGTATTATAATGCAGAAAAGACTGGACGGTTGCTGGGGTGAGAGGGGCAGAGTCATGGATGGAACTAAGAAGGGGCAGGAGTGGAGTGTGAACCTATGATGCTCTAATCCCAAAGCCCAGGCTTTGAATCTCTAACAGCAAGTTACATCTTCACTTAAACTGATGCCTTTTTCTGTCATCTCTGCCTGAGGAAATCCTGCCCATTTCAAATGCATTCTCCTCTGTGAAGCCTTCCCTGATTTCATGCTCTCCTTCTTTAACAGGTGTCAGCCCTCTGCTGCTATGAGTTGGGAGATGTGGGAGATCCAGGCCTCTGATGGGTCAGAGCAGTGTATTAGAATTTCAACCACATGGTAACCATGTTTGGGAGGAGAGGGCTTCAGTGGAGGTGGGAATACCCCACTGAACTAGAAAGGAGCCTTTTCTGTCCATAGAGCAATGAGGATAGGCCACTGTAGAGAAAATGGAAGCTCCATGGCCAGGATTCTCACTTGAACCTGGCCTGCTTGCCCACTGTGCACATGCAGTGCTCACAGGTGCAGCCTTACACACATGTTCGCAGTGGGCTACTGTGGACTCTATATAAAGAGCTCTGCGAAGAGATGGCCGGGAGGCCTGGAGGCCAAGATGAGCTTTCTGCCAGCAGAGCTGCCCTGAGGCGGACAGGATTCTAGTGCTTGCCCTGCCACCACGAGAATAAAGCTGAGTATAAACTCTTCTACCCACAGCGTTCCTTTGTCATTTTCCTGTCTCACCAAATCCCGAATCCTGAGTGAACTTGCTGGGGGATGAAAACCTCAGGTGAGAGACACCACCCTCTGTCTGCATGTGCAGTTGGAAGAGTGTTACATGACACCATAGTTGGGGAGCTGTGTGTAGATGGAATGGTGGCAAGAATGCCACAGAGGCAAAATCACCTGAGTCACATATTGTTGACTGATGCTTTTAACCGATCTCAGGCATCTGCATCTTAAACAAGTACCTCATGTTTCTGATGTGGATAGTCAATGGAGCACTCTGAGAAGCGTGGCTCAAAGTAAGGTGCTCTGGGTCATTTTGGCTGCACATCACCTGTGGAGTTTCAAAACTAACAATGGCCAATGGCCCCACCTAAGACCACTGAAATCAGAATTGTTGGGGAGTGGACCCAGGCAGCAGATTTTAAAACTCCCATGGTGATTCCAGTATGCAGCAACAGTTGAGAACCAGTGATCTGAGTGATAGCATGTCATTTCTCCCAAGGGCTAGTGAGAAGTGGAGAGAATCTGAGAGGCTGAAAAGTAAATACATTAAAAACACAAGTGTATTTCATTGTGATTTTGTACTTTAATATACCTCATACTTTCAGGCTAATTTTTCTTAAGCATTACTCTTTAATCCCTCTGCTATTTGAGGAACTCTGAGAAAAATTCAGTTCTATTCAATAAACATGCATTAGTTGGCAACCATGGATGCTCTCTTGACCCTGAAGTAACTATAAAGATCATACTAATGACATTTTCCTGTGTACTTAGCTACATGCAAAGCTCTCTCTTCACATTTTCTCATTTAATTTTTATTGCAACCCTCTAAAGTAGGTGCTATTATTGTTCCCATTTTACAGATACTGGCATTGAGGCATGGAAGGGTTAAGCAATTAGCTCATATCACACAGCTGTAAGTTATAGAGCTGGGATTTGAACCCTGGCAGCAAGACTCCTAAACTTCATTGTTCAATGTGATAGCCACAAGCCACAAAGGGCTACTGAGTACTTGAAATGTAGTTCGTCCAAACTGAGGTGTACTGTAAGTTTAAAATACACACCTGGTTTCAAAGGCTTAGTGTGAAGGAATATAAAATATCTCAATATTTTTATATTACATGTTGAAATGCTAGTATTTGATATGAACTAAAATATATGATTGCAGTTAATTTTACCTGTGTTTACTTTTTTAATATGGCTACAAGAGAATTTAAAATCATATGTGGCTCACATTATCTTTTCTTTGCACAGAGCTGCTTCTATGACTGCATGCTAAACCATGACTGAATCAGAGATTAAGCATATGGTTTACACTGTCAAGAAACTTGCAGTTTGAGTAGGAAGGATAGAAGAATAAAATATTCTAAAATTGTATTATAATTAAGTGCTATGAAAGAGAAAGGCTTTCTAGTGTGTTGTGTGGAAGGGGCAGCATTTAAGCTGATCTGTAGAAAGATTAATAGTGAAAGTGAGGATAAGGGGAAACATGTTTATTTGGAAAAAATCTGGTAGTCTAGTTTGGGGAATAGGTCATAGCAAGGAGAGTAGAAGAGGCTGGATAAATAAGTGAGGACCCATACCTGGCAGGCCTTGAACACCAGGCCAAGGAGTTGGGACTTTATGTTGTCCATTCTTGGGAGCTGTTGACAGGTTTCAAGCAAATGTGTCTGTCTTGCCAATGGGTTTCAGCCCCAGGCAAGTTCACTATGGATTCAGTGTGACCAAAGAAAATGACAGCAAAATGTTCTTGGGGTGAAAGGGTTATACCCAACTTTATTCTCAGGTGGCAGGTCAGTCACTAGAATCCCATTCACTCAGAGCGAGTCTGTATGCAGCAAGTCAGTCTCTGCCTCTGGGCCCCTCTGTCCACACAGCTGTCCTCTGGGCTTCTCTGCACAGCCATCCCACAGTCATCCTCTGGGCCTCTCTGCACAGTCGTCCCGCACAGCCATTCTCTGGGCCTCTGCTCTGCTCTCCTGCAGCCTTGCAGCCCTGCCACCGAATGGTGCCCAGAGCACTGGGCGGAGCTCTGTTTATAGAGTCAATAGCCATGTATTGCCCACAGGTGTGCAGTGAGCTAGTTAACCACATCCAGGTGAGAATCCTGGTCACAGGAACTCTCATTTTATCCACAGTGTCGTAAGATGACTTGGTTTTAGGAATGTTAGCCATGCAGCTATATGGTGAAGTGGCAGTGGAGATGAGGTTGGAGCCAGAGAAACTGGTGGGAGAGAAAAGTTAGGAGGCTGTGTCAGTAATTCAGGGAAGAACTAATGATCACCTGAACTAGATTTTTGACAGTAGGAATTGAGAAGTCCTGGGCTAATTTGGAAAACACTGCTTAAGCAGGATCATTAGATTTGGCAGTAGTTCAGTTCAAGAGCCAGAGAATGAGGCAAGTATGATTCAGTAAATGCGAACAAGAGTTCCCAAGTTTTGGGGACTGACAAAGCAGGTCAAATGGATCAGGGATTCCTGGGTTCTAGACAAAACATGACTTAAATGGCTAACCTTAGAGTTCAGGCTGGCCCAGAGGGAAATGAGGACTAGCAGGAGGGAAAGAAGAAATGCAAGGCTTGAATTTCTGTGACATCGGGAAGCCACTTCCCTCTTTGGCTTCATTTTTCCTGTCTGAAAAGGAGAGATTGAACCAGATGATCCTTAAGGGTCATTCTGAGGCCAATATTCATTATAGCACAGGATGTATTGATGTATTGATAGAAGAGGATGTCAATAGGACATAATAGGGCATTACCTTAGGTACCATCTCTATTTTTTCTCAAAATCTGTTTTTTTAGCTGCTTTTTTCCCCCTTGAGCTTGTGATCAATTCTCTCCAAAGAAAGTTTCCTATTGCAACAAATTTATAGATACTAAATTTGATGAAAGGAAGGAGCAAAAAAGGAGAGCTTGTGAAATTAAAGATCATTTAAATATTTTGCTGCCCAAGAAGCTACAATGACTAAGATACAAAGGGAAAAATATATAGCTTAACTACAAGGAGTTACCGAACCCAAAGTGATTAGTATGAGCTTAAAGTTTTCAGGCATTTCATTCTTGCTGATTCTAAACAGAATCAATCTGTAAAGGCTTATAGTGCTCAATTTAAATTACTTACAGCAAGTGTCGCCTTTCAGGGCCTGTCAGATATCATGCTGTTCTTTCAACTGCACTTTGCATATACAAAACAGATTAATGTGGATAGAAATAGTGGTAAATTAGGCCAGTTTACCATTGTATCTTTTCATACAATTGCTTTTGACTTAAATGATCTTCATTGCTTGCATAATATGGTCCATGGTTTTCTACATAGATAGCCCTGCTGAAAAGGAGAGCTAATCTCAATAGCAGGGGTCACTCTGTCAAGACTCTTTCAGAGGCTGAGGAGAGAAGATATGGGCCTAGAAGGTGGAGAAGCAGAAGCAAATATGATTTCAGCAGGGAGGGGCACACAAAATGCCTCTTCCTCTGGGAATTTCAGATGTCTCAATCCAGACCAATTCCTTATCAAAACTGTCAATTGGCAGCCAAAGAAAAGGGATGAAACCTAAAGGAGAATGCTGTAATGGAGGTAGGGGCAGCGAACTTTTGAAGAAGAGTAGTCTTTGCAGCCCAGGATGTCGTAAACATATGACTGTGTAGCTGGAGCACTGGGAGATGGCGTGGTCATCCAATGCCCTTATAGCACAACTGCATTGCCATATTCCTGATGTCTTACAACCCTTACTACAGTATTTACCAGTGGCATCCAGGAACCACCTGTCTCAGTATCTGGGTTTGGGGGAAACTTCTTAAAAGCATGGAATGCCAGGCTCCACTCCAGATCTACTGAGTGAGAATTTTTGGAGGTGGGTCTAGGAATGTGCCCTTTAATCAGCCTTCATGTGATCTGGATGCATACAAAAGTTTGAGAGCTCTTGCCTCACTAGAGCAGAAATCCTTGAGGTGGATATCATGTCACAGGCAGGGCTTAGCCCAGTGATGCTTAGTGAATTAATGCGCAGCAAGCAAGTCTAATAAATGATTGACTTTTACATTACTTGCCCAAAGCCAAGTTGTATTTTCCTCCTTTGTTCTTTAATATCTATGAACAATATCAGTGATACACTAAGGAAACTGGGCATAGGCAGAGAATGTTACCTCCTTCACAGAGAAAACTGAGACTAGCGATAGCTTCAGCTCCCTCAAATTCCTCCTTGCTTTGTTCCTGTTCTTAAACGGAGGACATTCACTCTATTAGTATTACAATACAAACCCTAGATTTTTCCTGGTTGTCTTTTAACAGATAAAAGGAAATTTCTGTCTATTCCTAGATTGCTAAGAGATTTTTTTTTTAAATCAGGAGTGGAGGTTGGATTTTGTCAAATGCTTTTTCTGCATCTATTGACATAATCCAATGGGTTTTCTTTTATAGTCTGTCAATATGGTAATTATACTGATTTTTGAATGCTTAAACTTTGGGTTTCAGCAGCTCATGCAAGTTTCCAAAAGTTTGCCCTAAATTATCTCAATTGGAGATAATGGTTCAGCTTTGGTCCTAATTTAACGTCTCACAAGTTAAAGTTTTTTCTTTGTTTTGTTGTTGTTGCTAATTTTTTTAAAGAGTAATATTCCCTGTATTAATAGAAACTGAAAGCTAACATGATTTGGGGCAGTATAAAAACATAAATGCTTTGGGGAACTGTTTGCTATATATCTTATAACATTTGTCTATTGTGTTCCCATTTTGTTACCTCTGCTTATCAAGTGAGATTATTGTGCCCATTTTCTTTTAGACAGTTTATTTGTGCTACTAGAGGCAAGTGATCTTAGGATCAAAAGAAATGATCATTCAGTAAATTACTCTTCTGTATTTTTCTGTTACTGAATTCTAAGTACTATCCCTGTTTACATTCTGAGTATCTAGGGGGTTAACACTGCAATTTATTTATTTGCTTTATCCTGTTTGTAGGTGCCATCTAGCTCTTCTTAGCTGAAGAGGTGATAAAGTGATAGATATACCAGACAGGCTGCTCTTAGAAAATTTACTTTGATTATGTAGTGTCCTGCTGTACAGCAGCTGCTGTCAGTTCCCTCTACCTAATGGTTCTTCTTTTTCATGGTTTACTGGGCCTCAATTTTAGGCTAATAAGTAAAGTTACAGTGGGTTTGGTTTTTAGAGTAGCTCCTCCCACTGAAAAAGATTCCACTGGTGAACTTATTTTTTTTTGAAATTTACCTGGCTTGCTTGTCTTATCGGTTTCCATCCCTCTCCTCAGGTCTCCTATCTGCTCAATTCATACACCAAGGGGAGGATATTCAGCAATGGCTTGCTATAAATACCCACCATTATCTATGAAAATCACTTTCAAATTCTTGATTGGTGATAAGTTCCCAGAACACTTAGTAGTAAAGAGCAAAGGAAGTTGTTACCTTTTTCTCATCCAGGATATATATATTTTTCTTTTTGTGGAGTAGGAGTGGTAAGTCATAAAGGTGGATGGGCAGAAGGAAGACATAATTAAATACTAATAGTTATAGGATTATAAAGAGTATATATTACTATTGTATATCCAGATGATTTAAAATTCTCTAGTATAGAACTAATTTTATTCTTTAGGAACTTCTCAAAAGGAAACACTAGCAGTGTACTAATAAGTGTGAGATGAAATTATTCAATTGTGCCCAGGGAATTGTCAGACGTGTCCCTAAGGGTGGAGGGTGTGCACCTGTTTTACTTTTGGAGGCAGAGGGGAGGAAGGAGGCAAATAACTGTTATCAGCAGTTCTATACAGATGCTGTCATCTGTAATTAGTAATGTCACCTATTTTTCTTCCCTCCAGTATCAGTCAAGTACTGCTTAGTAACAGTCAAGCATAAGATCTTAGTGGGACACAATAATAAGTATTCATTTCTCTTTTTTTTCAACATAGTGAGTCGACAGTTATCTACATTATTAAATGCTCACTCCAACTCATGTAGTTACTATCT